>NW_019742446.1:1887969-1922382 GCF_002891405.2 Cryptotermes secundus | reverse complement strand
GTTAAGAAGATTGATAATTGATTTTATTGGGATTAAATACTTACTTAATGAAAAGTTAAATTACAAGTTTTATAATTTTAAAATTATGTTTACATAAATATTTTAACATGTATTATATTTTTTGTAATTATTATATTTAATTGTTATATTGGACTATTGTCTATATCCTGAGTCTTACGAACTTGTAAAGGATTTTTGACATGTAAATAAATGAAATGAAATGAAAAAATGAAATGTAGCCACCTGCAAAAATTTCACTGTATGATAAGAATCTGAAGGCTGACTGTGCTGGCTGATGATTTTGAGACCATGTCTTCCACTGTCTGAAGTCTTCTTCCTTTAAGGGTAATTTTAATTTAGGGAATAGAAAAAGTCAGGAGGTGAGAGATCAGATGATTAGGGGGGTTGTGGAAGGGTAGGAACTAAATGTTTTGCCAAGAACTATCTAACTGACGATGTTGTGCGAGCAGGTACATTTTCGTGATGGAGGAGCCGCCACATTTCAGGTCATTTTTTTCACACCTCATCTAGACCTCCCAGAACTAGCAGATAAAATTCTCAGTTAAGTGTCTGACTTTCAGGAGCGAACTCATAATGCACATCACAATCATTACAAAAACAAGCAGCATTGCTTTCACTCATGAGCACACATGTCATACTTTTTCACAGAAGAGGCAAAGCAGGCATGGTTGCTGTAAGCTTCATGCAACTTGTTGTGGGTTTCTGCAGCTTTTTCTTTACTTCGAAACAGATTTTTATATAAATTCTTTGCTCCTAAACACTACAAGACAACACACCCAGTCACAAAACTGATTATAAACACTAAAAAATTATTATTTTTTTTTTAAATTCGCTTAGTGGGGGGTGGAGTCTGACTGGGTCCACTTGGCATGGCGGCCACTGATTGGCCTATTGTAGCCTGCCCTGGGTGATTATGATGGTGGAGAATTTGGTGGAATGAAGATTGGCAGGGGAAACCGAAGTACTTGGAGAAAAACCACCCCAGCGCCACTTTGTCCACCACAAATCCCACTTGACCAGACCTGAGATGAAACATGGGCCGCCGCAGTGGGAAGCCAGTGACTAACCACTTGAGCTATGGCGTGGCCTCATGTTATAAACACTAAATGGAATGTCTGATCTACTTGGAACAAAATGGCTTGCATAACTAATGATCAGGTTGCAAGGCCACTGAAACAACATGAAATGTGACTCATGCACTGCTGATTTATAGATAAATTTCTGAACTCTTCGAACACACCACATATAATCCCCTGAAATGTTGCTATCAAACCTACAAGACTATAAACTGTTACTACCCGGACAACAATAACAGAACATTCTCCACCAAGAAAACCTGAAAACACATAATGTGAATTTATCTCTTACCTGAACAATCAGCTAGGCAGAAGAGGAGTCCTCTGCTCTTAAAGTCTTTATACATTGCAATAAGTGTCTTGATGGCAGATGGATCAACAAAACATACTGACATCATGTCAAGTATTACGCAGGATACCTGCAGAATGGAAATATAAAGGTCTGAATACATCTAAGTCACATATTCATTCAGTAATTTGTTCATGTTTGATGCTACCTTGGAGTTCTGCACTTGAAACCTCTTACTTTATGCTACAGCATTTGTAATGTCTTATGGTTCAAGTTCAATATTATTAACAGAAATTTCAACAAGAGTTTTGCTACAATATACACCAATTTAATGCGCAGTCAAGTGAATAATAAAAGTATAAAATTTATTACAAATGGAGCGGATATATGGCTAAGGAAAATGAGTTATGAACATGTAATTAATAACACAGCAGAAAATGTTAAAAGAAACACAGAACTAGTGAAATGAAACAACCAGGAGATTTCCAGTCTTAATCTGGTGTCCCAGTAATATTCAAACAGCTTGGACGTTATTGGACCTCTGGTCTGTGTGTGCTCAGAATTCATTTCAATATCCTGACATGCCTGTTGACAATTTACGGAAATGTCTCTTCATTTGCGACATTGTGACATAACAGCTGAAAAACCCTCTGCTGCTACCTAAACAAGTTTCCACAACAACAAATCAACACACAACAACAGAAGACTGTGGGATGCAGTATTCTCTACATGGTCCTTGCCAAGGCTATATAACAAGAACTGTTCCAGAGCCTTGAGTGATAGAGATTTTTAACCAAACCACTGCTATGCAACCATCTAAATGTAATCAGTTTTATTAATTAGAAATTTAATTATTCACAAAGGGATGCAATGAACAAGTGCAGTGAGACATAGGTCTATCCTTGCATGTAAGAGTTAGCGTCTCCTCACACGTGCAGAGAATAGGAAGACATCCCGTCGTGGATTCTTAGAAATTTTATGTGAAAGTGTAACTACAAAGTCTTTTGTGAATTCGATACTTGACAAGTTGTGCATACCATAACTTAAAATAGTGAAGTTTTAATGACCCAAGCCAAGCTTCACAATTGTCAAGATTCCGACAGAAAGTACGTTGGAGCTCAGAAACCTAAACTTCTAGTAATCCTTAAACACAGTGGATTAATAGCTAATTAAGATACTCCTATTTTTCAAATGTAACCTATCACTAAAATTGAAGGGAGTGACAGAGCCAAGACGCTGATGAAACAAGGAGTTGATGGTTCAAAAGGAAGTCAGCTGTCAAAGTTAGTTACACATCGGCCCTCGTAGAAATCAGATGTAAAAGTCACACACCAGCCCTTGAAGAAATCAGACGTAAAAGTTACATGCCGGATCATGTAGAAACAAGACATAAAAGTAACTGATTTTGAAGTTTTATTAAGAAGTGGCTCAACAAGTGTTTAATAATAATAATTCATCTAAACTTGTATGTGCTTTGTAGTTTGTGATCATCCTGCCTCTTCGAGTTGTGGCCCATTCAAGGCTCTGAGACAAGAGAACCTCAGCTCTACCAAACCAACAAACCTCACCTCTTTATAAATCAAATAACCCTGAGATAAAATTTAGTACAAGAGAGAAGATAATAATTGAATTTAACAAAAGGTAGGTGAGAGTGCAGCTATAGAGTGGCGCCAAACGCAGGGGTCAAAAGAGGGCTTGGTTAAGAAGTCGCTTCACAACCTGAAGGGAGGCAAGCGGTAACAGATTATACATAGGTAAGTCAAAAATTATCCGCACTCTTGTTTTTCCAATCCATATATACAAAAGTAGGGGTTGAACAAGTACTTCATTTTCTACATAATCTCCTCCCTTTTCGATGCACTTGGTCCAGTGGTCCAAAACCTTGCATATTCCCTCCACGAAGAAGGTTTCCAGTTGTTCGCACAACCATTTATGCACCGCTTTCCCCACTTCTTTGTCCATAGAAAATCAAAAACGTCGTAAAACACCTTTGAGCGATCCAAAGTGATGATAGTCGGAAAGGGCGAGATCTGGGCTGTAGGCAGGGTGTTCCAGCACCTCGAAACACACATGGTTAATGGCTTCAATGGTCTGGCCGTCCTTGTGTGAGTGTTCATTGTCATGCAACAACAACACTTACTTCGACAATATGTCTCTGCGTTTGGTGCGAATTGCTGGCTTCAGATTGTTGGCCAGCAAATCACTGTATCTTGCACTGTTGATCGTACACCCTTTTTCCAGGTAGTCTTCCAGTATAGGCCTTTTTGAGTCCGAAGAAACGGTTAGCATCACCTTTCCCACAAAAGATTGAGTCTTGAATTTCATCTTCGTTTGCGATCCTGGGTGTTTCCACGCCATACTCTGGCTTTTGGATTCTGGCTCATAGTGATGAACCCACATATGAATTTCAGCCCCTCACATCCCTTCCAATCAGAGAAATCGGACCACTATTCTTTGTTAATCAGTGGTGCACACTGCTAGCAGAGCGGCCATGTTTACACTGTCACAGCATCAAGGAAAATGATGCGATCAAGGTAAAACTTCGATCATGTGACCACAGTAGTACCAACTCTAAGAATGCACGCGTAGGAGGCAGTGTGACAAACCTAAAGCTGTGTTATGGAGAAAGTGCGGATAATTTCTGACTTACCCTCGTATGTAGAAATGATCAAAGCCAACGCCTTCAGAACATTTATTAGAGTGTATTCCCCATTCAGAAGTGAGTGATTAAGCGCCAGCATTAAACTAACCCTCCACGAAGCAGTAACTAGATCAGTAACGACTGTAATGCTTGTCCAGCCTAGGAAATTGCGGCAGACACCCACCTTCAGTAATTTTGGCCCCTGCATATCTGCTCCATGGCTAAATTTCCAAGGGGCACACTGGTCTGGGAGTTGCATATGGCTTTTCAAGTACCATATATTTATGAATACATGATGAAATAGTGCAGACAACAAGCAGAGGTCATACAAAATCATGAAAATCCAAACGTTCATGATGTTAAAAAAAGGCAAAGCCCAACACAGAAAATGCAAACGTTCATAATGTTAAAAAAAAGGCAAAGCCCAACAGAGAAAATATAAGAAGCCTAAACTTGGCAGCGGTGAAGCATATGACCATTCAAGTAACTAGGCAGCTGTTGTAACATGAGCTACATGAGTTAGGGGATGATCTGCTGTGTCAAGCATAAACTGACAAGAGGCATTGTGTATACTGTACATACATATACACAGTGTGTCCAGGTTCTATTAGGACTGTGTTGATTAAAAACACAAGACATGAATTATTTTCAAAATTTAACTCTTTTTATCCAAAATAGTCTCCTTCTGAATCATTACATAGCTGGAATCAATTGAAAAGTTTTAAAAAACAGTCACTGTACTCCTCTTGTGGAATCGCACTTAAAACTGCTGTACATTCCCTTTGGATGTCCTGGACAGTGTCATGATGGTCTCCTTTCATCGCCAACTTAACTTTTGGGAACAACCAGAAATCTGCTGGAGCCAAGTCTGGCTAATATGGAGGATGATCAAGGACTGTGATCCCTTTTCTGACCAAAAAATCGCTCACGGTCTTCGATTTGTGGGGTGGGGCATTGTCGTGGACGAGCGACCAGGAACCTTGCTCTCGATATTCAGGTTGAATTCGAAGAATTCTTGCCCACAAATGATTGAGGAATCCAAGATAATAATCAGAATTTACTGTTTGACCTTCTGGCAAAAATTCCTTGTGAATGATTCCTTTGGAATCGAAGAACATGATTAGCAGTGTCTTTAATCGACTCTTTTGCATGCGCACTTTCTTTGGTTTCGGCTTCTTTGGGCTCAACCACGCTGCACTCTGCCGCTTTGTGAGAGGCTCATATTGAAAACACCACATCTCGTTACTAGTAACAATCGATTTTGTAAATTTTGTAACACTTTGGGCCGACCATAATATGTCTTTGCAGTGCTCCACTCTGGCATGTTTTTCATCGTCTGACAGCGCGTGCGGTACAAACTGCACACAGACCTTCCATTTGCCCAAATCCTCGGTCAATACTTGATGCACAGTACTTTTGGTATTCACAAAAGCTCCTCGATGAGTCTTGCAGAAACACATCTGTCTGATACAAGGATTTCGGTCACTTTTTCACATATTCTTCAGTGCGACTTGTTCTCGGCTTTGATGCATGTGGAGCATCTTCAATGTCCTCCCTGCCATCATGAAATACAGTATACCAATGAAAAGTGATCGAGCAACTCAATCACTAATGTACACACTTTTAATCATTTTGTATGCTTCTCCAGCTGTTTTGCCCAGCTTCAAACAAAATTTGATGTTGCCTCTCTATTCAACCGCCATTTTTCGACAAGCATCAGAACAGTATTTTAATATTCAAGGTCAGAACACCTGATGCAGCGATGCTTACACTTTGAAATTACAGACAGCCACAGCGGAAACTTCAAGAATCTTAATGCCACAACTCACAACAGATGGCACTGCAGGGCAAAATTTAATAAAATGAGTCCTAATGGATCCTGGACACACTGTGTATACTAGGGTTACATGTAAAACCATGTACTACTGACTACAACCATAGCAAATGACAGACACATCCTCACATCAGAGGGCACCCCACATTGACAAAACCATAACTGCCTGACAGTAACAAAATTCTGGTCTCTGGCCCCAGATGGGGCTTGCCACCAAGACTGACTGTTGACTGGCCATTGGTCATAACATGGCTTTGACTTTAACGTCAGTCTTGTGTGATACTGTTGCGAGACACCACCAAGCAACAACCAGTGAAGACAAAGCACAATGACAAGACCTAGTGTTTGCAGAAGTGATTTGTAGAGTATATAGGTTAGCAGTAGTGTTACAGTTACTTGGAGTTATGAGTTATAAGCCTTCAACAAACTTAATTATCAAACCAAACTCCATGTCCAGTAACTAACATGTGGCAATATATAAACTTTCATACTTTTATCTTTCTCCACCTTCATCTCATATTCCTTTTCTGTCATACATGTGTTGTTGAATGATTAGTAATCATTAACTGTGGTAATAAGTTCTGAAAAGGCGTTGAAAATGTGATATCAAGTAAAACAGATTACTTTTATCAAATATTATCCCCACATTTTTCAAACACCAGATGAATGTTTGGTTCATTGAAAGATGTGATTGTAAATAAAATTAAAAACTAATAAAAAGAGAACATGCCAAAACTTTCTTCTATGCAGAATGATGATTTGATCACACTTACAAAGGTTTCTTCACATGACTTATAACAAGCACAACAGACGTACCTGATTATTTTCTACCATTAGTGCTGCAGAATCACAATTTGCTTTCCTTGTAATTTCTGCTTCCTCATACGCTTCAGAGTTCTTCACTATTGTGCCCTGCAATATTAAATTTTGTTTCACTGAACACTGATGATAAAAGCTTAGAACAAATCAATTTTAAAGAATCCAAATGTATACTCATACACTGTTACACTTTTAAAAACAGCGACTGCAAGCACATCGATAAGCAAATCAGAAGGGTTTTGCTACATTCTATGCCTTTTATGAACCACCAACAAATACAACCACTGATGAATTTATGATGTAGTAGAAGAATGCCCTTCATTCAGTATAACAAATCAAAGACGGCAAAGTTTGCAGTAAAATCAAACAAAGTTTTTCAAGATAACAAATGGATTCAGTCACACATTCATTCAAAATATATGTGGAAAAGCCACAGTAGGTAACATTAAAGTTGTTATTAACAAGACTGAAGAGACTTACTTGCTGAATAAAGTTTATTGTCAAATATGGACAACTGGTATAGTTCACCTGAACTTTTCCACAGATTGCACTGTGCAGGAACAAATGTCTGTTGAAGAGTGAGACCAAAATATTAAAGGAAAGAGCAGTGAAGAGATGCTCTGCAAAACTGGGTCACTTGTTATAAAGGCTGACAAGCCATAATTTTCTAGTGAAGATCTGTGGCAGAAATATAGAAAACTTCAAAATAATGTGTTGTATGCCTGAAGAACAAGACTAGATGGCAACCTAGATGAGATTTCGACACTTTTCATGTGTTGGTGTGTCTCAAAAAGTATTAGTAGTGTGTACAAACATCCCACACCAGATTCATTGGCATACTTTGGTCAAATATTCAAGTACTGTAGGAAAAAAAAATGTGTGTGTTTTTTTAATATCATGTTGTCCAAGTCATAAATCAGTCAAATAGAGACAAAGTTATGATAAATTAATGAAACTCTGTAACATTGCTGGCTGTAAGAAAACTTGCCAGCTCACAATCAAATTATAATCAGGAGAAGTATAACCATCCTACTCACTTCATATTGTTTTCAACTTACCACAGTTTCTTTTACTGATATGTCTCCAACCAGCCGATTGACTTTCCTCCGAACATGGTCTTTGTTTGCAAAATGCAAACCTCCAGCCACTTGAACTATCCGAATTCCTGGGATTTCTGAAGCCTGTAAACAACATGTAACATCATAAGGGCAATAAATATATTTAATTCCTGAATTAAATGTATAGATGCATTCTCACATTCATTCAAAATGTACGCACTAAAAGACACAGTAGATAACACACCTAACACCACAAAAGGTGTTACTAACATGAAGGAAGAGGCCGCGCCATAGCTCAAGCGGTTAGTCGCTGGCTTCCCACCGTGGCAGCCCAGGTTCGATCCCGGGTCTGGTCAAGTGGGATTTGTGGTGGACAAAGTGGCGCTGGGGCAGGTTTTCTCCGAGTACTTCAGTTTCCCCTGCCAATCTTCATTCCACCAATTGCTCCACAATCACCCTCACCTATCACCTGGGGTTGGTACAATAGGCCAAAAGTGGCTGCAGTACAAGGGACTTAGTCCCATCCCACTAGCAATAAAAAAAAAACACGATGGAAGGCAGAGACTTCTGACTAAAGGTTACTGGTGTACTGTTGTAATGAGAATCTTTCACTTACTGCTTGATAACGACTTATGTCAAGGAAGATCTCAGTATTTGGCACTTGACCAAGAAGACATACTTTAGGTCTTTGCCCCATGATAAGCACACAGACCAGAGAAAGTGCCACACCCAGTCCCAGTCCATAGTCAATATCAAGCAGAACTACAGCTAGAAAAGTGGTGAGCCAAATCATGCCATCAAACGGGGACTGCCTCCAGGCCACTGGCAAATCTTTCACTTGCAGGAACATCCCTTTCAATGCCACAACCACGATTGATGCCAATACGGACTGCAAACAAGTACAGATGTCTGTGAAATCACTTACAAATTTACAAAGTAAGATATTAGGCACAATTTTTAATTAATACATTTTCATGGTACACTAAAAGTTCACAACAGTAGTCTGTTATTAGTTTGAAAACTACTGCTGGTCATTGTCTATTTTCTTATTTAAATTTAAAAATTATGTAATATTTCAGAGATGGCACAGTCAGTACAGCAACTGGCCACAGGCTGGACGATGAAGGGGTCGAAGTTTGAGTACCGATAAGGCCAAGAATTTTCTTCAGACTCGCTCTGGGGTTCAATAAACCTCCTATCCAAGGGCTCTTTCCCAGGGAGTAAAGCAGCTGGGGTGTAAAAAGCTGACTACTCACCTCCAGCCAGTGCCGAGGTCAAGAAAATGTGGATCTATACATCCACTCCCTCATACACTTTCATGGCATAGTGCTTAATTAGTTAAGCACAGGGACATCTTTACCTTCTTTTTTCATGTTTCAGAAGCTGGATCTGCTTTCATCAGGTTATCCATCGTCCTGCAATCATTTCTATCTCCCACATCTGATATGATAGGATTCTTTCCCATTCTTACACCTGATGACAGAAGCAGATACAACTTCCACAATGTCATGTAATTTTTTAAATTTAAATAAGAAATGAACACTGTCCAACATAATCATTTTATAATACATCTTCATCCGAGATCAGAGATTCTCTCATCAGGTGTAATATACTAACAAAGAAGCCTTTGATGAACCATATTTATAATCAACATGAATTATAAGTAAACAAGAAGTTCTGGAAAGAACTAATCATCAGCTTTCCTTTGATATGACATGGAATGCATAGGATATGATGCATCCATCAGTTTTCTATTGTTGTGTGTGTATTTGTTGTCACAGTAACATTTTTTACCTAGCCGTTTCCTAGCAATGACAGGGGGATACACATACAGACACAAAGACTGATGGGAGAGATTAATGAAGTAAGCTGTTGAGATGGGCTCAGGTGCCATTATATACATACCAAGTTTCACAAAGACTGGTTCAGGCATTCAAAAGTTGATGGGAGGGATATACAGTCTTACAGAAAGCGTGGTAATCTCATAAGCCTATTTTTATTTGTCAAAACAAGTAGGATAAAAATAAGGGCATTAATTTAAAGATAAATACTAAAGTAAGATATGTATAGAGTGGCCGTCTTGTAGTGCACTTAATTTGACCTGCTACTTCATGACATGTTTCGGCAACATAGTGCCATCATCAGGTGCCATAATTATGCTAAACTATTGCATTGCTTGCCATTATATGTCTTTATAAAATTATTTAAAAAGTATTTAAAAAGTGCGTATTCATCAACTATAATAACATTACAACACTCGCAGCTAAAAAGGGAACACACACCACAAGACACGGTTTACACAGAATATAAGAAAAACGACCCCATAGTGGAAGAACCACACGCAAGTTTTAATTAAGACATATAAGATGAATAATCTTAACAAGTTTTAGTGTGTGTAAATTTATTATAGTTGACAAATACGCACTTTTTAAATAATTTTATAAAGACATATAATGGCAAGCAATGCAACAGATTAGCATAATTAGGGCACCTGATGATGGCACTATGTTGCCAAAACATGTCGTGAGGTAACAGGTGAAACTGAGTGCACTACAAGACGGCCATAGTATACATATCATGGATGAAAATCAGTGCAACGGGACGCTAAAATACAACACTAAAGTAAGAACTTGATGCTTCTGGTTATGTAACTTACATTGGGAAGAGGTTCAAAGAACGGTCCGATAAGCAGCAAAACAAGCAGTAACAGAAGACACGACACCACACTGGCTAGTTGTGTTTTCCCACCCACTGTCTGCTGGATCAGACTTCTTGATAATGATGCAGAAAATGGAAGGCATGAAAAGAATGACCCAAGAATATTGGAAGCTCCCTGTAACATATATAATCATGCAGTAGTGGTCAGGAAACAAGGAAAGGTGATACCCAGCATCAAAACTGATGATGCTTTTTTCTTTGAAAATATAATCTCAGAGTTTCATATTGGCTCAATTCTGGAATCTTTCAACATACAAGAAAATGTTTTATACAAACTCCCACATTAGAAATTTCACAAATGTTCAACCATTTCTCTTCATCAGGTAAAATATATCTAATGGGTTCACTGTATTCTTATTTTATATTTCAGATACAGATGGATCTTACCAAAGTTGCATACTTGAACACCTAAGAGGATTCTACATTTCCAATTCCAACAACTCAAATCTTAATGGATATCATAACAGTATGTCTGTAGACAGGAATGTAGAAAACATGAAGTTGTGAAGACAATAAGGATATGACCATTTAAACATAGTTCATGAACCTTAGCTCATTATTCCATGGAATTTCTGTAAATGTTGAAAAAAAATATATCTTGTACACCTGTTTAAAACAAATGGATAAGAAAGAGATATGAAAGAAAAACAGCTAATTCTTAAACAATACGAGGTATGTCTGAAGCTTATATTGGAATAAATAATCCATCATTTAAGGTGGGGTCTGATGTTCAAATGGAGAAAGAAATTAAGAATTCTTTGTTACGATTTATGACGAGTTTGTATTCTAATACTCTCTTCATATTTAATGATTACTTAACAAACAACAAAAAATTATTTATGATTGACTGTTTTAATTTTTTCATATATATATATGTGATAACTTTGTCAGCAATAGTTCTATAGGTTTGTGAGCTGAATACCAATTGTAACAACACCATGACAGAACCAATATTTGTTTGGGGAGTGTAACTGCTCCACTGTCACTCAGTAGTTTAAGTATAATTAGAATGATCAGTAACAAAAATTAATTGCAGCTAACAAGTAATACCCAAGCCAGTGGGGACATAGTCACATTCTTGTTCTCAGGAATGGACTTATTCCAAATCTTGATGTTACACAGGAAGGACCACCTGTGGCTTTTTCTGAGAAATTTTGTTTGAAAGTAGCACAGCAGCAAACTTTGAGAATTTGATCACCGACAGGTCCTGCACGTCATAAGTTAAAATTAGGCGGTTTTGAAACCAACGCCAAGCAGGTTATATGTCAGTGTCCTGTCAAAAACGACGTTAGGACTTTAAGGTTCAAAGTCGCAAACTACAGCTAGCTGATTGGAGATCTAGAAATTGTGTGAACTCCTAGTTTTCAAAATTACCCAATCAGTGGAATTAAGGGGGAGTGACTAGGCTGAGGAACTGACGGCCAGGATACCTCAGTGTTTTCAGACACAAGAGTCATAAGACAGTTGCCAAACAGTCACCAAGGCAGTCACAAGTCAGTCGCCAAGTGAGTGGCCTGCTACTCGTGAACAATTTTTCTCAGAAAAAGCCACAGGGGGTGCCTCTGTGTAACATCAACATTTGGGATAAGTCCATTCCTGAAAACAAGAATGTGACTATGTCCCACTGGCTTGGGTATTACTTGTTACCTGCAATTATTTTTTGTTACTGATCATTCTAATTATACTTAAACTAGTAAGCGACAGTAGAGTGGTTACACTCCCCAAACGAATATTGGTTCTGTCATGGTGCAGTTACACAATTAAAAGGAAGCACATTACTTACGGATGCAAGCAGCTCTTGATTTGCATCAACACTGTAATTCAGTTTTCGAGCAAATATGGAAGCCATGGACATATTTACAGAAAAGGCAACAATTGCTATGACTAACCCATCCACTAATAACTTGGGTATCAAGGCAAACGGTGGTGCAACTGGTTCTGGTAGTCTGAAAAAATGAAATACAATAATTTAAAATGGCTGCAGCTAGTGCCAATGTCAAGAAAATGTGAACCTCTATATCCACTCCCACATAGGTCTTCATGGCACAGTGCTTAATTAGTTAAGCATAGGGACTAGTTAACATTTATGTACAAAACTTATGAAAAGCAATACATCTCAGAATTAGAATATAATCTAGGCATGGAAATCCTCTGGCCTGTGAACAATGAGCAATATACAAAATGTAAGAAAATAAAAGACTTCTTGACAAAAGCACAAGTAAACTCAAGACATAGTGGTAATGTTTAAAAATGGTAACATGACTGTAAAGTTAAAGATCACAAAGTAACAATAAAATACTTTGTATTTTAATCTTCTCAGTTACAATATTCATGATTATAATGAAAAAGAGCTTTCTGATCTCCTAAATTTTGTTACAAATTAATTAAATTATACATTTACATCCATGAAAAATCATCCTCAGACAACAAATCAAACTGTGTGATGTAAGGCCCTTAATTTCTAGCAAAATTTCACTAATATTTTTGTATATGTCAAGGGAACCAGACCTCATGAATGCTGCATATTTACTTTCTGTGATACAGTGTGTGGTCTCTACATTATCACTCACTAAACAGTGAAATTTAACCCAATTCAAGTGAACCATTTCAGCAAAGAGTGCCCCTTTGTGATTGAAGATTCATGTACAATTCTCCTAGCACTTCAGATGTAAGGTTTATATTCATAATATACATCATAATGTAGGATGTAGATACCGATATGAATAACACGTGCTGAACCACTCAGATAATGAGAAATGCACATTAGACAACATTCCAAGTCACTTTAAAACTTTGAGATGCCTAAAACATCTAAAACAAATTTGTTCATGATCACCATTGTTTTTACATAATGCTTAAGGAACTGTAAGTTATACATGGCCCCCCCCAAAGGTGTCTCCACCTTGTCATGGTGGTGGGGCTTGCGTGACTGTGACTTGCAGAGCTATGTTGGTGGTAGTACTACCAGTAGGGTAACCCATGCTGGAAAGGTCAAAGGGTAGAGGCCAGACTAAGAGAGATACCCTGGTCATCCACGTTGGGGGTTAGGCATGAGGCCAACAACCTCATCCTGTAAAAAGAATTTTGTTCAGAAACCTAACAGCCAGTCTCAGGTCATCATGCGTGGGTCCATTCCTATGGCAGCACGCATTGGTTGTGGAGACTGGTTGTAGAGGATACCAAGGCTCACCCAGGGCTGTAGCACCGAGTGGTACATAAGGTATATATGCATATGAGGAAACCCATAAAATATGTTGGAATGAGGCGAAGGTCTTGCAGATTGAGCCCTACACCACATACAGGAAATAGAAGGAATCAGCCCATATGTCTCTACTGGACCATCTGATCAGTCAACCCAGTTTCGACATCTCTCCCAACTGGAACCTCATTATCACACCAGAAGTCAAGGAACTACAAATCCATCAAGTGAAGACTGAGTAGGAAAATTTGTTTTCCTTGCATTGGCACCATAAGGAGTACCACTTCTCTCCAGTGACGATTTCTATTGTGATAGTCTCTGGTGCAAGGCCTTGTATATGTAGAGTATTTAATAATGTAATGTTTTCTTAGCTCTCACAGATGGTTTGTGCTATGTTTGGCTTGTATACCCCACTTTGATGCTGTCACAGGTGTCCAGAGATAGGGACTAGTTCTATTGATTGGCCCCAACTGAGTAGATTGTACCTGAAGTGGGAGACAGAATCCAGTTTCTAAAACGCTGTGTTTTGAAAAATAAAAGGACGGTGTTTTTAGATAAAGACAGGACAACTGATAATGTCCAAAAACATAATTTTTGCACTCTAAGTTATATGGTTCCCATCCAAATTGTTACAACAGACTTCTGATTTCTGAGAAGAGTGGTTCCATATTACTGAATTAGATTCATGATGCTGATGAAGTGTCATCACTGATGTTCTACTCTTTATCAAACTTAACACCCATCCTCACCTCCATTTCTGAATGGCAGGCACTGCTTTACTTGGTCGCAACATTACTACATATGGTACTTACCCTGTTGGTACTTCCCCTACAACAGTAACATTATGATTAACAGTGAGGTTAAGGAACATGGATACCAGTGTTCCAGCAATCACTGTCAAGAGTTCTATAGGCAGAGGAACAGGTAACCACTTTCCAATTATGGGCTGAAACATGTAAAAAGTCAATCAGAACATATATCTCTGTAGTGCTTGTGTCTGACACCATGTTGCATTTATTAATATCAAATATTAGTGACACAGTACTGAAGCGGGAGAAAAAATTCCCATATAGTTGTTGTTGAAAAGTCATAAACTAAAAATATATAGTAAGAAAAAGTGCCTGTTCCAAGCACTGGAGTTTCCTGCAAGGAATTATGAAAATCACGAGCACTTTCATGAGGATGGCTGGGACCATGGCTATGATTCTGACTGGTTACTCTCTGAATGCCATTCAAATGCACTTCTGGTGAGTCAAACTGCGTGGTCACTAAATGTGCTACACAGAGCAGTCCATGATACTTTAACTCTGACCTTGGCACTTGGCTGATCTTACACTAAAAACATATAGGCTTTCCTTTTGTTAGCAAACTTCATAGAGTAAACTCTATTCACTTTCTGAAGCGAAATGGGAGACTGTAATATATTTTATAGATCTGCTCTTCATTGCACAATACCAAATTTATGTGAAATTTGAGATCACCGAAGTATCAATACAGTCCAAATTACTCTATAAAAATTACTTCCATAGGACAGGAACCAACCCTATTGGTGATGAACATTGTTATTTTAGTGCATCTAGAACTTCAAAAATGACAAGAATATTGTAGCATGTATATCCGTTGCTAGGCAATGACTCTGTAAACAATTGCAGTTGCTAGGTAATGGCTGCAACAGACTCCTAACACACACAGTCCATGTGACAGCTGTGTGATGCAACATTGGAGGAGCTACTGGGAGAGGTGTTTTCTGTGCGGGCCATGCTGAGGTGTTATAAGCAGGACAATCTTGAGTTTAGTTAGTTGTGAGAGAGTCACAGGTCAGTACAGACATGAACACAGAAGATGAAGTACCTACAGCACTGGAACCTGTTACCAAACAATAACTGGTGAAGACACAGCAGCCTGAGAAGACTTAGTATGTGGTGCAGTAAACTTCTGAACATGTCAATCAGTGTACATTGTGTACGTTGTGCATTTCAGACATTATATGTGTACGTGGTGTGTTCAAAAAGTATCGAACCTTCTTCTTTCTTGTGTAAATCTCCCTTCAGTGGAGATTTGGAGGGGACATTCATGTGCGGTCGTGAATTTTTTCCCGCCTGCAGAAAGCGTCAGTCGCTGGCAGTCAGCCTATGAGTGAGGACATGTAGTGAGTGCTCGTCGGATTCCAGTAAGGTGTAAAATGACGGAACAACATGAGCAGCGATACTGCATCAAATTTTGCCAAAAGCTTGGCAATACCCAAGTGGAAACCATTCGCAAGATTCAACAGGCTTTCGGAGACGATGCCATGAGCAACTCACGGAAAAAGAAGTGGTAGAACCGCTTCAAAGATGGCCGCACATCAGTGGACAGCGAACCGCATTCAGGCAGACCCTCAACAAGCCAAAATGAGAATGTCATTGAGCACGTGCGGACTTTGGTCATGGAGGACCGTCATATCACAGTCCGAGAACTTGTGAACGAGATAGGGGTAAGCATTGGATCGGTACATTCAATTTTGACCGAGGATTTGGGCATGAGGAGAGTGTCCGCGAAATTCGTACCGAAACTGCTAACAATGGAGCAGAAGCAACGCCGTCTGGAAATCGCACAGGACATGCTGGACAATGCAAACAGTAACCTCAACTTTCTGAACACCGTGATCACAGGCGATGAGTCGTGGGTTTATGGGTATGACCCGGAAACCAAGATGCAGTCATCACAGTGGAAACATCCGACATCCCTGAGGCCAAAAAAAGCACGGCAGGTCAGCAGCAATGTCAAGGTCATGTTGGCCGTTTTCTTAGACTCCCGTGCGGTTGTGCATCATGAGTATGCACCACAAGGCTAAACCATCACAAAGAAATACTATCAGGAGGTCCTTCGTCGCCTTCGTGATGCTGTGCAGTGCAAACGACCGGATCTGTNAGAGACTGGATCTGTCTCCGTCTTCAGGTGGGTAGGGAAGGATAAACCTGCTCAGTTGGGCCCGTTAGAAAGAGCTAGTCTCAATCACTGGACCTCACCTCCAGTGAAGACGAAGACAGATCCAGTCTCCGAAACGTCGTGGTCTTTTGTCTTTTACATACCAGACGATGGATGAAGTCCAAAATAAGCCAAAAGAAGTACAGACTTTCATCGCCAAACACAACATCCCTGTGGATTGTGAGGCTCCCTACTCCCCCGACATGGCTCCGTGTGACTTTTGGCTATTTCCCAAGCTGAAAATGCCGCTGAAAGGAACCCGATTTCAGTCAAGAGAAGACATCATGCGGAATGCGACGGCCCGGCTGATCACCATTCCAAAAGACACGTTCCAGAAGTGTTTCCAACAATGGCGGAAGCGCCGGGAGAAGTGTGTGCATTACCAAGGAGACTACTTTGAAGGGGATTAGGGTTTTGTACCTCCAAATCAATAAATGTATTTCTGCCGACCAAAGGTTCGATACTTTTTGAACACACCACGTATATAATTAACATCTATTGCAATAGTAGTTTCCAAAAGGAGTATTGATGCCCTCTGAGGATGATCCATAGGGATCAAAACATGTAAGGGTGATGAGTCTTCAGATCATAAAACTTAAATAGTCACATTAGACGGTGTTATTTTTGTCTTTGTAGTTTTTGAGTCGTTTTATGCATTCAGGAAGATGGGTGGATGGTAAGATAGAAATGATGGAAATTGCTCTGTAGGGCTTGCAAATACATCTAAAAAAGAAGATTAACTATGTTAGAGTATGAAGGTAATTGTCTTCTGGAATGCAATGCCATGCAGCCTGGTATTGTTCCCCCTGAAATGGAGGCAAAAGGTTCCTCCATATTGATGATAACTGTCTACCAGGCCATGCAACATCACATCTCAGAAAACAATGATCTGCATAAGCACTGTCATAAGAACCTCAAATCTTACACATGTTAAACCAGTTCCACGTAAAAAGTAGAAATAATTATATGATAACTTGCAAAGACTGGAAGAATATGACATCATAGTAAATAAAACATTTGGGGGTTCTTGCATTACGGACTATTATTTACACTCACTTTGAGTACTTCATTGTATAAGCACAAAACACTTATGGATACTGCAGAGATGCCAATTGCCACTGGATTAGATTGGCCAATATTCTGGAAGACGTCCATGTATGTCTGAAATAAAAACAGAACTGCTTCGTAAAACAACAAAATTAGTAACGCAGCTGTCTGAAAATGACCTTGATAACCCAGACCTGCTAATTTTATCAGTATTGAACTTGTTAACATCATCATAAATATTGTATCACACATGAAACACATACTGTCTGGAAGTCAACATTATCAGCTGTGCAACAAGGAAAAACATATCCACATATACAAACCAAAATAGTTAGGAATACAGAACTTATTTGAAAATGATGCTTTATTTATAAGCAAAAATATGTAAATATCAACAATATTATATTTATCTATTTATTTATATTTTAATTTAAATTTATATTTCCTTTCTTCTTTCTTTTATGCTGTGAAACATATTTGTGGAATTAATTAACATAAAGGAGACTGTATTTGGAAACAGATATATGCATGATCATGGAAAAGGAAATTCAGATACCTTAATACTATGATGTAATGGAAAAAAATAATATCCTGATCAATATAAACGTGAATTCAGTCTGAGAGAAATATAAAAATTATTGGGATCCTAAAGAATTCAATTTTGAGATTTTAAGTAGTTATGTGGGTAAGACATCTTAACGAGTCATCCTGTACTCTGTATCGTAGTGGGTATGACGTCTCTACACATCATGCATGTGCCAGCTAGACTGCTGTAAATGTACTGACAGCCAGGAATGCAAATTTGTAAGTTGGGCTTGCTAGATCTTCTAGTTACTTCAGAATGTGACAGGAAGGTGCTGATTGCTTGATAGCTGTATTGGGTGCAAGTTTTTTCAAGTAAACATTAAGGCAGGGTCACAATAATCAAACATGTGAGTGTATGTTTAGGCTGGAGACAGTTTTGTCAGTCAGCTTCTGTGGTGATGATCAGGACTGCATATAGCAAATGTGCATGGGTCAAACATATCTGTCTGATCACATATTGGGAACAGAAATGCATGTCAGTGGCAACAGTGGTGTACTTTTTGAGAATAGAGCCAAAAGTAAAGTATTTTTCTGAAAAAATATATATGAACTTTAATGTAATGGCTACATAAATGAAGATATAGATATATAAACTCTGATAATTGGTCTTTCAGAGACTATCCGCTTCATAGTTTTATAATGACACATGGTTGAGATATTAATGTTAAAAAGGGAGCAACAATTATAACATTAAATGCTGCAGTAACAAAACTAAATGTCCCAGGGGTTTTAATGTCCCACTGTAGGAGAGCTAGAAACATGGAATATATACACTTAACTGGTTAATAGACTAGTACATTTTAGTATGTAGTCTGAAAAAGCTGTTTTTTAAATGACTTCTGTCCTTACAGGTTTCTGGTTGTGTAGTCATGCAGTGCCCAAACGTACTCTGAGTTTTTTCATATCTAGTATTCATAATTATACAGAATTTGCAGGGTCAGAGTTTGAGTCCCGGTAAGGTCGAGAATTTTCTCTTCTCCACATTGTCCAGACCAGCTCTGAGGCCCACCCAACCTCCTATCCAATGGATACCAGGGGCTCTTTCTCTGGGGATAAAGCAGCTGGGTAGTGAAGCTGACCACTCACCTCAAACTAGTGCCAAAGTCAAGAAACATGGATCTCTACATTAACTCCCCCATACTTCTCCATGGAACACTGGTTAATTAGCAGAGGGACAACTTTAGCTTATATATGGAAATTATTTTTTTTATTTTAAGCTCATATATAAAGATTTACACACAAACTGATGATCTTCTTAAATAGTTTCAGAAATTGTGATTAAATGTCTCTTATTCATTTACAATATTTTCCCCAAAATTCAGCATGGGCCACAAATTGTATAAATATATCTTTATAACATTTGGAACATTCATGAGACTAAATGAAATTAAGTTTTCTTAGATGATCAGCCATATCAGTATGGAATGAACGTTGATTCCCAAGAGTGTTGCTTCCTTCATCATCAGAGAATGATGAAGCTTGGTCTCTTTGTCTGAGAGGAGATCTACTGCAGAGCGGTGGGCAGATTCAGGCCACCCTTCCTACATAATGTCACAGTCAATGTTGCTTAGCTTGGATAAATAGGGATTTCAGCAAGCATTAACTCTACTCAAGTCTTCTTCATACCTGCATTCCATGAGATTTCCTAATCAGAAATCTGTATGAATTTTCTGCCTCCCATTTGAACTACATATCAAGCCTATCATAATTTCTCTAAGTTTGTTTCTCAACAGTTGAAATTTATGTTCTATGTCAGAGTTCACAACTATGGAAAAAACTGGTAAAATGACTGCACACAGTCCAGTTACTGATATACAAGTGATAAAATTCCATGCATATGAACTGAAACAACACTCACATAAATAACCTTCAGAGGGCCACTGTACCGTGGCACCTTCACACCCAGCAAGTTCTTGACCTGTGATGTAAGGACATGTACTGCTGCCCCTGTTGTGAAGCCACTGACCAATGTGTCAGATAGAAGCACACTCAGAACCCCTAATCTGCAAACTCCCAACAGAACCTATGCATACCACATGAAAGGATATATTTCAGCGAGTTGAGGTACACTAGGCATCTTGTAAGAGTAATATGAACATACATATAGGGATAAGTTTTAATTAAAGATGTTTTAGTCTTGTTCAAACTGTGTACAAAGTTATCTGGATTTGGTTCAATTTATGTTCACCTTGGCAAGAGCAACAATTTATGTTATACTGTTATTACTTTCACTGGTTCTATGAAACATTCAGATCCATGATCAGAAATTTCTAACGTTACTACTCCTCTGGTGAAAATTTAAGGTCAGGAATTTCTATGTGGTTCAGGCTTCAACATCTGTTTTTGTAGTTTACGTAACTATTCACAGATCACTCCCACATCACTCAGCTACTGACAAGGATTATTTTAGCTAACATGTTAAAAAACCATTAAAATATTGATATATAAAACCATCCCTTTTTGGCTGAAGTGGCCAGACTTCAGGGTTAACCTAACGAGTTTCCTTCAGGACTGAATATTTTAAGAAATGAGTACTTGTCATATTTGTCATGTGTGTCTCACTTTAGTAACTACAGAGCAAAATAATTTCATTCATACTAAATTTATAATTATTATTCCTGTGAATATTTTGGATAAATGGTTCCTTTTGGGTTAACTACTAACCTGCCATACACCAACAACAAAACACACTGCTGTTGCAACTTGCACCGGAGTATAATCTGTTGAGTTTTTACTGGCAAGTATCACTGCTAGATCTGTGCTGTTCAGTTCAGTGAGATTCTTGCATGGTGACACTGAAACAGGTGGCTCACTGACAGAGTATGTGAGCACAGACTTGCTGGCCATCATACACACTACTGCAAATGTACCTGCACAGACATAAGTTACAATCAAAGGTAGAAAGTGACACAAGGAAAATGAGCCTAAGGCTTCCATTAGAGTCAAATGTCATTCACTTACTTACTTATTTCCTCATGGAGCTGAGCCCTTCTTGAGGAGCCACCAATTCTGCAGCTACTCAAGAATTTCCCAGGATTTTATGGAACCCGAAGGTTCATTACCATGTTCACAAGAGCCCTCCACTTGTCCCTATTCTGAGTCAGATCAATCCAATCCATAACATACCATCCCATCCCATCCTATCTCTCTAAGATCCATTTAATATTGTTCACCCACCTATGCCTTGGTCTTCCCAGTGGTCTCTTTCATTTTGGCTTTCCCACCAATATCCTATATGCATTCCTCTTCTCTCCAATTTGTGCTACATGCCCTGTCAACCTCATCCTCCTTGACTTGATCATTCTAGTTATACTTGGAGAAGAGTACAAGTTATGAAGCTCCTCATTATGCAGTTCTCTCCAACCTCCTGTCACTTCATCCCTCTTTGGTCCAAATATTCTCCTCAACACCCTGTTCTCAAACACCCTCAGTCTGTGTTCCTCCCTTAATGTCAGAGACCAGGTTTCACACCCATACAGAACCACAGGCATTCACAGGGAGGTCATTCACTAAATATAATAAATGCATTAACCCGTTTCCACTACACAATATGATATACGAAACAAACTCCATGGCCTTAAGTCCGCAAGTACGAGTAAACTATACCAACCGACCGACCGAGCGACCGCCGCTCGTCGGCGAAGTTAGTGCCAACTTTTGCGGATAGAGAGTGGTGCGTGGTAAGCACAACAGATTCCCACAGCCGTTAATCTCAGTTTTCTATACTGGAGGTGCTATTTTTCCATTCAAATAGCTCAATTATCCTCACGAGGCTGAATGGACCCCACACAATATGATATAGTATACCTAAATACTCTATAACCACAATCAAAATGGCAAAACATAGTATTGCACTATGGATTTCAAGGGCATTTAAATTAATCAGGCTTCTACTCTAAGAAAAATTATTTCAATTCTGAGATAAAAAGTTGAAATGTGCTTATGGTAAATGTCTCCTGTAATGAAGATAATTCAGAATTTTTATACACTAGTTATCTAACAATGATACTTTTATTTCAACAATTATATCTTTTCAAAGTAAGCCTCATATTCTGTGCAATATTCTGTCCTTCTGAACCAAGTCTGGAAGCAAAGGTGCCACTTGTTTTATGGAATGGCCATAAGTTCCATTTGTATGCATTTAGGATCTCTTCAGGGCTTTAGAAATTCGGCCCTTGGAGGCAATCTCTGAATGATGGAAGCAAGAAGTCAAGATGACAAGTCACAACTGTATGTTGAATATTATGTATCTGCATTACTGTTCTTGCCTGCCTTTTTTCAATCTTCTCTACAACTTAAGCCAACTGACATGTATCACTGTGCCATAATAATACACAGTGATTCAAGTGCAATGGTAGCCACATAAATATCTGTTGAAAAACAGAAATGTTGCCATTGTCTTCTTTAAAATACCTCCTGGCATTTTCACTTTCATGAGGGAAGTGATGATGACACAGATGCAAATGACATTTTGTTTCAGGCTCAGATTAGTAGCACGTGTCTCACTGACCATAACAGTGACAGAAACTGGGCAAGAGTCATCATTCTTAATGCATTCCACAGCCTCAAGTTTGTTTTCAAGCTTCTCTCTGGTTGTGAGGGACTCATCAATATCAAACTTTCCTCACACAGGGTCATTTGTGTAAGATTATGGAAATACACATAAATAAATAAATTAATTAATTAATTATAATTAAAGTCTGATATCACTTCAGTTTCTCTCTATGATTAAATGTGAGTTCTATCTGAACACAGTGTCTCTGGTCACTCCTGTGGTCAGTTTCTCATTCCTGTCATTACTCTTGAGAGATTTTCTTTCTCTCTTGAATTCTGAAACTACCATAAAACTGAGTAAAATGGAGGACATATATCTTGAAAAACCAGAAATGTGAGAGAATGGCTCTCACTTCGACCTTTTTTGAAGTTTTATAAATATGCCACATGAAAGTGTTCTCTCTCAAGCTCCATGTTGCTTGTAGGGCTGTGAAATATTCCTGCTTGTACTGTCTACAATAGGCAGTCAGTGAGCTGTTAACTGCTGTGGGTCTAATAGCAAGGAATTTTACTTTGAAGTCACACATCCTGAACTGTCAGCTATGCCTGTCAGTTCAAGTCTGTGTCCCAGAACTTTTCTAATGATTCTTATACAGCTTCAAATTACTTCCTTGCCCCTCCTTGTTGTGCCCTGTGAAGTAAAAAATAGTCTGTGGTGGAACCACCTGCAGAGCTGAGTCTGTTACGTCTAATTGGAGGATGATGAAAAGAGCAATGATTGGCAGTATGAACCTGCAGTTTAATATGAGGCATACATTTTGTGTGAGCCTAAACTGCCCACATCATAACTTTGGCTTTATCAATCACTGGAATAAGTTGCAAAACCTGAAACCTTTGAGATGGGATGAATACCATGACCGTGACTTCTATGTACATGTAGAGTGAATTCTAATATTATCCTATTAGATGTAAGTTATTTATGTGATTCTTACTGCAAAGAAATGTGGTGTCTGGCATTCTGTGAACAGAATAATTTTTTTTTCTTATCCTCTAATAAACAGTGATCACAATGTGTCTGATGTCTTTTCATGACAACTTTTAACTTGCCCACTGATAAAAAAACTAACTCCAGGCCCTGGTTTCTTAACTAAAAACAAAAGCATACTTGGAAAAGTTTTTTGGTTCAATTTTGTTACTGTCATAAGTGTCCATGACTTTTTCCATCTCACGTGACTTCTAGTATTCTTCCTAAAAACACAATATAAAGCATTCTCCATCCTTAAATGGGACACTTCTAATAACAACTTGCTATGCTTGAAACATTTCAAGATAAATTTATTAAAATTTTCTATTTTGTGTGATGAATGGAGACGTACGAGAAAAGTTTCTACTAAATTTGTAAATTTAGTAGAGTGCACTGTGTTTGTTGTATGATATTCACTATCTTGATTTGTCATGATCACAATAATCAAAGCTTCTCTGAGCAGTTCCTAAGCCAATTAAAGCAATCAAATTCATTTCTCACTGATAAATTACATTACACAACCTCAATTCAAGAGTTAAGAAAGCTTCAATACAGCCAAATATTAACTGCATTTCTGGCCATTTTCTTTTATGGTATTCACCAAGTGCCATCTGTCTCCCATATTTGCCAATATACTCGTACATTCTGGCCATGTTGGTTGATGGAAGAATCAACATTCTTCAAAAAGTAAGGAACCATTCAGCATAATTCTTAAAAGTACGAACTTCTTATTGCATGCAATTTCATAACTTCAATGCATTTTAAATAGCCATACCAACCCATTGAGACATGACGTGATGTACCCATGAGCACATAGAGAAGAACAGGAAAGAAGGCCATGTATATACCTACAATAGGGGGTACTCCTCCAAGCAGTGCATATGCCATTCCTAGAAAAAGAAAAGTATGCACATACAAACACATGTGTATGAAAGATGCATGATTCATTTCTATACTTTAACATTATGCTCCAAGTTATTATTTTACTTTCAATTTAAATTATTAAATGTTTTAAATAACTCTGGTACCAGAGGCCAAAGGTTTCACAGTGCCAAAACCAAAGTTCTGACAATGAATTAAATCTCTAGTCTCTCCAACCCGGTTTTCTCTTTGTTTATTTCTATGTCAACTGCAGTACTAACACTGAGTAGAATTTCTGTTCTTTATGGCATTTACATTTTGTCAAATAAATTCATATCGCCACAGATCTGATATTAATATGTATTTTCCATTCAAATCCATGACCAAGCATTCATAAGCACATAAAAAAGGATAAAGGCTCTATATGCTGTCAGAAGTGTGTTCCATATTATTACTTGCCAGTATTAAGCATATGAGAAACAAATTTGGTTTTTTATACAGTTTATTCAGATAAACTGCATCACTTGCTTTGGTACTTACTCTAAACTACAGCTGAAAATCAATGATTAGCCAGCTGGATTTTAAACAGTGTTTATTCTTCTCAGGTGATAATGTAACTTAGAATTAGATGAAATAAAATCCCCCCCCCCTGAATACTTAGATCCAAAGAGACATGAATGAAGTAGGAAACTGAGGAAAATTACACAATGAGGAGCTCTGTGATTTGTAATGTCCTAGTTATGTGCACATTGTCATTGTGGTGAGGATGAGACAGGTACAGAAGTGTCGTGAAGTGGAATGAAGGGAAGGCATTGTATTTATTGTGCGTAGTGTGTCCTTGTTTGTGTAGTTTTGTGTGCTGTGTTTTGTTTGAGCATGGTGTGTTACTTTGTGTGTTGTGTCTTATTGTAAAACCACTGCCACCAGGTAAAAACCCATTTGCAGTTAAAATAAATAATATACAAAATTGACAACAATTTCAATGGGCTGGATATGCAGGAGAAAACAAACACATAATTTAATTGGAGAACTCTCTTGAAGGCAGCTACACTTGAGAGACCAAAGTTGATAGAAACAGACAATTTTTTTACAGATCTTAAGAAAAATGATTTTGATGATATGAATTTCATTACATTGAGCTGAACATGGTGTTAAGACTTAATTTTGGAAGTGCTGAATCATCGAATTTTAATGCCAGATCATTAGAATCAGGGCTCATATAGTGAAGGATCCATAAAACTTTGGTTAATATAGAAATTAATTTGGCCATATAATAATATTAAGTGATTATTGTTAAACTAAAGAAAAAGAAAATATTTTATTCATCACTTAAGCTGAAAAATGTACGCTATAAAAATCAGTGTTTTATACATGGAAATAACTCAAAGATATGTATTTGGTTTAGTTAGTACCATTACATCACTCTCTTGTACATGATCAGGAGAAACTGTATTTATGGCAGAATTGTAACATGCAATATAATAACTTCTTTAAATGTACTCTCCGCCTGTAATGAATGCCTTATTCATTTCGATATCTGAAAAGATATACTGGCTTTTCAGTTTCCTATTACACATTAAGAAACCAATGGCTCAATATTGGTAACCCAGAAATGTATTTCCTTAACAGTGGCTTACCTATGTTCTTTAAAATACTTTTAGTCTATGAAAGTAAAGAAACACTGGCACAAGTTACTCATAAGTTTATTTCTTTGGTTATTTATGAGGTCTGACAAATAGTGAGACTGTACTTACAGGCAGCACTGCATTAATGTTACTCTGAACTGCAGTGGTCTCCTACAAAGCAGTTCCCTTCTGCAGCTGTACAAGGATTCCAATGTTATTTCCAGCAGTTGTAGCACTTCCAGCAGTCATTCTCCTGTAAGCTGTTTAGAACGGCCATCATCACCTTCTGAATCTCTTCCCTTGTTTCAAAATGTGGTCTCTTCAAATGATTCTTCATGGTAGGGAAGAGGAAGAAGTCACATAGAGCAAGATCTGGCGAGTAAGCCAGGTGTTCCTGGGCCAAAATGGATTTTTCACCAAAACCCCCCAATGAAGAACACCCTGCATGTTTGTTTGTGTGTTTGTGGTGGTGGTGGTGGTGGTGGGGGGGGGAGGTCTCATGGTGCAGGAACCACTTGTCAGGGAACAATTCTGGCCTCACACAGAGAACCCACCATTTCAGATATTCCAAAATTTGGAGATAAATCTTCTGGTTAAGTGGAAAAAAACTCTTCACACACTATCCCTTTGCAGTCACAGAAATGAATCAACATTGTCTTGGCTTTTGACTTTGACATCCAAGATTTCTCGATGTGGCGGTGAGTCTAAAGCTTCCATTGCATGCTCAGCTGCTTTGTTTCAGGCTCATACCAGAAACACAACTTTCACCTGCAGTGATGACTTTGTTCAGTCATTTTTTATTCTTCTCAATCCATTGCAGTTCAGCATAAATTCCTTTCCCAGCTTCAGTCGGTTGTTAGTGTGGTTCTTGGACATCATCTTCACACAAGTTTTCTTCATCCCCAAATTTTCCATCAGTATCATTTGTACAGTACCTCTGTTGCTGTGGATTACATTCTCAGGTTCTTACACTGTGTGGGTGGGGGCAATGTTTCTGATGTTTCAGAGGTTCATACTCTCACTATGCTCAAAGTCAAAATGTGTGGGTTTGTGATTTGCTGTGTATATGTGTTTGGAAAATTATGTTGGATGGGGGTTGCGAGCAGATAGAGTGAGGACTGATACCCCACTCTTTTATTTTTCCAATACTTTAAGTCAGTACTTAAGGGCAGATTACATCATTACAGTCATACATAAATCACAGATTAAACTCATGGATTCACAGTCAGGATATATATCCATAGATATATCCAGTATTGGGAGAAGCCCTGTACTCACTGCATCAGGTTGCAAGGGAACTACTTTGCAGGAATAGCCTTTAATTGTAGTAAGTATAAAGAATAATAGAGTCAGGACAGAAGTTGTTTATAGACAAATGCATTTATGGAATGTAGGCAGCACTATTTCATTACACAGGCCACTTTTATCATTTCTTATAAGATTCAGAATTACACACTTAAGAAGCACTCTTACCTTGTGGTATATGCATGATGGCCACTGTAAAACCTGCCACTATATCACTCATAATGTTTTCCTTCCACTCATATTTTGGCAACCAATTAAGGGCAGGAAAGAGAGATAATACTGTCCTTCCTGGCTGACAATGTCCTGACTTCACAATGCGTTTCCTTAGAGCTGTGAACAGAAGCAGTAAAGCAGTCTGACAGCTCCAGTAAAACACACACACACACACGCACACACACCACTCAGAGTTCAATTTACTTGAGATCCAGGCAGAAAGATGATTTCAGTAATCCCAATGCCAAACCACACAAGCCAGAAAAGCTGGAAATAAGGCTACTTTGATGAAAAATGGAAACTGCTCCCCAAAATAACTGTTGATAAATCAAAGAATATCTCATTTCTGGAGTATTGATAGGTCACAATATGTACTTCAACTTCAATTTCTGAAATCCTACTATGTGTATGAAAAGTCTGATATTAATGTCTGTATCTATTAGTAAGCGACATGTATAAGACACATAGTAATTATAAGCCTATAAGCAAGGTACTAGGAAAACATGCAGATAACCAATAACAATAACAGCATCATGCATCCCCATAATGAGTACAAAACGGAAATGAAATAATTCGTAGAGTGTTTTATGCAGTTAATATATAGCGGGTTCATTTTTTTAAATCCTTGAATTTGAATACATATAGATTTTGAGATAAAGATTGATTTACTGCCATAATGAGATATTTGACTAAAATTAACTAGCTCACTAAGTAATCTTCTAACTCCATGTAAGAGGGTCCTTCTAGCAAAATTAATATTCATTCAGAAAGTCGACCAATTCAATATCTCTACAGAACTCTACAGGTTTATTTCAGATAATGTGTTCACAAGAGCCTGTCACTTATACTTAACCTCAGCCACATGAATCCATTCTGCAGCCCCTAAAATCTGCTTGTTTAAAATCCATTTTAATATTATCCTGAGTTAGCTAGTCCTAGTTCCCCCAAGTTGTCTCTTTTCTTTAAGTTTTCTGACTAAAACTGGGTAAGAATTTCTTATACATTTTTCATGAGTGCTACACAACACCACCCACCTACTCCTACTTGAGCTGATCACCTCAGTAACATTTGGTGAACAGTACAAAATATTGAAGCTCCTCACTATGTAGTTTTTTTTCCATTCTATTGTCTTTTCTCCCCTCTCAATTAAGTATTCTTCTCAGCACACTCTCAAGTCTCTCAGGGTGAGAAACCATTAGAATGAAAGCTACTTTTACAAGAGTCATGAAATGAAAGAAGCCATTTCTACTTTGTCAGAAGCTCAACAAGTTGACTTCAATTGTGAGTGAATCAATTCTTAGGACTGAAGTGGAGCAACTGTTTTACATTGGAAAGGGACTATACTGGAAAATAAAATTGAGGTAAGTTTTCAGTTCCCAATCAGGTTGATAAATTACTGAATATATCTTGTAAGAGATATGCTGATCCAATTTCCAGTTCTTCAACAGCTATTTTGAAGTTGACGTCAGACATATTTCAGGTTTATTACAACAAAGATATTTTGAGAATAAATTACATTAATATTCAAAGTTCATGAGTGAACATAATGTTACTTCTACCAAAAGTGGGAGAATGCATTGGAATTTTAAACCTAGGCAATGAGTCCTATAACCCGAGCATGCATTTTGAAGTAACAAATACAACATCCAGTACAATTAATGCTCAATTATCCAGTGGTGATGGCAGAAACCACAGTAAAGATGAGAATCTGCAGATAATGTTAGAAGTGAGTGAAGTGCCTAATAGATGTACAGAAAAAAGTCTGTCCTGCTTTGGACTCTCTTTCAGGCAAGTATACAATTTAGGCACAAATTAATCTACTATTTTATCAGAATATATTTAAAATAAATGAGGACAGATTACAGAGACCTTACATAATCAGACCATCTATCTTGATACCCTTCTGTTTCTGACATGCAAACACACTTTTGTGCATAGGTAAGGTTAGGCAAAGTTGACCTTGTGCTTAATTAATTAAGCCATGAAAACATATGGGGGAGTGGTGGTATAGATCCAACATCCTTGACCTCAGCACTAGATGGAGGTGAGTGGTGAGCTTCACAACCTGGTCAATTTACTCCCAAGGAAATCCCCCACAGTACCAACCAAATAGGTGGCTATGTGAGCCCCAGAGCTGATCTGGATGTTGTGGAGAAGACAAAAATCTTGCGGCTGCCAGGATTCGAACCCTGGCCATCCAGCCTGCAGCCCATTACTATACCAAATGAGCCATCCCTACTCCTTATATGCATAAGGAGAATTATGGGGAAAAAATAATTTTGAGGTTTCTAATGCAGGCATATATTTTAGATGTCTCCTAGTCAGAATACTCATTTCAGAATACTCTCTGTAGGTCTGCATACAATTTTGAACATTTGATCACTCTGAATAATTGTCCTATTTGGTACTCCTAAATGTTAACGCCCAATCCCGATGCCTAGGCCTACAAACCTCTACATTTTAAAGTTAAGGGAAATATACATGAAGGGGTATGTTTTTTGATAAATCTGATTACATTTTACTTATTTACAGAGTGTAGTCCTAGACAGTATGTATTGCTATGTAGACCTCTCTTCTCACAACTATGCAAAAGTTTGTGCAAAGTGTTTAGCATAGACCATTCATTTCCATGCATTAACTTCCACAAACTGACCAGTATTGGAAAAATAATATAAAATGAAAGATTTCACAACGATTATCATAATCATAAAGACAGCACATAGTCATCTGCATTTTGCATTTTGTTCCTACAGTGGTCATAGTGGCATGTTCTGGTTCATTACAGCTTACCCAACCATTATTATCTACAAACTAAAGAACTTGCATACAATTACAGTTAGTACACTGAATAAATCTATGTGTGTTACAAGACACTGTGAGTCCATTCTGTAAGGCTGGAAATGCAGAAGGTCATGATCTTAATAAATCACAGATTGAGCTTCCTTCTGACTAAAATCTGAACTGCATGTAATACAGGCCAGTTTCTTACTGCTGCATACAGTAGAATCTGTAAAATGTGATGCACGTACTGAATTAAGAGAGAGCAGAAGCTAGGCTACTAGCATACATATTGTTACCTTGTTTCTGAGGTTTACTGTATAGGTAGATTTTGTCAAACTCTGTTTGTTTACAAGGATGTTGCGTGAAAAAGTTCGAACGCACATGCCCATTAGTGAGAAGGCCAAATTCATGAGGTTTTCTGTAAAAAAGAGATGACATTAATCAATTTTGTGACTGATTTAGTTAAGAGAAATATTAATCAAAAATCGGGACCAATCAGCTGCATCAGTAACCAAGCCAACAATACTGACTCAAAACATAAAACAAAAAGTTATAGTAATTTACATCTCGCAATGGTCAAGGAGAATATCATACATATCATGAATACCATGAATAAATGAAATGAGTCATATCCAGAAGCCATACATTAAAGGAATTGCCTTAAAATTGCTTTAGAAATATGATTTGTAACATTTTGTCTAATATTATAAAATTATGTGAGGTATGTCAGTTGTACTTCCTACTTGTGTGTCATTGTTATTTCTATCATAGCATTTACAGACATTACATATGACTGTCAGTAGTGTGTACTTCTGTTGCTTTTGCTGTGTTCAGTCTCTGTGTTCCATGCACTGCCTTGTGGTTGTATCATTATAAATAACTTACCTCATATATGTTACGCTACATGGTACTCTTGTCGGTCATGGTAGCCAAGTGGTCTAAGGCATGTAATGTCTTCGCTCGCTTGGAAACCAGGATCATGGGTTCGAAACCCACTCAGGGCATGGCTGTTTAGTGTGTGTGTGTGTGTGTGTGTGTGTGTGTGTGTGTGTGTGTGTGCGCGCGCGTTTTTCTGTGTCGGTGTACAGGTACAATCATAGCCTGTTTCAATGAATTATCCCAGTAGTTGTAAGAAAGCTCAAGGAAACGCATACCTCAGTCATTATAGTTTGTGGTCCACTGATATTCAAACCTGATACCATTGAATACAAGACAAGTGTATTGACATTACACAAACGGTAGTAGCTTAGAAGTAACGTGAATAATTCCAAAAGTGGTTTGGCAGCAAGGGCTGGCACATAAAGGGCAATAACATGTTGGTTAGAGCAATTCGGCACGAGCTTCATCTTATGGGCTTTCTATACCACAGTACTGATACAGGAGACACCCAATCGATTCACCAACCCCAGAGGAGGCTGCCCCTAGCAAAACAGGGAGAGGTAGGTGAGGTGCTCCTCAACGACATGCAATACCGTGAAGTCATCGAAGGGTCAGAAAGCCCCTGGTCATCCCCTGACATTCTTGTCCAGAAGAACGGGGGCCTGCGCTTCTGTGTGGACTACAGGAAACTAAATGATGTCACAAGGAAGGACTGTTTCCCACTGCCCCAGACTGACGATACTCTGGACACGCTGGCTGGATCTAAATGGTTCTCCACTCTGGACCTGAAAATGAGGTAATGGCAGGTGGCTCTACACCCGGACGACAAGGAGAAGACTGCATGCTGAACGGTTCAAGGGCTATGGCAGTTCATGGTCACGCATTATGGCCTCTCCAAAGCTCCGGCGACATTTGAGAGGTTAATGAAGACACTTACAAGTCATCGTGACTGGCAGCACGTTTCCAAGACACTTGCTCAACCTGCGGAAGGTGCTCCAGCGGCTCCTAGAAGCCCGCCTAAAGCTACGTTCTTATCACCTTCAAATGACACGCAATTCGCACACGCGTATTTTAAGTAAATACACGAGTAATTTTAAGCTTTGCTGTTTGACGTAGCGATTACAAGCGAATTACAGCGTAGCTATGAAACTGCGATTGAATTGGTTTTTACTTCCTGCATTGTATTCAACCAAGGAGTCCTGTGGTCTTAATTACCAAGTCCTTGACTGAAACGACCTTACGGGGAATGGAAGCTTGGCTTGTCCCCAGAAAAAGAATGACTACGGAAATGTGGTGTAATTTCAATGGTCAACTTAACAGCCTTCAGTAAATTGTCCACTTTACAGTCTCTGTCACTGAGAAGGTGTTGGGTTCAAAGTTTTGGGACATTTTTTATCGGGAAGTCGGAGTCTTCTTAAGCTATAGGCCTTATTACGGGATGACAAATACCGTATTTACGCATGTATAGGCCGCACATTTTTTGCCAAAAATTCAAGAGGAAAACTGGGGTGCGGCTTATATTCGAAATATTCGAAATCACACTTCATTTAAAAAAAAATATATTCATAATTAGTAATACAGGGTGTTCTACTCCTGAAATAATATTCCAAGAAAATTATTTTTTCTATAATTTCTGTCTGAAAATTGTACTGCGGCCTATACACGCACGCGGCCTATACATGCGTAAATACGGTAATTTCAATCAAGGTTTCAACTAAATTTGAAACCTACATGGCTTTGATGGTAATACAGTGGAACTCAGGTAACCCCATCCCCCCAAAAAGGAAGAAAAATCGATATCTCCAGAAATTACAAATATACTTTAATTATTTTACTTCCTTTCAATAATAGTTCATTATTAGGGAACATAATATGACGCGTTAACGTACTTCCATCTCTGGAGGATGAAGAGTGTAACACGGTTACCGCTTGCCCCAAGCCTAACGTGTAGTCGAACGTCTACAGATTTCGGCCGCTCTTTGAGTACAGAACGTACTTATAAATCTCTTACATAAACAAATGTTCTAAAAGTACATTATTCCTCTGAAATCCAGTAATCCGAGCGATTTCATAGCCCGAACAAATCAGTGTTTCAATTACTTTGCATTATCAAGGTCGCACTGTCTCTCTTTCCTTACGGTCACGCAGCAACAGCCCGGTTTCCTAGCCAACGACGTGCCCAACGTGACGCTGAGTTTGACACTGAAATAGGGTAGTCTGCACAAAACGGATCCTACTTGTGTATATCGTAGAGAAAACTACCAGGATGTATGATGCAAAGGAAGAATGGTTCGTTTGGTGTTATACCATCTGCATTTCGAGAAGAACAAAGGCCGAAAATAGGAATGATTGCAATTAATAATGTAGGATTGGATGCTCTATTACGTTCTGCTGTGAAATTCTTTAGTATCCAGGACAGATTTTGAAAATAGGAATGTAAAGAACACAGTTTTAATTTGTCATTACTGGGTCATTCCTGCCCATTTCTTTGTTTTAATGAACTTTGTAAAAAAAACGAAGAGCCATAAAACCGAAGAAACAATGAAACCACATGAAAGCAAATTTAACACATTAAAGAATAATTTGCATCTGTGTCTGTAACTAGGAAACTGTATATGAGCGTCGTAATTTGCATTGCATGTAAGTGCCATGGTCATTGGTTCCTATCTCACTGCTGATAAAAAAAAACTAGAAAGAATTTAATAGCTCTTCTTCGCCAGTGAAAGGATCCGCCGTGCCATTTACAGACTGCCAGAGTAAGGGATTCATAAAGCAGTAGCAGCTCGTCATAAGGGTACAGGAGATCTCCTTGCGTGACAATGATAAGACACACAATGAGAATTACAAGAACAGCAGGGTCTTTAAATGTGAAGTAAGCGTGAAATAAATACTTCTGTTATTTGAGGCGAACTGATGTAAGAATAACAGGCGAATCATTATTATTATTATTATTATTATTATTATTATTATTATTATC
>NW_019742446.1:1768987-1887855 GCF_002891405.2 Cryptotermes secundus | reverse complement strand
GTTCTGTGTGATTATATAACATGAATTGAATTGAATTAGGATGTTGAGCTGCCACACGAATAAATAAGAATTAATTGGGTTATTATTATTAACTTCTATGTGTGTATGTACGTGTATTGTCCTTTCTCATCACATAATGGAATAACCATTCGAAATATGCTTATTTTATTTTCTCACCTGTTAATGCTAACTTTAATTTTTCTTGGAATTATTATTAATTTAATGACATTATATAGATTGTCTTATTTGTATTTTGTTTTTTAGTTATATCTGTATTTCTATGTACTCGTGCCAACTTTGTTATTGGCCTCTGTGCTGTTAAGTTTGCATGTAAATAAACATGAACTGAATTGAACTGAATTATTTCGATGATGGTGAACCTGATCAAAATGTAACTCTTGTTATAATATTTCAATTCCCAAAATAAGAATTCACAAGAAAACACTACTTTTAAAGTGGCAATATATAACACCTTCCTTAAAGATATACTGCATGTTGTATTTCGTTTACTGGCGTAGTATAAATCTTGTTCCTCGTTAAACACGGAGATCTGGAGACAAAAGAACTGTATCATTACCAGGGTCAACAAACGCCGACCCAGTTCAACAGTCAGATAAAAATTGCGTTTGTCATAAACGTTTGCGCAACAGAAACAGCGCCTATCACTTGTCGCTTTAATTGCTATGCATATGCTCCTGTTCCTAATATTATGTACATACGTACGCAAGATAGCGTTTAATGTTCAGACTTACTGTCGACATCTGTGGAGAAATAAAAAAAACATAGTGAAAGAGAATTTTAACCATTTAAAGACTCAAAGTCAAAGTCACATTGCGACTGGCGGTCGGTGAGGCAGTCAGTAAGTCTTGGTGTCAAGCCTCGTCTGGGGCTCATGACCAGATATTTATTACTGTTTGACAGTTACGGTCTTGTTTTTGAGGGCGCCCTCTCTGACGAGAGGACGGGTCTGTTTTTTTTTTTAATATGCTGCTGGCTCTTGCCAGCGCAGTCTTTCTCGTGTCCGAGTCCCTTGGAACTAGAAACCATATTTTACTGTCTCAGATTTGAGACTTCCCTTTTCGTCGCCTCTTACGACTCGCAGGGTCACGGTGGAGGTATTCGATCCCGTTTCCACACACCTGCTGATTTTTTCAAATAATATATAAAATTCAGTTCGTACCTCACAGAAAACAAGTTAAATAAGGCCGCGCCATAGCTCAAGCGGTTAATCGCTGGCTTCCCACCGCGGCGGCCCGGGTTCGATCCCGGGTCTGGTCAAGTGGGATTTGTGGTGGACAAAGTGGCGCTGTGGCAGGTTTTCTCCGATTACTTTGGTTTCCCCTGCCAATCTTCATTCCACCAAATTCTCCATCATCATAATCACCCGGGGCAGGCTACAATATGCCAATCATTGGCTGCCGTGCCGAGTGGACCCAGTTGGACTCCACCACCCCACTAAGCGATTTTAATTTTTTTTTAAACAAGTTAAATTCTCCACTACAAAGAACAACCGGCTAATGGTGTTTATGGTAAAATCGCTGTTTATTGTGAGAACCATACGAAACACACAAGTAGGCTCTGTGGGAAGAATGAAGAGTTGTAGTATGTTGAAGAAAGTGTACATATAGTAACCACTGGACTCTATAAAGAGTTAAGCAATAAATCCAAAGATTTTCAACTCAGCGACCTTGATTTTTCACAAGTCAGGGATGGGCAGACGAGTGGGTTTGTACAACCCTACTCATTATACACGCCGAAGAAGGCGAGGAACTTTTTTCACAGGTGCCATTCTACTGAAATGTTTACAATTTTGAACAGCTAGAGATTTTTCAATCAAATTTATTTTAAAGTCGTGTAATTCAACGATTGCAGTATCTAATTCCGCGCAATCAGCAATATTAAGTTACGGCTCTACGAAATTCCAAGGCCGGAGTAACACCCCCAACACCAATTAATGGCGGCCGAATTCTGAAGATCTGTACGGCGAAAAAAAAAAGTATGTCACTTTCGTTGACTTTCTTTGTGCATGCAAAAATAACAGCGTGACGTCATGTAGGCTAATGTATATTTGCTTTTCAACTCCGGTGGCGACAATTGTTTAAACATGTTATCTAGACGTCTATAAACTGAAATAGGCTTGAACACACCAACAAATTGCGTCGGAACTTCAAGTTATAAGAGGAACTGAAGTGTCACTCTCCCATCCTGACGAAGTGGCATCAGGTCCCTCCGAATCTTCGGAATTTATTTACCAAACTGCATGGTAGCACATCCTGTAGACAGTAAACTTCGGCGTCAGCTCTGTGAGCCCCTCAATCCTCAAATCTTATACCTTTATTAGCAATCAGAATTAAATACATTCTTTAAGCTAATTTGCTAATTCAAACACCGTCCTCGTGTGCTTATTGTATCGTGATGAGGGCTCCTCCAATGAGAGCTCCTCTTCAACCATCAAGTAGATCTGCTGGCCATAATTTCTTTAGCCTTCTTCGTTGTTGTTGTTCCAGTAGGGGCTGCAGTAATGTATTGCTATGGTGTCCTAGTTTATCATAATGATTTATGCTTTTTCCTTGATGCCTTCTTTGATGAATGGTACATTGAGATCGTCATGTAGGGTCTGATTTGTCACATACCAAGGTGCATTTGTGATCATTCGCAGTATTTTGGACTGCCTTCGTTGCATTATGGCTATGTTCGATTTACTGGCGCATCCACATAGTTCGATTCCATAGGTCCAAATAGGCTTTATGATTGTCTTGTAAAGAAGTACTTTACTGTCTAGCGATGTGCTAGATAAATCTTATACCTAAGTTGCATATTTGTTCATTCGTGCGTTAGGCACAGTGAGTAACTTGAAAATGGAGAAAATTACAGAGCATCAATAGCTTGATCAGCACAGCATGAAGATGGAGGTAAAGCTTCGTATATTCTCAATCTCGTCACTAGATGATGCAACGTTTCGAATAACCATTAATTTTTTTTAATTCGTTTATTGGGGGGTGGGTGGAGTCGAACTGGGTCACTCGTCACGGCGGCCACTGATTGGCCTACTGTAGCCAGTCCCGGGTGATTATGATGATGGCGAATTTCGTGGAATGAAGATTGGCAGGGGAAACCGAAGTACTCGGAGAAAACCTGCCCCAACGCCACTTTGTCCACCAGAAATCCCACTTGACCAGACACGGGATGGAACCCGGGCCGCCGCGGTGGGAAGCCAGCGACTAACCGCTTGAGCTATGGCGCGGCCTCGAATAACCCTTAACTTACAAGTAAATTCTCTGAGCCTTTTCTGAATATCTCTAATATTCTCATAACCGCCACACTGCAATCCTCAAAGGAAATGATTTTTAGCAAGACAGGGCGCTAGGTAACTTTCAATTGAATAAATTTCTAACAGGTTTAATGAAAATCAACCAATTCGCTTAAAATCTTTCATGGAGATATTCTGACTCCGTTTCGGAATCGTATAAAATGAGTTTGCAGTACCGTTGCTATCATTTTTCGCAAAACACATGTTAATGAGCATTGCGGCCGATCATTCAACGCGTTAACCCATGTACATGTTAGATATCAAAGACTATTTTTTTTTCTTTTGGAGCTACAGCCGCAATTTGGGCCTTGGCCTACCTCCAACTCTCCGTTTCACTTCGGTTTACTAGATCTTAGACATTCGGTAGGACTCCTTGGGAGGCTGATCAGCTCGTCGCAAGGCCTCTTACATGTATACAAACACAGAAAAACGCACACACACTCAACATCAATGCCTTGTGTAGGATTCGAACCCACGATCTCGACTTCCGAGCGAGCGAAGACAGTTCATGCCTTAGGCCGCTCGGATACCGTGACCGGCCAAAGACTCTATTATTAACCCTAATTTCCAAACAAAGCAAGCTCGAAAACTTATTCAGCTAATACCACAAACCTCTGTAGTGTCTGGTCGCAATATCAACGTGATATATCAATTCAAGGAGGAATATCGCAGGAAGACCTATACGTATTTAATGTATCAGTTTATTTCAATTCACTAATTCTATTTGGAGTAAGGAAGAATTGCCTGAGCAGTAGAAAGAGTCTATTATTGCATGAATTTACAAGAAGGGTGATAAAACTGACTGTAGTAATTATCGAGCAAGATCACTGTTACCAACTTCATGCAGAATTCTACCCAACACCGTTCTCTCAAGGTTAAGTCCATCACAGATGAAATTACTGGGAACCATCAGTGTGGGTTTCGACGTAACAAATCAACTACTGATCACATTTTTGCATTCGTCAGACATTGGAGAAAAAAATGGGAGTACAATGAGACAGTGAATCAGTTAGGAGGGAAAGTATTGTACAATATTCTCATCGAGTCTGGGGTACCCATGAAACTAGTCAGCCTGATTAAAATGTGTTTAAATAAAACCTATAGTAAAATCCGCACACGTACAAATTTCTGATAATTCTCCTACGCCAAACGGTCTAAAACAAGGAGATGCTTTATCGCCATTTTTTTTCAACTTTCTTTTAGAATGTGCCATTAGGAATGTCCGTAAAAACCAGGAGAGAGAAATTAATGGGATACATCAGCTGCTGGTCTATGCTGATGATGTGAATCTACTGGGAGATAACATAGATACCATAACACAGAAAATCTAACTGATGATAGTAAGGAACTTTTTTTAATTGCTAGTGGGGTGGGACTAAGTCCCTTGTACCGCGGCCACTTCTGGCCTATTGTACCAGCCCCAGATGATAGGTGAGGGTGATTGTGGAGCAATTTGTTGAATGAAGATTGGCAAGGGAAACCGAAGTACTCGGAGAAAACCTGCCCCAGCGTCACTTTGTGCACCACAAATCCCACTTGACCAGACCCGGGATCGAACCCGGGCCGACGCGGTGGAAAGCCGGCGACTAACCGCTTGGACTATGGCGCGGCCTTAGTAAGGAGGTTGTTCTAGAAGTAAACGCAGAGAAAACTAAGTATATGTTGTTGTCTCGTCACCAGAATGCAGAGGAAAATCATGACATAAAGATAACTAATAGATCCCTTGAAAATGCGGCACAGCTCAAATATATGTGAACGACAGTAACAAATAAAAATTTGATTTGTTAGGAATCAAAAGAGGACTGAATCTGAGTAATTCTTGTTATCGTTAAGTCCAGAGCCTTTTCTCGTCATCTGCTTTCTAAAAACATAAAAATTAGAATGTACAAAACTGTAATTTTGCCTGTGGTTCTGAATGGGTGTGAAACTTGGTCTTTGAAATTAAGGGAGGAACATAGACTGAGGGTGTCTGAGAACAGGGTGTTGAGGAGAGTGTTTGGATCGAAGTGAGATGAAGTGATAAAAGTTTGGAGAAACCTGCATAATGAGGAGCTTCACAACTCATACTCTTTGCCAAGTATAAGTAGAACGATCAAATCAAGGAGAATAAGAGGGGCAGGGCATGTAGAATGCATGTGTTAGAAAAGGAATGCATATAGTATTTTGGTTTGAAAGCCAGAAGGAAAGAGATCATTATGGAGACATAGACATAGGTGGGAGGACAATAATAAAACGAATCTTAGGTAGAATGGGGTGATATGGACTGAACTGATCTGACTCAGAATAGGGACTAGTGGAGGGCTGTTGTGAACACGGCAATGAAACTGCGCGTTCCATAAAATGTTGGAAAATTCTGAAGTAGCTAAGCAACTTGCGGCTTCTCAAGAAGGACTCAGCTCCAGGGAGTTAGTTTAGTCACTTTATTCTAATTACGCCCTCTTGACTGAGTAATGGGGAAAGATTATTGTGAATAATAAACTGGGGAATATGTGAAAGGAAACGGTCGTGACCTATTTATTGTTATCATATCGGTATTTTTCAGGGCGACTAGGGAAAATGGCGAAAAGTTTGCTCAGGATAATCACTCTTGGTGTCGAGAATGAAACCTGTGGCCCCTCAGCTACACGACCGCGAAGTCAGTTTGTACGAAGAGGAGGAACGATATAAATATTTACCTTGTTTGTCACGACAATCCACACAGACTACTACTTAAGCCCAAGAATTAATGGAATTAAGGAGTATTTACTATTTCAAATGAAGCTCTGCTCCGTTAAATTATGATACAACAAATGCATTCGAATTTAAGAGAGATACATTTCTGATACATAATGGTGGTTCAGGGGTAAGGCACAAGCTATGCCGCTACCTGCACACAGGACGACACAAACACAGAATAAACGCACATAGACATCCAAACCTCAATTGGGATTAGAACCCACGATCCAAGTGTTTGAGCGGGTGAAGACAGTTCATGCCTTAGACCTCACGGCCACTGTGATCGGCCTTGCAGAATTACATACTTAAAAATAATAAACGTAAGAGCCAAATGTTTTAGTTTATGTCATCTTGAGGCTCGCGACACTTCAAGTATTAAGACATAACAGGTCACATAAGGCACCTGTGTTTAACAAAACATCTACTGCACTTTTATTTATGCGTAGGTTACGCAACATAAGAGTAATAAGGAAATGGAAGAAATTACATAACGAGGAGCTTACAAGACTAAGATCGTCTACATGTGACGGTGTACAGTCTTAAAAGACGTTTACCAATGTTTCGGATGAAAATGCTGCCTCCTAATATTGAGAAGTATGTTTCTCCGAATCGAATATAAACAACCGCCAGACTACACGGCCCCATCGGACGTCAGTCTTTATATTCACCGCCGTGAGAAGTTAAAATCTCACTTGGGAGTTAGTAATTGTGATGTCGTTGTTTTGTTTTGTTTTGTTTTGTTTTGCTTTGCTTCTTTTGTGGATAAATCTAGAACAATCACATGGATAGGGCATGAAGAATACGTGGTTGAAACAAAAGTGCAATCAAAAACCATACTTAAAGAGAATACTCGAGAGACACAAGCGTAGACGGATCATAATAAAATTTATCTTAGATAATATGTTATGAAGGCGTGTTTCGAGTAGGATTCAATGGTAGTCTTCGGTAGCAATACATCTTCTGGTTTTATTAGAATACGAGATTTCGTGATCATCTGAACAACACCTTGAAGATTCCGTACCACGAAGCACATTAACTGGCTACTTAATTAGATATTTGATGTCAGATGTTAGCTAACGAACTTAATATTAATATTAATATTAGGTAATACAAATATTGTCACGTGTATGAGTGACTACAGACGGGTTTTTGATTGATGATCGGATTTAATACTGCGCGTGACTACACTTTACAGTTCACTGTTACACGCACATACACCAGGGGCCACAGACACGTCTTCGCTGGCGGGCGTTCCCCTTCCTCTGGTTCCCAAACTGCCCCGGCCTCAGCTACTAGCTCCTCACAGCAACACCTCATGACAAAGTATGCACTCAATTGTGAATAACATTTGTCATTTATCATATTTCGATCTGGATTAACTGTTTAGTGTATTCCAGTTTGGACAACGGAACGTCTATTAGGAATTGCAGGGGCCACACGTCGGTCACTCATGGAAAATGTCCTGAAGTAGACGGAAGAACCGCCACACCTCACAGCAAATTATAAGTGCATTATTATGCGACACTACTGCCAAACCGCTGACATTTTGACGGAAAAGTCTACTTTTCATATACATAAATTATTTCCTCTATTATAAAATTTCATTCTCATGCTGGGCTTGTTGGAGGCGACGGTCATTTAGTGTGTAACAGTGAACCTTTTCATTCAGGTATTTCCCGGAATAAAAGTCATATCTCGGAAATTGCATTCGCGTAGCAGAATCAGCTTTAGATGGAGCGGTAAACATTACACAAAGAGTGATATACCAAGAAATCACACTTCAGACGGGCGCACACGAAGGTCGGCATTGCCAGTCTGCAGTGCAAGAGGTGATAATGAAGACGGGTAGTGGCTAGCAGGAGCAACCTACTACAGCTTAGCGTGGGACTTGAATAATGGTAGGTGTCTTGTACAATCCTTCATACAGTGAATTACTTTGTCAAAGGTCAGGGAAATGGAAAGTCGGCCTCGAACCTAACATCTTAAACAGCCAGGAATATCATAAGATTCCCATTATAATAATGATCCTACTTGTCCTTTTTTCAAGACCTTAAAATTCTACAATTTTATTTATGACTATTCTTCTTCTTCAACTGTAGAGCTATCAAAAGCCATGGGCATATACCGTCACAGAGTGTATAAAAAATGGAACGACCAGGGTCGTTCTTTACAGTTGTGGCGCATGTCTGATCATGATCAGACGGGCTAGCTTTACCAAAATCGTGTTCATAAAGTGGGCTTAGGAGTTAACTTTTCGGTAACTAGAAGAATATACGAGAGTATTTGAATTCGAATTACTCTCCTCTGTATAAGATAACCTTTACTTTCTGCCACACGACAGATACTTTGTAAGCGCATACTCAGAAGGAAAAGTTGGATGCACTTTCCATAGAGTCGGGCCTTCATATAACGCCGGAAGTGCACTTCAGGGAATTGTGTATGTCTAGAAAACTCACTACATTTTATACCTGTATAGTGAACTGTACATGTCTTAAAGCAACTCTACTATAGTTTGAGTTGCTATAGTTACTATAGTTACTAGAGTAGAGTATGAGAAAAGTAGATGGCCTGAGTCTTATCTTAATTGATTTTTATGTCCCAGAGTTCACACCACGTCTCAATTGCACTGAGACCTCGCTTCAGCTTGTCTATGCATATATACAGGTGTCATCAGCAAGAGACCTAGATAGACGCCAAATGTTTGGGGCGTATCATTTATATATATTGTACAGTGTGTATATATGTATATATATACACACTGTACAATGCTGTACAATGTGGGGGGCAGGACGGAACCTTGTGGCACCTCTGCTTGAATATCCATTGGCGTAGACATTTCTTCTTCGACTAAGACTCTGAATTTTATCTGATAAAGAAAAGGGCTAATAAGCTTGATTAGACTGATAGAAATTTTCAAATTATATAATTTATATAGCAAGTCAAGATGCCATGTTGTATCAAAGGTTAACTCTCACTAATCGTCCTGCTTATAACATATCGGCACGGACCGCACAGAAACACCGTTCCTGTTGCTGTTCAACTCGTGCTTAGCTGACAGCGCAGAAAACACCATTCCTCTGTTGTTGCTTGCGGGTCGCTGCCTAGCAACGGCCGCTGTACAGTAGCCTATTTCATTGTCGCCACCTAGCAACTGGTCTACATGCCACAATATTCATAATTACCTTAAGACCATATCACTTATTTATATCTGATTGTGTTTATGCTCAATGTATTACCTAATATGCAGAGAAGTGCAGCAGTGCCTTGCTCAGTACATATATGTCCGCATCAGATAAAATGGTTGAAGTGGGCCTGCCTGTTTAATAGTTTGTCCCCACTTGCTGCCTGGCGTGCCAGGACTATGGAGATCACTGGATGTAGATTGTGAATTGTACATCTTCTAGGCCTCAGGAAGGAAACCGTGTACTTTTACGTATTTTTCAGTTTGGTTAGAAGGACTGGTGTAACTGGCACAGAAGCGGCCTCCGTAGTCTAGAGGTAACGTTCCCACCTCATGACTCGTGGTACGCGGGTTCAAATACCCGGCGGACGTCGTNATAGACACCGCTAAGCAAGTGGCCGAACTCGCTTGCTCGGCGGGACTGATGGTACGCACCATTTATCGGTAGGGTAAAGAGACTGGTAGAATATCATAGAGGGAAGCACAATAGATCAAACTGGTCGCGGTGCATGGGGAAACCCACCCTCTCTAAATAACTAACTAACTGGCACAGAACTTCCCCTAAAATGTTCTCACATGACCATTCAGGAAATCCACACGGAGAGATTCTCGACGCCACTGTAATCTCGTTCATATCATAGATAAATTTCTCTCTACGTATGATCCATTCGTACAATTTCCATCGTCTTCCAAGCGAATACGGTTACACTGAAGCAATTAAAGTGGAATTAAACTTATCAACAGCAAAAGAAAATCATACAGAATCTAATGTACTATTAATCCTCGTAAGATTCAGGCTTCGCCTGCTGTACCATCTTCAAATAGTAAAATTGCTTTGGGCGTTCTCTATTGTCTTCTTATTATGTGCTTGCTCATAGAGTTCAAACGAGTAAGAGACGTTGTAAAATGAATCCGTTGGATTGTGAAGAATTGTTTTCCTGTTTTCTGTGCTTTAATGATGCAATATTAATTGCTCAAGTTTTATGTTGGAGAATGTGACAAATATTTTGAATAATAAGGAGGGACGGAAGGTGAAAGACGAGACCTTGACTTAAATTTTCAGTTGCGACACAAGAATTTTCACGACGTGTCAAACATATATATGTAAATGAGCTAAAATCATATATTTTGAAATTATATTTTCCTCATTTCCTTCATAATATTATGAAACATTTCAAACGAGAATACAACTTTAAAATAGCAAATATTTTCATGTCTGCCAAATTTTAATTCTGTGCATATTCAAAACAATCAACCAAAGAACTTGGCATTTTGTTGCGTCATCTCAATAGTCATTAATTAAAAAATACAGAAACGGAGAAAATGTTAACACTCGATCTAAATTTCGTGACGATGGTATATTAATACTGTGATATGTTGACCCTACCTCCCCAGCTGCACGTAGCGGTAACGTAGCGCTCGCGTAATAGGCGAGTAATCACCCCGCAACTCTCCCCGCGGTGACGTCACGAGCGGAGCCGAAGTGAGCCGAGCGGAGCCGACGTTAGCCGAGTCCCCGCAACTTTGAAGCTATGCAAAGCGAGTCAACAGCAGTGACGTCACCGAGGAATATCGCGGTTGCTAGGCAGCAGTCAACAACTCCGGACAGCGTGGCTAGCAACACGGCACCAGACGACAATGGTCCGGACGGAGGCTACATAAGGAGCAGCGAAGGCTATTCGCAGTCAGTCCTGGAGCTACCGCCGAGTTAGTCCTCGAGCTACCTCCGAGTTAGTTCCGAATTAGCCAGCAACCAGTCAGTTGTATTGTGGCATTTGGAGTGTAGTATTTGTGATACTGCAGATAGCAGTAGTTCTAAAACTGTCAATTGTGTGATTGTAAGTGCGAATGTGAAATAAAATTCGCTATATCAAATACGGCGTAAAGTTATTTGTCGCGTTATATGCCCAATACGTGACAATACAATTACTGACTTTCTGGACATTATCCATCGCCATATTCTTACTTAAAACAAGGTTTTGGAGACGCGACTCTGCCTCCTTCCTCAAGTAAAAAACCTACTCAGTTGCGCTCAATCGATAGAGCTAGTCCATATTGCCGGGCATCAGAATCGACATAAGGAGGTTGTATAAACCAAACGCAACATAAATCGACTGCGGAAGTTCAAAAATCCAGATGCATGAGACCTTGCACCTATGGCCATGCATAACATGACGGCCACATTAAACAGAATCAGAGTCCGACTAAAACAGAAGGTGATGCTATAGATTCGAATTATAAAAAGGTCAACTACACTATAAAATCAAAGGCAGAATACAGTCTATCGAGCCGTATGCGAACTATACCGACCGAGCGACCTCCGCTTGTCGGCGAAGTAATGCCAACTTTAGCAGATAGAGGGTGCCACGTGATCTGTGCAACGGATCCCCACGGCCCTTAATCTCGGCTTTCTAGACCGGTGCCGCTATTTCCTTGAAAAAGCTCTTCAGATATTCTCACGAGGCTGATTGGACCCCGTTCCAGACTCACTACTTCTCAGAATATCTGGTAGCGCCGAGAATCGAACCCGGGACCTCTGAATCTGTAGCGAGGAACTCTGACCACTAGACCACAGAGGCGGTCACCAATACCGATTAGTACTACATAAATGAGCCACCTGCATCGTGCAGAAAACAAAACGAAAACTTCCAACATAATCGAAAATGGAAGGAGCAGTTCCCTTGAAAGCAATGTTGGTGGTGATAACCCCAGCTGACAAAGCGCTTTGGGCTCGCTGACACAAGCCGTTGGAGGCTGGAGAGGAATACAACCGTAGGCAGGAGGAGGAAAGCCTTGGGCTCGCTGACACAGGCCAGTGGAGGCTGGAGAGGAATACAACAGTAGGCAGGAGGAGGAAAGCCTTGGGCTCGCTGACGCAGGCCAGTGGAGGCTGGAGAGGAATATACAGTAGGTAGGAGGAGGAGAGCCTTGGGCTCGCTGACACAGGCCAGTGGAGGCTGGAGAGAAATACAACAGTAGGCAGGAGGAGGAAAGCCTTGGGCTCGCTGACGCAGGCCAGTGGAGGTTGGAGAGGAATACAACAGTAGGCAGGAGGAGGAAAGCCTTGAGCGCCGTCATCCACACTGTCCTCCGTGGTCTCTGCATATAAGCAGGCTCTTTTGGGTTACTGATATAGACCAGAGGCGGTTCGAAAGGAGTACAACAATAAGCTACAAATGAGCAGACTTGAGCACCTAATAGATTTCTAACAGTGCAGCAGCAATGGGTTAAACCCCCTAATGTCATCGCATTGAATCGAACGGTGGATATGAAGATGATGAGGAGAACAAGTCAGCTTCCTCGACAGCAGACGACAAAGCGGAAGGCTTCTGAATGTCAGTGTGACAGGGGTTAAGAACTGGGCATCGCGAGTCCCAACCGAGCATGCTTCTTCTCTGGTTACAGTTCCTCAAAATCATTTTTAACGGAACTGTACGTCGGCCAAGATCAAGGGCCAGGTATTTAACTATCGCACGTTAAAGGCTGAACTAATCTTTATGCCCCGTAATACAGAAGAAGTCATAAAAGTTGTAGTCATAGTTGTCTCTCTTCGTTCAACGAACTCAGGGAGGAGGCGGCGTCGGTCTCTGAACTCGCCCAGGGCATAGAAAACCGGTTTACTTCTGCCTACATGAAAATGCATCACATTCGCGTCTCAGAACGGCATTATTACATGACAAGTGTTTATGGCAGAAGTGGCAATTTGTTTCGTTGAAGGAACAAGTGAGAAGTTGCATATGTTTGGATAACGCGGAAAGAGGTGGCATGCCAATGTGATGATACGAATTAAGTACCTTAAAATACAAAAGCAAAAAGAAAAAAAACCGAATAAATGTCTGAATTATATGATTCGTTGTTGGATCTCACCAATTTAATGCGACATATGGTTCCGCTTATAGTTGGCAAGTTTTCCATCGTTTGTTGTAAATACTGTCGTTGCCATGTGCAAATCTGCACCAAATGTTCATCTGCATATCCCTGCCGGGAATCGAGCCCCGACCCCTTGGGGCTTATCATGATCATCAATAATCTGTCAGACGACAGGTCCACAGTCTCTTCCAAAACAGTTCCTCCACTTAATGCGATCTAGAGCTTTCTCCTTCAAATGACATTATCCTCTTCTATCCCCAAGGTCATCCAGCATCTTCTTACGTCTTCTTCCTCGTCTTCTTGTCACTTCTATCCGCCCCTCTATCTTTCCTTCAATAACTTCTTTTAGAAGGCAGTTTCTGCGTAAAACATGACCAATCCAATTAGCCTTCCGTTTCCTTATTTCGTGCAGGATATTCCTCTGCTCACTGACTCTAATTAACACTTCTTCATTTCTCACATAATCGGTCCAACTGATCTTCTCCATCTTTCTCCAACACCACATTTCGAAACTTTCCAGATGTTTCTGATCTACTGCCCTAAGTGTCCATGTTTCAGCCCCATACAGAGCTATGCTCCAAATGTAGCATTTCACTAGTTTCTTCCAGGGTCCTTGGCATACTCAAACCCCCTCACCACGATAAGGTGGAGACACCAACGAGGGGGTGGGGCTTATATACCACTAAAAACTTACTCGAGACACTGCTTATAGGAATTTGTTCTAGGATGCAAAAATACTTTGGTTTTTGTTTTCCAAACTCAACATTTCCTTGGCCTTCTTTGCCTTGCATCCTGGGATAAATTGCTACGATGTCCATGTTTTGAAGTAGCGTTAAAATCCTTGGAGCATGGAGACTATGTCGTCGCAAATAAGGCACACAGCGATATTTCTTACAGTAATCTATTGTTCTTCCGCCTCTCATTAATCACCCTGCACTAACTGCACTAACCACTCTGCGCTGCTTTCTTACACGCACTTTACTATGGGAACTATTCATATTTACAATGAAAAGAATATTTATATAACTCCATCGCGTTCAATAAATACCGATTACAAACCATTTATTTAAACGAACAAAAGCGTTCAACCGACGGCCAACTGATGCGAATCCCGTTCACACCTTAAACAAAACCTCTATTAGATAAAGAAAGCAGTCTTCTGGGATTAGGCACCGTGTATATGTGGTGTTAACCACATATACATGGTGCCAAATCCCAGAAGACTGCTTTCTTCATAGTCAGCGCCGTGAAAGCCTCAAATCTCAATTACATACTATAAGGTTCTGACGATGGTATATAACACACAGAGATACTGGGGTTTCGGACTTTGTCCATCGTCCGGATTCTAAATAGCTAAGAAAAAACACAACGTTTCGGAAACTGGATCTGTTTCCGTCCTCAGGTGAGGGAAAACACCTACTCTGTTGGGTCCCTTAAAAAGTTAGGTGTCATCCCTCACCTGAGGACGGAAACAGAGTCAGTTTCCGAAACGTCGTGTTTTTTCTTAGATATTTAGAATCCGGACGATGGACAAAGTTAGAAAACCCCAAACCTGTATTGTTAGGGCGAGGGCACACCAAGTGAACTGGCAAATGCAAAGAAACTGCAATTTCAAAGAAATGTCGGCGATTTCAAGAAGGCAACTGGTTTCCAGATTAGCATGCGAAAACTGAGGTAACTTATGTCGATTAGTTGCTCATATCATCTTAAGTTGGTATGTTCGTCTGACGTAATGCATGATTGTATTTTTAATTTCGTGCACTTACCTTTTGCAATGGAAGATAATACTGATCCTGTCATAATATGGAGGTAGTTGAGACGGCGTGAGAAAAGAGGACGACGACCATAAGGAAAATACTGGGGTGTTAAAATGTTTTAACTAAGGTCAATTTATTTTAATCAGGATATAACGCGTTCACACGCGATACGAAATTTTGACATATAGTGCACCAATTTTAGCAAGATAGAAGACACCTGATGATGACAGTATATAGCCGAGCCATGTAATGTGGAAGAAGGGTGACTGTATAATAAGTTGCATTTAAGAAGGAAATATATGTGAAATGAATGATATATTAATGCAACAGGATGCTTATATACAATCTTAGGAAAAGAAAACATTGGGTGCACCCGTTCTTCTGTGACATTTTAAACTGAAGTGATCATATTGTTTCGAAAGAACTTAACCTGGATCCAGACTCCTTCGTTTCATGAGACATTCTTTCCCAAGCCAAATCTATTTTGTCCTGCCTAGCATAGTCTGGATGGCGTTTGTCATATATATCAGGCTCTTGCTCAAGTAACTACGCAAAAACAAAATTAGCCGCTTCGTCAACCTTTCGTGTCACCTTAACAAACAAATGAATCACTAAAGCGGGTTACAGAACAGTTGATAATAGGAAACCACGCGGTAACGCAACTGTGAAAAGACTGACATGCTCCCTTGCCTGGTAATTGAGTTTCTCAGTCTCTCCGCCGGTTGCGTTGCCGTTTCCTCAATTTACGCTGCTCCATTCAGTAGTGTTCAACTCACGCTGATAACAAATCACGAAAATGGCGGTTGCGTTGCGGTTGCCAGTTTCTTTGGTGCGCCCTCGGCCTTAATCTCTCAAGACTACTGAAGTCAGAGACGACAAATATAGTGATGTTTGCTATTTAGATATACAATTAAAGCTGAAGGGTCTTTTTAGAAAGAATCTGTAGATGTCTACTCTAGCAGTAAGATCCGTAATTCGTGCACCAAAAAGACGCGCTTATACACTCGCGGTAAGATGAAATTGCTTATGTATGAAGCTATCGCATTGCCTTCAACCTTCTGTGTTATAAATCGTGCCGAGATGGCCACGTAACTTCACAATTAAGCCTCGCGACTTTTTTATTTCAAAACAAATGGATAAGCAAATAGTACGGTATATATAAAGCTCTCTGAGATGCGCAGGGCATGTAGCACGAATGGGAATAAGAGGAATGCATATAGGATATTGGTGGGAAAGCCAGAAGGAAAGAGACCATTGACAAGACCAAGACATAGGCAGATGAATAATATTAAAAAGGACATTAGAGAGATGGGATAGGGTGGGATAGACTGGATTGATTTGGCTCAGGATATGGACCAGTGGAGGGCTCTTGTGAACACGGTGATGAACATCAGGGTTCCATCAAGTGTTGGGAAGTTCTTGAGTAGCTGCATAATTGGAGGCTTCTCAAGGAGGACTCAGCTCCATGAAGCCATTGTTTTCCATCAAATCTTTTATGATAAAGTTCATACAGATGCGTCATGCGTCATGTGTGGAATAGTTACGCATTTGAAGAAGAAAATGAGGTCATATAAACAACTTAATTTAAGGAGAGCACACATACGTAATACTTCAATCTCGAGATATCGAGACTGTCACAAAGAATTAACCCACATATACACGTACCTAAATCCTGCATTTTAATCCCAGTTGTCATCTCTAATTTTGTTTTGGATACTACGAAGTACTTCTCCCCGCTCAAGCGAGTTCAAGGATCTGTGATTTAAAGAAAACATTTCTATTCACAAAGAAATAAAACATGCCACAGTGCTTTGAGATCCAGTCTGCTGTATACTTTCGAGAGCCTTCTATCTGTTCAAGCTTTATGTCTGTATTAAGTAAAAAAAAAATTGTCTTGCGCTTTTGTTTCACTTCTGTTCAGATATAAAATCTTATAAATATTATATATGATTGACATATGTGAGCATCTGAGGTCTAGTGGTCAGAGTTCCTTGCTACAGATCCAGAGGTCCCGGGTTCGATTCCCAACGCTACTAGATTTTCTGAGTAGTGGGTCTGGAACGGGGTTCACTCAGCCTCGTGAGGATAACTGAGGAGCTATTTCAAGTAAATAGCGGTGCCGGTCTAGAAAACCGAAATTAACGGCCGTGGAGATCCGTTACACTGACCACGTGACACCCCCTATCCGCAAAAGTTGGCACTAACTTCGCCGACAAGCGGCGGTCGCTCGTTCGGTATAGCTCGCTTGTGGACTACAGGCCACGGAGTTTTTGTTTGTTTGTTGATTGACACATGTTTAGGGAAATCTTATCAAAAATTTTCCAAATCATATCTCAAAACATATGCATTAACTCGTGTTTCATCCAGTATATCCTTGTGTAGGTATGTATCTTGCATATTGTTAGCCCCCCTACTGCTAATGTTGAAAATTTAAAAGAGGCCATAACCGGTTGGTATAGAAAGAAACTTTTCCCCTCTTTACTAATCCTTTATGAACTGCGAAATAGATGGTGTCTTAAAAACAGCTCTGGGATTGGAATGTATGCTGCTTTACTGGGACATCCGATTTTTCATGACAATATGACACAACAAACTATGTTTTACTGAATTTGATATATTCGGGTCTAAGTTATTAATGTCTGCAAGTCGGTACGAAAAAGTAATCGTAGCCGGCCAACAGATGGAAACGCGTGGATTCACGTTAGCAGATGGTTTCTAAAAATTAATTTTACTTGCCCAGCTGGTTCTTTTAAATTCCAGTACATTATACAACTCCATCAATTTTTTTTTTTTGCTTTGCATATTAAAATGAATCTTAGAGAGATAAGATCAGATGGTATGGATTGGATTGATCTGGCTCAGGATAGGGACCAGTGTAGGTCTCTTGAGAACACAGTAATGAACCTTCGGGTTCCATAAAATGCTGGGAAATTCTTGAGTAGCTGCAGAACTGGCGGCTCCTCAAGAAGGGCTCAGCCCCATCAGTATGTAAGTATATGTATATATATTATATAATTAAGATATGGAAACCCGTCTATACACTCAACAATTTGATATGAAGTTAATAAGATTAACATTAGCTTCACTGTTTCTCTTGAGAAGACATGTTTCCATCATCCTCAATAATACGCTACACCCAAAGTAGCAATATCTCATTTTACAGATACACTACCCAAGCACAAGACTACAGAGATACACATCCAGCAGCACATAAGGTTCCTAATACTCAATGATGACCCTAATCTTGTTATGGGATTTTTATATTTAATAAGTGGATATTTATAAAAGATATGTTTTAATCGTGAAAGTGGATCAATCTACTTGCAGTTCGATAACAAGTATCTATTCATAAAACCACCTAAGGATGATAAATATATCGAAATATGTCATGCATTGCTTGGTAGCGGCCGGTAAACACGAAAATGATAACCGGGCTATCGCTAGGCAATCGTCCATAACAATAGGAGAAAAACTGTTGGAGACGGTGTTTTCAGTTGGGTCCGCCTCGAGGCTATATGGCGAGGACCCCAGGCCTGCCGAGTGAGTTCAGTTGCGGGATACTCGCCGGACAGTAAAGATGTGAGCGCGGAAAGCTGAAGAATCTCCACTGTTAGAAGCCGTTGCTAAGGAATGGCTGTTGAAGACAGGAGGCTGGAAGAGGCTTAGCGGGTGTTGTGATTATTTGTAGGGTGTGGAGACTGGCGACAGCGCTGCAATTACTTGCAGTTCCGAGTGATGTGTACAAGTGTGTCAATAACTCCAATATCAAATCCATACCCCGCTATAGTGACACCCTTAAATATGTAATAGTGTGACTATAGGAGTCTGGATTAGTAATCGGATTTATTGTGCATTTTAACACAACGTGTGACTACTCTTTACAGAGCACTATCACGCACATACCAGTGTTCTTAGTCACGGTCTTCACTGCTCTTCTTGGTAACGTTTCCCAAAAGTGGAACTTCTTCTGCACCCGTGGCCACGTCCTCGCAGTCTGGAGGCCTTCCCACACCAACCTCCTACTCTTCAAACTACGCCGTCCCAAGACTTTCTCTCGACTCGCTGGTAACGGCAGCTGGCCCTCGTTATATAGCCTTTGCACGGACCGCACAGAAAACATCGCTTCCAACAGCTCGTCTATTGTTGCGTGCATATTTGTTCCGGCTATCACGTGACACCTACTGAGCCACTGGCCAACAACAGGCGTGTTCGCAGAGCCGTTCCCTAGCAAAGGCTGTCTCTGCTGGCTTCACAATTCTGGTTTTAAGCAGACATACCACATACCTTAACTACAGTGATAATTTTCATGTGTCGAGATAGACTTAATTATGATATTTAGTAAATAAATGTAATTTAAATTGATGTTATATAAATGCACGTAACTACAAAGGACTTAAAAATAACTGTTTTCACATGTGACAGGAAACACAATAGAACTCCTTCGACACAAACATAACCTTGCGGATAAGATACTCTGTTCACAAAATGTTACAGTGATGTACAGATTTGACAACCTCGCTAATTAAAAAACTCATAAAAATATCAAAAAATGTTTTCACAGTGGATAATATCAGTTTTCAGGCTATTCACCTACACAGAGTAGCTATAAACAATGAAGGAATGTTGAGGAATGTTCGGAATTGATAACAAGTTTGATAAACGAATCTCGGAGCGCTCTGTCATTCCTATGACATATCTGAAGCCACGTAAGATAACATAATATGAGGTCCAGTTTGGTAATGCTGAAGACAAAGTTTCGCGAGACAACACTGGCAATGATATATTGGGTTTCTGGACTTTATCCATCGTCCTGGTTTTTAAGATAAATAAAAACACGACGTTTCGGAAACTGGATCTGTTTCCGTCCTCAGGTGAAGGAAAAACACCTATTCTGTTGGGTCCGTTAGAAAGAGCTAGCCTCAATCACTGGACGTCGTGTTTTTATTTGTTATCTTAAAAACCAGGACGATGGATAAAGTCCAAAAACCCAATATATCAGTGTGTTATACACCATCGTCAGAATCCTATAGTAAACACTGGCAATGCTTTTACGGCAGGACTGCGAAATTTAAATCACTTATACTCGAGCAAATGTATGACAATTAAGACAAAGTTTTGACTCCGACAAGGTTATGCATATATCTGATTCGTGAAAAGGGCGGGTGGTAAGAAAACCAGACACTTAAATTTTAAGTCCAAACAAACGTATGGGGCTTTACCACATGAGAGCTACCTAACTCGTCATGAGTCGACAAAAAACTGTTGTGTATGCTGTCACTTATTTGGTTCCATCCGTCAAGATATCTATGTAACGAGACCAATTTATTTCATTTTCTTGGAAATATTTGTTAAGTTAAAAATATCTTACCCAGTTATGTTTTCTTTAAAGGATCTGCAGAATAACTGATCTTATTGAACTGTACCCTCATTAATATAATAATGTATAGTATAGTATAATATAATAATAGTATAATGCAAACACAAATTAGCGAGATTAGCTAAAGTCACTGATTCATCCATTTGGATGGTATAATATGAACTTTTAAGTAGTTCCACGATTGTGATAACCGATTACAGTGGCTGCGGGGTCTTCGCCCGCTCGAACGCTGGGATCGTAGGTTGAAATCCCACTCAAAGCATGGATGTTTGGTGTATATATGCGTTTATTCCGTCTGTGTTGTTCTGTGTTAGGTAGCGGCTTTGCGACGGGCTGATCACTCGTCCAAGGAGTCCTACCGACTGTGTATAGGATTAAGGAACTGAAAAAGCTGCCAACGTCCACAAGGGCTGTTAAGACCACAGATACACGAGTGTGACTGATGTATATTACTTGACATGTCATCAATCCGACTGGGCACTATGTTATTTGATAACGGCATCATACCAACATTTTCTGCAGCATTTTCTCCCAGCAGGCACTTAACCACGCCTTGGATCAATGACTCATTCTGCCATAAAAATTGGTTTTTGCTGCTCAATATAAAGCTTTGAGTGCCTTTTCAGTATGTCATTTGCTGCATAAATGAAATCAGTTATATCCTTCTTTGGCTCCGACATTTATCGTTTGAAAAATCGAAAGAGACTTGTTAATTTGAGCGAGCCGCGTGGTTTCCATGTACCGCCGAATAAGAGACGGTTCAAGGCTCGTATTCACGAGCGCACTACCGCAACTATGAAATGCGAATTTAGAAAGTCTTGATCGTCAGTATACGTAAGTACGATATGTTTTATAAATTCACTGCATACTTTTTTGGACATATCACTTTCCTCCGCCATTTTGTGCCTGAAGGGGGCACGCGGTAGCACAGTTGGTTGAGGCACTATGCTACAAGCCGGAAGGTCGCGGGTTCGAGTCCCGATGATGTGGATATTTTCAATTGACCTAATCCTTCCAGCCGCATTTTGGTCCTGGGTTCGACTCAGCCCAGGAATCTTCCTGGGGTTAAACTGCGGCCGGTGCCTACGACTGACAACCTGTGAGCATATTGTCTACAAAATATGGGAGCTTCGACCTCTCACACCCCTATGGGCCTCTACGGCTTGTTACAGGCATAGCTTTACATTTATTTCGTGCCTGATAACACTAATTCGGTTTACCATATGCTGCGCGTGGCGCAGAACTAACTGATGTTGATACTTAGCTCAGTCTTCTCTTTTTAACAATTTCCGTGTTTAACCACTTACTCGTCGGAGTAATTATTAATTGCATACTGTGCAATATTAACAGGCCGATCACAGTGGCCGCGCGGTCTAAGGCACGAACCGTCTTCGACCGCTCGAACACTGTGATCGTGGGTTCGAATCTCACTCGAAGCGTGGATGTCTGTGTGCGTTTATTCTGTTTCTGTTGTTCTGTGTTTAGGTAGCGGCCTTGCGACGGGCTGATCCGCCGTCCAAAGAATCATGCCGATCGTGTATAAATTAAGAAACTGAAAAAGCGGTTAAAGCCCACAAGGGTTGTACAGCCATAGACAAAAATGTTAACAGCCCCTTGAGAAAAAAGAACACTTTATTGAATTAGATAACAGCACATTTAAGAAAGACTGAACGAGGCCCAAATAACCCTCAGTCTCCAATGTAAGGGCATTCAGCGAGGGTTGCATTTGGGGGTGTCACAGAAATCCTTCTGTGCGACAATTTCTGCACCCACTGTCACCAAATAATGTTTGTCATTTGGTACCCCATCGCTTTCTTATAAAAATACAGGATAAATATGAAAAATACTTATTGTCTTATCATATAAACTCATCATCATCATCAGCAATCTGTCAAGACGACAGGTCCACAGTCTCTTCCAAAACAGTTCCTCCACTTGATGCGATCTAGAGCGTTTTCCTTCAAATGAAAATATCCTCTTCTGTCCCCAAGGTCATCCAGCATCTTCTTACGTCTTCTTCCTCGTCTTCTGGTCACTTCTATCCGCCCCTCTATCTTTCCTTCAATAACTTCTTTTAGAAGGCAGTTACCGCGTAAGATATGACCAATCCAATTAGCCTTCCGTTTTCACTGACTCTAAAATAACACTTCTTCATTTCTCACATAATCGGTCCAACTGATCTTCTCCATCCTTCTCCAACACCACATTTCGAAGCTTTCCAGGTGTTTCTGATCTACTGCCCTAAGTGTCCAAGTTTCAGCCCCATACAAAACAATGTTCAAAATATATAAACTACAGACTCAAAAATTACGCCTTCAATAATATTTTTCAGCAACCACCTGGGGTATATCGCGAACCCCCTAGGGATTCGAGAACCACGGGTTGGTAAGCACTAGCTTATGCCATGGGGCAAAGCAATGTCAATGAATGTTTCGGCCGTAACACTACACCAATCGGCACAAAGAATTAGTCGCATCAAGAAACAGCTTCATAAATATTAGCTGTGGCCCAGAAGCTAATAATTTTGTGACGTTACATTTCGCGCAACAAATATCAAACGTGACCATGAATTCTTTTTAGCAAGGTAACTGTAATTGTAGCTAATAGAATCTTGTCCGCTTCATTCGGTTACCGTTTAGCGACCCAGTAAAATTACAGTCTCAAACGCTTAACAAAACCTGTCCATTAATAGTTCGCATATCCTCTGAGAATACAATTCGGCACTGACCATCCTGAACATCTGTTGGTTCATTGGTCCTTTAATTATGCCATATCAACCACAGGTGACGGACTGCATCAGAAAACGTGTATGAGTGACTATAGACGGGGTTTGGATAGGTATTTGGATTTATTGAACACTTGTAGATCGTAACTACATGTAACTATAGCGCCATCGTTAATTCACGTACTCCACAATCCATTATATCACGCACTGAGGCTAGGAACATACACAGCAACATCGGTCGAACGACGTCCGTACGGTTCATGTCGCATCAAGTAGTAGACTATAAAGTGTAGTCTTAGCTCTCATACGTGACGACATGCGACATCTACCGTACGACAGTCGGAGAGCAAAGAAATGTATTTGGTCGCTCTAGTGTGAAAAAGAGGTCGTACGGCAAAAAAAAAATCATACATTTTTCCGTACGACCGATGTCGCTGTGTGTGTTCCTAGCCTAAGTCTTCTCAGTCTGCTGTATCTTCACCAGTTGTCACCTGGTAACGGCTTGCAACGCCGTAGATCCCTCAATTTCCGTGTTCACGTCATTACTGGCCGGCGACTGTCTCACAACTAACTGAGCTCTAGACTTGTCCTGCTTATAATATATTGGCATGGACCGCTCAGAAAACACCTATCCCAACAGTTCTTCTATTGTCGCGTCACGCAGCTGCGGAGAGAACACAGCTTCCCGGTTAGTCCATTGGTGGGTGTGAGCAATCTGTTGCGACCATTATGTGCCCTTGTGTACAGAGCCATTATTTGGCAACGGGTCTACATGCTATAACAGTTATAAAGGGAGAAGAACAAGATATGGGTGAGGAAAACTACAGAACGCAAGTGCCAATACACCCCATCCCCGGGGGAATTCGAACCGGGTACATTCCGAACGTGAGTCAGAAAAGCTATACAAACCGTTCAATGCAAGTCTCTTGGAGTTTTCAGTACCCCAGTGCCACCAATAAAAGAAGCCACGATTTCCTCGCCTTTCAACCCCCTCGACTTCTCATTCGAGTTGATCTGAACGCCTCCGTGTCAATGTTTCATAATTGCGATACATAGTCCTACAGCACAGCTGAAGAAGTAACGATTTCAGGATCCTAAGTTCTGAAAGGACTTAGACTCAGCTCCGGTAAGCAGAATTATGCAGATTTAGATCCAGCCAGATTACAAATTCTAGCTTTAATCACCTGACCGTCTCTGTGGTCTAGTGGTCACAGTTCCTGGCTTTATATCCAGAGGTCCAGGTTCGATTCCCGGCGCTACCACATTTTCTGAGCAGTGGGTTTGGAACGGTGTCCACTCACCCTCGTGAGGATAATTGAGGGGCTATTTCAAGGAAATAGCGGCTCTGGTCTAGAAAACCGAAATTAACGGCCGTGGGGATTTATTGTAGAAAAAATATTGTAAATAGAAAAAAGGCATAGGCAATGCCCATCCGGCCTTCTCTAGCATATTCTTATAAATATCTTATTCTACAATAGCGGTCGTCCCGCGATTCTTAATATAGATCTTAACTTAAATCTGAGAGTGTACTGTTAATGATCAGTACAATTACTTCTTTTACTTTTCTTACGTATCTATTTTATATAAATATATGAATTTTTTTATGAAATAACAGACGCCTTGTAGATTTTTTTCTTCTAGTCTTAAGAATTCTATAACTGACTTTGGGTATTCCTTTTTGCTGTTCTCAGACAAATTGTCCATCACTGTTGCCCACTGATCCTCGTACAGTTTACAGTCCCAGAAGATATGTTCCTCCGTTTGCAGCCCATCACCACATTCGCATTCGGCCGTGGACACAGTTAAATCTGTTTAGGCTTGCACTGATCACGCAACACCCTCTATCCGCTAAAGTTGGCACTAAATTAGCCGACAAGCGACGGTCGCTCGGTCAGTATAGTTCGCTTCCGGACTAAAACCACGGAGTTTGTTCTTTTAATTTGTTTTTTTTTAGCTTTAATCGAACGCAATTTCGATAAAAGTCTAAGAGATATAAGCTGTGATTGTGAATTCGTAAGGTTTCTTTGTATTCCCCTTACTGATGCGCGTTCACACACACACACATATTATATTATATTTCAGTCAGCTCGAATACGGCTGAACAGTAATTTTCATTGACCACGACCAGAACATACCTGGGTCCCATTCAGTCCCCAGATGTAAAATATGCGAAGCAGAAATCAGAGTTCCCTCGACTTCATGGCGTGTGTATGCTGACAAGTACATTATTCTGCTATTGTCATAAAAATGATTTGTGCTACTTGAATCTGCTTGTGCTTTTGTTTTCCACGATGCAAAACATTCCTGAGGCATCGTTGTGTGTGATGGCTCATTTTTAGTTGAAACACGTAGCGCAACGAATCTGTTTGTGTGCATATTGACGGATGTATGAAACATGTTGGTAAACAACACAGTTGTACAAAAGCCATTATTCTGCTGCTGTAAGTAGGACCACATTTCTTAGTCTAACGTAGCATTCTGATTTCAAAGTTAAGACGGAAATTACAACTCCGATTTCGTCAGTCTGCACGGTCTGCACTGCAATACTCAGAGATCCATGACGCAATTCTGCCATCGGAACAGAACTCACTTACTTAATCCGTTCCTCTTATACCTTACGGTGTCGAGGTTTCTTTTTCATTTTGATCATTTTACAGACGGTAGGACTCCTTAGACGAGTTATCAGCTCGTCGCAAGGCCTTTACCTAAACACAGGACAACACAAACACAGAATGAGCACATGCACATACACATACCAAACATCCATGCCTTCTGTGGCATTCGAACCCACGATCCCGGCTTCCGAGCGAGCGAAGACAGTGCATGCCTCAGACCGCTCGGCTACCGTGCCCGGCAATGTATAAGAATAATATATAAGAATTCAGTTCGTACCTCACAGGAAACAGATCCGAACCCACGATCCCGGCTTCCGAGCGAGCGAAGACAGTACATGCCTTAGACCGCTCGGCTACCGTGACCGGCAGTGTATAAGAATAATATATAAGAATTCAGTTCGTACCTCACAGGAAACAGATCCGAGCCCACGATCCCGGCTTCCGAGCGAGCGAAGACAGTGCATGCCTCAGACCGCTCGGCTACCGTGACCGGCTTCAGAACAGAAATGTAAATAAAATACATAACGACTGTGGAGAAAACGGCAACATTTACAGCACACTGAAACGCGCGGTTCCAATTAGCCGAAAATCCGGTCAACAGAAGCTGCTCATGAAATATATTTCACAAACAACTCAGCTACTCCAGTGATCAGTCGGCTATTTATCTCCCAAATAATTAATTCACTCGACTATTAAACAATTCGGGTAGCGTAGTTGGTTGAGGGGCTATGCTACAAGCTGGAAGGTCGCGGGTTCAAGTCCCGATGAGGTCATTGGATTTTTTTCAGTTGACCTAATCCTTCCAGCCGCACTAGGCCGTGGGGTTTACTGAGCCTCTAACAGAAATGAGTACCAGGAATTAATTAAATAATTTTCCTGGGGAGTAAAGCGCGGCCGGCTCGTAAGGCTGACAACCTTACCGCCATCTTTGGGCCGATTGTCTAGATAGTGTGGGACCCTCAACGTCTCACAACTCTATGGGCCTTCACGGGCTGGTACAGGGATAGCTTTACTTACTTTGCTTTTTTACTAACCAATTCGTTCATTTCTAAAAATTCAAACAATACTCTGAAGTAACAAAACCTAGTTCATATTACAAAGGTTCATAAAGCAACTGCGCTGTTTTACATGAACATTTGTCTCTCCGCTGCTTTATTGTAAATTGTAAAAGAATAGGCCCTTCTAAACGCACCGAGAGAGAGTTGAACTGACATCTTCTAATATTCACCACACCTAAAGTTGCTATGGAATTCTGAATCAAATATTATAACTACCAAACGGTCTGGTATTCGAGACCGATTATTCATCACTCTCGACACATCGTTCCACACAAATTTTTCAGGGATGTACATCGCTCTGCTTCTCTCGCCAGAACTATGGCAGCTCATTTAACTATACTAGTAACACTGCAGGACAATAACTCTCAAAATTCCTGCTTACGTAATTTCACTCACTTCGGACAATGTGCCCACAGGTATGCATGAATAATTATTATTAAACCAATACACGAATCAAATGAACTCCATTTACGTAAGTAGTTATTAGCCCACTAAACAATTATAAGGACAATATAAAGGTAAACATCTGATAAACACATGGATTTTCGTTTTACGATAATCTGGCACATTAAAAGTACTTAACTTCTTAGACAACAAAAAAAGAATATGAGCTATAAAATATGCCTTGCAATGGTATGGTAAAGCCGGAATGTTTGCTAGGAAAACCAGCGGGTAATCTCCTTAGTTACAAAGAACAATGACACTACTAAAAAGAAAACCTGTACATAAGGGAACTGGCATCGAGACGCTGAGTTCCGCAAGTAGCTGTCCATACAGGTACTGTGGCTTAAATGTACATGCGTAACGCTGACACCCCAAAGTAACTAATGTGCCGGTTCGCGGTAAAGAACACCCCAGGATGCCATTGATGATCCCGCTAATGTAGAAGAATGGATCTTAGGATACAATTAAAGTGAGGACAGCCACGGTGTTATGACGACTGTTCTTACGCTCTAACTCTGTAATTACCGACCATTAGAAACGATTTTAGTTGAACGTTTGCGCCCATCCACACCACAGAACAGTGAACAGGAACTGCTTTAGAGAACATATGCGTTATTTTCAGTGTAATTATACTACATTAAAATCTGTATGTACATTAAAAGAAAATATCTTCCCAGACATCCCGGAGGTTTAACACCGCGGATATCAGAAATAAAAGGACTTAAATATAGGCGTACAGGTCATGTTACTTTAATGTTCGACTCAATTAAGCCCTATTAATCTACTATTAGAACAGAGTTCTGTACTAACTCTGCCCTACATTGTTCGGACAACTGTTTCTCACCTAATATGCATGTAAGAATAAAGTTAAGTTTATCTATTATCGAACAGGCTGGTGTAGCAGTAATGCTCTTCAATTGTTTTCGGAACATGCCCGGTTCGAGACTCGGCTGGAACACTACATACCCTCACTGATGTATACTTCGTAATTTTACTGAGGACCTTCAGGCAACTGCCTGAATAGTATCTCGAGCAGGCCACCACCGCTTCCTTCGGAATCCTTTCCGATTCATTATTCACCCAATGTCGTACCATTCGACGCTATACAGTATACATGCTGGTAGCTCCTTTTTCTTTTATTGCTAGTGGGGTGGGACTAAGTCCCTTGTACTGCGGCCACTTCTGGCCTATTGTACCAGCCCCAGATGATAAGTGAGGGTGATTGTGGAGCAATTGGTGGAATGAAGATTGGCAGGGGAAACCGAAGTACTCGGAGAAAACCTGCCCCAGCGCCACTTTGTCCACCACAAATCCCACGTGACCAGACCCGAGATCGAACCCGGGCCGTCGCGGTGGGAAGCCAGCGACTAACCGCTTGAGCTATGGCGCGGGCCTCGGCCCTTACCACTTCTTCTCCTATTACAGACCAGGCCCTTTAATTTATTCCGATTTAGAACCAATTCTGTAAAAGCTGATCCCAAGAAAATACCCTGTAGAACTCTTTAAAGGCTGAATCGACCAATCGCAAGGGTTATACACACATAAGAAATACGTTCAACCACAAAACGTGTATTAAACCTTTACATCCACGATCCAGCCACATTCGAAGCCGTGATTTCAGAGTTTCAAAGGTCCATGAGAGTAAGCGTCTTAGACAGAGGTAGTCATTGTTATTTCTCAGGGCTTAACCTTTTAATTTAGTCTTAGGAAGAGAGACTTACACTTCCAAATACTCTCTGGCAGTGCAGTTACACACAGACTGCGGTTTTCCAATCGACAACTTTGAGGAAGAATGTCATATAAACAGACTACAATAAAATTCAATTACGCAATTTTTAACAGCTGTATCGTGGTAAGTCGTTAATGGGGCTGATGAGAAATGTTACAGTATCAAAATAAACTTAACAGATTAGCGGCGACTTTCTTCAATAACCCATATAATATGTGATAAAAGCACGGGTGGCATCAGTTGGCCTGATGGTGCGATTGTCACGGTTCGCTTTATAGAATGTCTGTCCACTATGACTAAATAAACTGATATTAAAAGTCATTCTGCGACAGATGTGAACAGTCTGCTATCGATCCTTTTATTTTTAAAAAACAATTACATTTATGAGCTGTCACAGTAGCCGAGCGGAATAAGGCATGTACTTTTTTCGCTCGCTCGGAAGCCGGGATCGTGGGTTCAAATCCCACATAAGACATGGATGTTTGGTGTGTGTATATATTTATTCTGTGTTTGTGTTGTCCTGTGTTTAGGCAGAGGCCTTGCGACGAGCTGATTACCCGTCCGAGGAGTCCTACAGTCTCTAAAAATGATCATGAAACTGAAAAATCAGAGGCGAGGGCCCAAGGGGGCTGTAGAGCCAGTGGATAAAAAGTTATATTTATGAAGTGACTAGATCTTTTCAGCTGATGCCTCTCAATTTCATTCTTGTTCATGCTCTCAACTAATTCATTAGACAACGTATGTGACTGGTACAGCGCCATTAAACTACTAACATCCCACACCATTGATATAATCCCCGTAATCTGTCGATGCGCAGTACTGTGAGATGTGTTTAATACAAACGTATACGCGAAACACAATTCACTGAAGCTACCTGGCAGGCCCATATCATTGGGTGGCTTCAATAGCCACATAAATTGCAAAAGGATTTCATTAATATCTCAACGAAATGCGAGACTGATGCACTTCAAATACTGAAGTACCAACGTTATAAGTGCATATCGGTATTGGTAATCCCAGATACAAATACTGATTGAACTATCAGTATCAACGTGCTCACTGCTTCGTCTAGATAAAATTATAAATATAAACGCAATATGCTATAGAAACCGAATAATTAATAAAACGCTGCATCATTATGATAAATCAGGCTGAAATGTGCTATTGGCAATGAGTCACAGGAACGACCGTGATTTTCTTTTTTCTTTTTCTTTTTTGCTTTTTTTTCAAACTAAGTCCGTAATTGAATACAGTATAGCCTCCCGAACTAATGAAAGTAAAGGTGTGTTCTGACTGTTGACTATTTCGGATTACTGGACTTAAAAAAAAATGAATTTCTGAGTAAAATTATTCATTCAAAAGATATATAGGTACATTTTATACATGAACATCCATGGATTTGAACTGCGGACGTTCGACTACACGTCGGGCTCGGGGCCAGCTGTAACCGAGTTACATGTTTCACCACCTAGAGAGAAAAGGCCCATTAACACATAATAATGTGTTTCTTAAAGATTCAGTTTCACTGCAGGGAAGTAAAATAATTAAAACACGTCTGTAAATTTTGGAGACGTCTATTTTCTCTTTTTAGTAGTACTCCGGATTACTGGAAGTTCAGATTTACGTTGGTTTGGATTATCGCGCTTCACTGAATACGCAGATATATTTTACACAGAAACAGTAACAGAGGTATTTACCGGAATATGGTGCCCATAATACTCTCTTCTTCTCGCTTCTCAAATTTATTTGAGCTTCCTCTTCCTCTGGTAGTTATACTACCCTGAACGCAGTTACAAGCGAATTGCTTTTTCAGGTCCTGTATTGAGGTTGCGTTTGTTTCTGTTTCATCACGATGACTTGTTCACATCAAATTCAAGAACCGACTTTCTTCCTGCTAAGGTCACTTTCCTCACGTAACACCCGCCATGGAAGCACTGTTATTTCGAAACCTTGCAATGAGAAACCTAGCAAAACGGCGTGGATTTCAAGGCATTTTGAAGTACAGTCCGTCTAACTGGAAGGCCAACGTAAAGACTAGAGTATCGAGAAACCTAGCCATTTTGTTTATATTTTCGGCTTTGTTTCTTTTAGATGTAGTTTATCAGGATTAAACAATTGTGTGGGGGCTGGTTAGTTCCTGGAAAACGAGCTCCACAAATATTAAGACACAGATAACATAATTACTGTATTCACCATCACTACACTTCTTCCGCTCTAACATGTGATATATTCTTGCGTCGTTATGTGAATACTGAAGTGTTTCCTAACGTAAAGTTTGGTGTTGTGCGGAATTCAAACCCCACGGAGGTAGTAGGATAAAAACAAAATATCCTAAATAGCAAAATTCGTCTTTCATGGTCAGACAAAATATTTTAATTTTAGTGCCTCTATGGCCATATACATTCGTGGCTGAAACGAACTGAAACCCAGTTTCACTGCAGCGTAATCATTGACCTTGTCTTTAAAGGAAAGTACACGTTAAATGCTTCCCAGAACCTCCTATTACGAACAATGAATCTCTGTATGAAGCTGTTAAATGTCTTGAAGCCACCTTCTGCAATTTTACAGCCCATGCCAAACCGGTTCTGAATGCAAGAGAAGGAAGAACACAAGAGAATATCGTCAGAAAATGCAACCGGGGAAATACCGACGAATTGAGCAAATTACCAACTCGCAATGTTAGGGGCTAGTACAGTGGCGGACCAAAGTTTCTGCCACCAGTTCTCTGTACAGTCAAATTAAGATAAAACTGAAGTAACTGCTTTATTTAATGTCAATCTGCGAAGTGCAGGATAATTATTGCATGTAAAAGGTGAAGTAGTCCCTGTGTTTAACTAATTAAGCACTACGCCGTGAAGGCGTATGGGGAAGTGGATGTATAGATCCACGTATTCTTGACCTCAGAACTTGCTGGAGATGAGTGGTCAGCTTCACGGTCCGGCGGCTTTACCCCGGCAAAAGAGACCCCGACGTCCACTGGATAATAGACTGGGTGGGCCCCAGAACCGGTTTGAACGACGTGGTGAAGAACAAATTCTTACTCCTACCGGGACTTGAACTCCGACTCCTCAGCAGTTCAGCCAGTAGCCAGTCGCTACAGTATGTTACGAATAATTTATAATGGCGTCATTAAATGTGTTTCAGGGGTGAAAAATATACAAATGTGTCACAATCTCGACTGTAATGCTTAAAAATATGAACAAATGCTTCTGAAAACTGTAATACATTTCAGAATATGATGAGTATAATTCTGGAGTGTGGGTTATCAGTTCTGATCCATATCTAAGTACGGCAAATTCACAATGCGTTTAATAGGTTCCGCCACAGGAAAATTGTGAAACTGTATATTCAAATTGGCCACGACCGTTTCCACTGAAACATATACGAAAGTATAACTCAAAGCCACTCTCTTCTTTAATGCTTCAGAAAAACTGTTGGTAACCGAACAGTAGTACTTCGAAGTAACTAACATATCGTCATGAATTCGTCATTTAACCAACATTAACTGCATTTTTAAAACCTAGGAACATCCGAGACTGCGCAGATATCAGACTCCTCGAATGGGTACCACAGTACTACGTACGTATATTTATTTGAATGACGGCTTATACGTACGGCGAACTTGGAGCTCACCTAATAAACTTTTTTTCGAAAGAGAGACACATATGGGGTTAGAATACGATGTCTTCTAAACAGGTACCTTTAATAAATGTCGAGAAATTACAGAGTTTCATAAAACTGTGTCATGTAACAAGAATCACATTCTTAACTCTGCGTCACTTAATGCGCAATCCTGACATTTTGTATAATAATATATATTTCAAAATCTGAAACTCTCCTCCAAGTTATTTTAAGATGAAAAACTGCACGAGCATCTGAAGAAGTACCGGTCTCTTCCACATAACTTATACGCACTGTAGCTAGGCATATAAAATTTGGAACACTGGGAGATTATAAATACGTCTACAGATCCCTTGTGGCAGTTATGCAGTGCTAGCGAAGTGTTTACTATACCTGAATATTTGAATGCTAAATTACGATACCTGTATATTTTAAAGCTAAATTAACTTGAATTACAGGTCATTACACAACAATTATGTGTATTACTCATACACAGTTCGGGTATTGTAAATCTCATAACAACGTGCTTTTCATTTTGATACGTAAAACGCTTTGATATTCAGGACAAGCACTAATAAAACAACTGTAATAATTTTAATGAAAGTGTCGTCCTCCCGCCTTACCTTTGGTGTTTAGGGTCGTCTGCCATCGTCTGCTGACCCTGGTCACAGCTCTAGTGTTCCAATCGCACGGTGTAGAATTACTGTAGGCTCCTCGCGAGTTAGAAACCTTGAATGTATATCAACTCGCCAGTCAAGAATTTAAGTAATTGAGAGCTAAACTCAACAAACACTTCGATATACTCATTCTCTGTCAGTCAGCTGTTCGTTTAATATCAGGCATCTGCGCATGACCGTCTAGTGACGCAAAGCAGTGCTGCCAGTTGTATTTCTAAAAACACGTGTTCCAGTTGGGCCTGAACTTGTGCTATTTTCTGTTTTTCTTCTAGCCAGCGTGTTCACAGCTCGATAATAAACGAACGTAATTTGCCTCTTGTTTCACCTTTAATTATATAACTGGATGAAAAGAGGAAGAGACAGTGTGATGGGTTTACAGAGCGATGTCACATATGCAGGCCGCTGTAATAACGTTTGAACGAAATGTCAGATTTTCATGAAACTGTCATTTAATAAGACGTCACTTGCAATATGCCAGCCATTAAACTGTTTGAGCTAGATGAAACACTCACTTCGGTTACATTTCGTTTGTNCTGGGAACGTATCAGACGTCTCCTAGGTAACGAATTTTTTATACTGTGGCCATAACGGTCTATTCTATGCTATTGTTAAAAGGGTTACCATTGTTAGCATATGTTTATTGTTACGATTATTTTCATTATGGTCAATATTTATGAATATCATTTTTACTGTGGTCACTGTCGCCGCTTGTCGGCGAAGTTAATGCCAACTTTAGCGGATAGAGGGTGTCGCATGATCAGCGCAACGAATCCCCCCCCCCACGGCCGTTAATTTCAGTTTTCTAGACCGGAGCCGCTATTTCCTTGAAACAGCTCCTCAATTATCATTACGAGGCTGAGTGGACCCCGTTCCAGACCCACTATTTCTCAGAAAATCTGCTAGCGCCAGGAATCGAACCCGGACCTCTGAATCTGTAGCCAGGAACTCTGACCACTAGACCACAGAGGCGGTCCGTGAATTGATATTAAATACAGCTATGATTTCACAAACAAATATGTGATCGAAGAGTTCAGTAGTCTAGGATAAAAGCTCTATAGTCCGGTGAAAGTCAATCGACATTTCAGATGAATATGTCGCTTACATATTCAGGGCTGAAGACCAAACCAAGCAAGAAACAAGCATGAAGCGGGCAAGATGTAATTATTGACTGCTTGGTACTGGCTTTATGCTTGTTTTACCCTTCAACCCTGAAGATGGATATTATGGAAACTCAAAAAACCCACCACGCAAGTAACATGAGATGGCATTACAAAAAATCACATTCGAATTTCATCAAATAATTTAACGCTTATTTAAAAAAGAGCTCGTTTCGAATCTCAGTCCAAGTTACTGACGGGGCCAATAAATAAAATACAAATAAATAAATAAACAAATACATTGTATTTCCTCATACCTGGTGACGAAAGGTGAATGAAAAGAAGGAAGGAAGACAATATAACGTGGCAGACATGGAAATCCTTTAGTGTTATTGTTTTTGTTCTTGTTCTTGTCGTCGTCATTATTGGTGGTGGTTTCAGCAGCAGCAGCAGTAGCAGCAACAGTTAATTTAAGGACGGCTAATCAACTGCAAAGCTCAATTTTTATGACATAAGAAGAAGATTGTGTGCAATTAAATGGAAGAGGTAATTGAGGAAGAGCTGACCAATTTCACGTTAAGTAGTTATTCCTGTCGTTTCTATGAAGGAAGGAGGAAAACCACAAAATATATTTTGGAGGACAGCTGGTGTTGAAACCTGGGTTTTAACCGAGGAAGTACTGAATACACGTTAGCCACGTTACAGCTAAGCCAGTCTGCTCAAATTACAACTTGTAAGTGTCCAATTATTATTATTATTATTAGTAGTAGTAGTAGTAGTAGTAGTAGTAGTATATTACATTTTATCCTAGGTAGATCAGACTTTGAATACACGTCTCTTGTCCTTCTTCTACTCTAACTTGGATCGAAATTCTGCCCATTCATTCTGGAAACTGTCGGTCTCCGAGCTCCTGCTCGATATATCAGACTTTGCATTGTTCAATGTCTGTTCCTCATGTAAAAATTGTCCCTCTGCCAGATGCGCTTCAGCTGCTAATGTTGTATGCAGGGACCTTGATATATTTGGAGGAAAAACTGTTTCTCTTACTCACGTTTTATAACGGTTCTTTCTTATTTATTATGACATTAATTTTATTCAATGTTAATTTATGTATGTATATATATATACATACATACATATTTCTTCTCGCCTCATAGTGGTTGGTGTGTTGAACGTTTGTATTGTCTAAATTATATACAAATTGTTTTAATTTGTCATTTGTGTATGTTTTCTTTTGCTCCCCTTATTCTGCTCGTGCTGAATTTATAATTGGTCTTTGGTACATTCTGTAATCACACACACAAAGTAAGAATTGAATTAAAATTGTCATCATCATAATCGTAATCATCGTCCATTTTATTTTTGTGCATAGTTCCCGTACAAGAAACACAGTCTGAAGATCGTCGTAGCATGTTCCCCCCAAACGCTAGTACCTGTGTACCAAACTATAGGGTGTCACTTCCAAGGAGACCGTAATCTTAAGGCTGTTCTCTTTTTCGTGCCTTTAAAATCTTTTTTCTGACGTCACTATTTCGGTTTGTAATTTCGATTTAGCTGTTCCTGATTTTTATTCTTCTTTCGGTATTAATATCGATCTTAATGTATTGCTAGACCCATCTTCGCAATATTATTGTTGTTTATGTCCTAATTATATACTGTTTTATGACTTGTTATAGCAACATTACTGATCTTATATGTATAAGTATTTCCGCACTGACTCCGCTATTAGCCAGTTGAATTATGTCTTTAGTGATGCTCTAAATTAAGCTGTCCTACCTACATGTGCCAGGGGTTCCCAAGTTCGATGTTGGCTCTCTACGGCATCATATTATCAAAAAGTGACTATTTATCGTCGTACGAAAACTACGTCCGCAATCTTCATATCTTACAGTTGTTATGTCTTTTCGTAAAATGATTAAAATTGCCTTCAAGTTTTATCAGCAACAGTGCCTTCATATTCATTCCAAGCAATTTTCAAAATATGTTTGGAAGTTTAAACGACAAAATAGTAGTTTCCCGCAACTGAAAATTGATGACAAGGTTATCTCTGTACCAAAAAATGTTGCTGATTATTTACTAAGTATTTTCAATTCATCTTTAACACGTCCAAATATCGCTCCTCCCTACTCAGTTAGTTGAGGCTGTTTATCCATGGCCCACATCTCTGCCGCTTGAGTCAGCAGGGGCATAAAGCGCCATAATCATCCAAAGTCTTGATGGAATTACATTCTTAACATTTTCATTCCACTGTCAACTTATATTTAACCTCAACGTAACATTTCTTCCTTGTGTAAACAATGCTGTTGTCTCAGTATTTAAGACCGGCAATAGTACTACGTTTAAGAATTCTGTATCTATTTAATAATTAACATTTTTTAAGAATATCTTAATTTTTTCATTATCATTTTTATTACTTTATAAGTTCGGTCTTGTTCCATCTCTGCATGTTCTCCGAAGACAGTTCAATTTTCGCTAGTCTGGTAACTTACGTTAACACTGTTATGGGTTCGGTCAATGCGCAAAAATAAAATAATTCTACTTATTTAGATTTAAGAAATTATTTCTCACAATTTACCAAATTTTAATTCTTTAAAAGCACAGTCATTTTTTTATGTTAAGGTAGACCGCACACCGGCATGCGTCAAAACATGTAACAGTCAAGACACGATGTCTGCGACATGACGCAAAGAAAGGAGCACAGTTGAAACGAATGAGACTATGAAAATCGCCACACACCGGTCTGAGTCATGAGGCTGACGTCAGCTTTGTGCTGACGAATCACGAATGAAGCAGGACTTCGTCTTTTGTCTCATGTCTTGATGCTTGTCCTGACGCAGTTGGTGTGCGGCCGCCCGAAAAGTTTGCCTTACGATTCTCTCATTACCTAGACTAGTGTCGAACTGTGGGATGACTAACGAGCTACAAAGCTCAGAATTACTGGGATTTTGAACTTCTTATATAGTCCGGCATTCTAAAAATCTACAGAACACAACGTTTGGGAAACTGGATCTATTTCCGTCCTCACGTAAGGATGGGGAGACACCTACTCTGTTGGGTACCTTAGAAAGAGTTAATTTCAATCACAGGGCGACCCGTAAATACCAGAGACCAGCCTTTGTCGGAGTTAGAAGGAAAAATATGCAATAACAATCGTGATACAACATGCACAGACCTGAAACAAAGACAGAAAGGGAGAATAAAATTCTATATAAGAAACCTAACCAACAAGCCATGTCCATAAAATAATGCATATGCTTAACTATAGAATTCTGTGAAACAATTTTCTGATAAGGGGTACCCAGGTAGGAGAAATGTCAAAACTGGATTAGCTGATCGGATTGGTTAAGCATGCCACATAAGGGATGCTTTAGACCAAATCTTTCATTCAGTTGTAAGGCAAGACGGCCGCCGAATATACTGAAGGTGGGACATTTTTGTACACGGTCGTTTCTCTACCGTAATATTAAATTTTGACGTTAGTAGAAGTCATAACTTTTATTGAGGTGTTTCCTGGACCCACGCTACTTCTAAATTTAATTACCCCGTGGCGGTTATCGGCAACTGAGATGTCCTAAGCTGAACATCACTTGCTTTGTTTGTAATTGGAGAATTAAGATTTTTGTGCTCTCTTGGCTGTTTGGGGCCAGCCAAATACAATCTTAAATGAGACGCCTTTCGTTCAATTTTTTTTTGGAACTGGGGACAGGCTCTTCTTTCGGGGCTGACTGACTGGAGATTTCAATGTTTCTATTTGAGCGTTCCCGAGCATCGCTCCGATAACATTTTAATTTTCGGACTTAATTAAATGTTTAGGCCTTCAGGACAATTGGTGAAGGAAATCACTTCACAGAACTCACAATTCGGCAAGTGTAAAAAGTTCAAATATAAATATCTTCGAGAAAACAGAAAGTATATACATATATTTGCACGTTACGCGAGTTACTGTGTAAACCGTGAACGTTTGCTTTATGCAGTTACTTAGTAGTGATAATAAATACATCTTCTGATTAAAGTGATACGACACTTTCTGTTTGTGTGATTGGAACGTTGTGAAGAAGCAACTCCTTGCCACTTTAATTCGCAACCTGTTGAAGACGACCGAGGATGAATTCCGTGTCTACCTTACTTGACCTAAGTCGCATCGGGCGCCATGTGCGAAGTACTGACAGTCGAAGTCTTCATAGGATTCCCATCTCCTGTAAACCCACTGGCAACCAATACACTATCTGAATTACCATCTGGTCCCACCTTAGCAGTTAACAGTATTTAGCCCGAAATCATTTTACAGGTCCAACCTATGGCCACCCATACCCCAGCATGATGACTTCCTACGAGGCAGCTACGTCTAACTTAAGTGTCATCTACAGCCAGCTCCAAGGACGGTTACAACTCATAATGATTGATTGGATCACTACCAGATAGAAAACAGTATTCTCTCAACACTTTCATATCACAATATGATACCGTTAAAAATATTTTAAATGATCACTAAGTGCTGTGGAAAAAAACTTGCATGAAACTGGTTATACGCTTTTACACAAATTGAAGTCAAAAGGCAAGATCAAGGTCAAAATGCTAATGTGACCTAAAATATCATGGCATACGAAATAAAGGCCCCGCTTAAGGTCTTTGAATCTATACAAGAATTGGCTATCTTAATTAAGATTAATTAATTAGTGAATCGGGAAGGGGAATTTAAATAAACCAAAAAAGTAAAAAGGTAAAATTGACCCTGTGGTTACCCAACTAAACATTACTCCATGAAGGCGTATGAGGGGAGTGTATGTGGAGATCCACGTTTTCTTGACCTCGGCATTAGTTGGAGGTGAGTGGTCAGCTTTACTCCCCGGCCACTTTACCCCCTGCGAAAGAGACCCCGGAACTGGTCTAGACGATGTGGAGAAGAGAAAATTCTTGACCCTTCTGGGACTGGAACTCCAACCCCTCCGTTGTCCAGCCTGTAACCAGTTGCTATACCGGCTGTGATATCCTGCCCCCCATTTAAATAAACCAAGCATAAACAATTAAAATGAATTGCTTCTTCAAGTCACTTGAATGGCTTCCTTAGGTCAACATTTTCAAGACCATCACCAAATATACTCGTTTCCATCTTGCTTCACACTGACAATGAATAGATATATGTTATATTTTCTTTGTGTCTGATTCTTTGCGACTGTGCAAATACTCTTAAGTTGAATGGGCAGTAGATCTTTCCATGGGAAATTCAGAGAACATAGCCAGAACAGCAGAGGTTTATGTACGTTTTTAAAAAAAAAATATACAGATAATGTCAGTGAAAGGGTCAGCCAGTGTCTGTCATTCTGTCTACTTGACCACACACTATACACTGAGTACTCAAAGCCACAACTGTGTCTATATGAGATTTTATGAGTTAGAACATTAATGAAATTACATCATTCCACATAGTAGCTTCGGACATTATGCAAACTATCTCAACATGTATGTAGGTGTCTCAAACTGCATGTAGAAATCTAAGATTGTATGCAAATAGCTCAGTGGTTAGGTGGCTGGAACAATATGTAAAGGTAAAACGTAAATCCGCCCTTGTGCCTAATTAATTAAGAACAATGTCATTAAGATGTATGGAGAAGTGGGTCACAGCAGATTCTCTTTTGATGCCTCAATCAGTGCACAGGTATCTCTTTATTGTTCACTGTAGTTCAGTTGCCTCTGCCATATATCAACACATGCCATATTAAAATTCCAGACATTACATTATGAAGTAATTTCTATTTACCCACAAATTTCGTTTTACAGTACTGGAGGGATAACTTTAACTTTACATCCCTAAGGTCCTCTTCCCCCCTCTTGTACCCAGGTTCCTAGTACTGAATGGGCAACAATCTTCAGTCCATGCCTCATCCCCTCACTGCAGATCAACTGCCGTCTGCTGCTGGACAAGGTGAGGCCAAGCGATTTCTGCCCAAAGTGGCTGGGGAAGCATCCCCGTGGGACTTCAGAGTCAATCCTTTTGCACCTTCCCTTATGTGAAGAAGTCATGAAGGTGAGTTCTGTGACTGTGGATGGATGCACAAACACTTGCACTTAAATACACATGAACTGACACACTCACACATTTACTTACACAGCATGCACACAGTCGAAGTTGTGCAGAGCCGGCAGCTTCCAAAGAATGAGCTATTTGGGATATCATATGCCAAGACCAAGAGGTATCGGTGTGCTTTGGACAACTGAGGATATAGTGTTATGGACATACAGATAGACAGATATTACACAGCTAATGAGTGCTGTTCGCTGTTAATTCTTGAACAAAGTGTCATGCAGAACAGTGACAAAATCTGAATAATTTAATGTGCATTCCTTATATGGCTTAATAAAGAGATAACAGCACCATCTAAATGAATACAATTGTCATAGTAGTCTGAAATGACATTTACTGTCGCCATTGAAAAATGTCACCCTGACTGAAGAAACTGCAAAATTAGTAGCAAGAGGTTGAATGAGAGCAGATAAAATCTGGAGGTATTCTTGATAAGTAAAGATCATATAGAAATACTTTAATTGCTATAAATAAGTTGTTTTAGTTTTAACTGCCTCTACAGCATCAGAACACTGAATTTTACATACATTACTTTTACGATTTCTCTTCCTCTATTATCAAAGCCCCTCACACTAATAACAGGCTATAAGAATTCCAAATTTCTGGGCACATTCTTTTGGCTTCTTTTGTAATTTCTCCCTATTTGAAGCATCTGTAAATTTTATATTCCAAATTTTACTGAATCTGCCATTTATCAAATTGTGTTGTCAGTCAGAAAATGGCTTTTTATTTTAGTCTGAATTTTATATTTTTCAAAATGTATGAAGCAACAAATGCCAAATTCTGCCATTCTTCATGTTAGAATTGTACTACATGTGCAGCTTCTAATGATGATGATTATTTTAATTAGTGTGAACATGAATAACAAATTACAATAAATTAAACTGTTCAGAAAGGAGATCAATAAAAGGAATAGAAACCCTCAAACAATAAAAAAAATCCATGATAATCTTTTAGTTTCTCTCTTGTAACAAAAACAATTATTTTAAAGAATCGAACTATTTTCTTACTTTTTTGTAGCATAAAAACTTGGCACCCAGTAAAATGCACCACCTCACTGTGCTGGTGAAGAACACAATCAAATTTGTTTTCATCAACTGGTGTCTGCACACCTGAAACAATTGCCCTCTGCACTTTAAGAAAACAAATCTACATACATTATATAAAGTAAAGGGAGATGACTTGTTCCTGTATGCCATTTAATTTATGAATAAGAAACTGAATGTTGTAATAGATTTAACTTTAACAAACTTTTAAAAATTAGAAATTTTAGACAACTTATTTGTAGAGTACTGATTAGAGTACTAATCTGTATGAAAAGACAAAACTCTTATTGGTCATGGTTTTATTCATTTGCCAACTATAGTGCCTTCAGAGTTTCAAAGCATTTCTGTCTTTGGGAGCATTTTTATTCATGGGAAAGTCCATGAAATTATAAGTGGATTTTACTGGAAAATGTTTATTTCACCATTCAGTCTGATGAGCACAAGAACACAAGTTGCAGCAGAGGAGACAACAGCCATGTATGGAATAGTTTTCCAAATAGGGCAAATGAGGTCAAAATATATAGACAGAATTAAATGCTGATGCATCCCGTGGAGAACATTTTTAATTAAGAAGCGGTAATATTTCATCGACACCAACTGGTTAAAGTTTGTTTATATTATTATTAATAACCCACTATCTTTAAAAGTCAATTTACTTTGCTGTACTTCATATCATGGGCTTAGAGGGATTCATACAGTGAAGGCTTTGGCAGTCATTTCTTGAGAAAGTACAATAAGAAAAGCAATATGTATAACACAGGGTACATTGTTTTCCATAAAAACTGTGCAAATGGTTTTTAGCTCAGTGAAAATATATAAAACATTCAAGGTCTTATACATTAAGTGAAAGCTCTCATTATCCATTATCACCAATATTTGTTCACAGGTAGAATAGTTACATCCATACAGATGTTTCATTACAGTATTTGGAAGTTCTGTTTCATTAAATCTCCTAAACCTCCTGAAATCACTAGAAATAACAACTGAAAGTATTATGCATAACACATGAGCAGAAGTAGCATAATTAAATAACATATAAACTAAAGAATATATGAAACTTGAAGTAAATAGATGGGAAAAAATTTGGAAATCAGTAAAATAAATGAAGCACTTACAGTTATATTATTCAAAGAAAATTTCAGTGAAATATATGAAACTCTGTATTACACATTTTGAAAAAATGCCTGTCTCTCTGTCTATATATATTGAATAAAATATATGCTACCTAATAACAGCATATCAACTATACACGCTACACATTAGTGTCAAATGAGGTGTCAGAATCAAAATACGAGGTGCTATTTGAAAGTTCCAAGACTAGGACAAAAAAGAAATGCTGGCTTAACTTACTCAATTTTGGTTGCCATCTCTTTCAAAATAGTCTCCTTGGGAATATATACAGTGATACCATCATTTTTTCCCACATTTCAAAAGCACCGTGGAAGTCATTTTCCTTAATGCTGTCGAGTATTGCTTGCGATTCCCTTTGTATGTCAGACAGTTTCAGAACATCATTGCTTCAGTGTCACTTTCAATTTGGGAAACAAAGTGAAATCACAGGGGGCTAAGTGCGGCAAGTAGGGAGGATGGGGAATGAGAACCATGTTGCTGTTAGTCACAAACTCTGTGTTTTTCAGGGATGTGTGGGTGGGCATATTGTTGTCATAAAGGAACCAGTTGTTGCGCCAAGTTCCAGTCTTTTTCATTGCACATTTTCTCTTAAATGTCTCAAAACGNGCATTTCAAACAAGTCAAAATATCTTACCTTAGACTTTAATTCCAGCATACTTATGAATGAAATTAATATGGAGCAATGGGCAGGAAAATATGTAAGTTAAAAAAAAAAAAAAAAAAAAAAAAAAAAAAAAAAAAAAACAACGAGCATGCTTTTTGTTGAGCTCCAGACCTGCTGCTCCTTTTTTGCTCTTGGTGACTGGGGGCTCTTCCATTGTGACTGTTGCTTTGTTTCTGGATCATAACTGTACGAGTAAATCCAACTTTTATCACCCTTTAAGATCTTAGAGAAAAAAGTTGGGTCCTCGTTAGCCTTCTCTTGCAGCTCAAGGTACACATTTACACGCAACTGATTTTGATCACTTGTCAAGAGTCGGGGAACAGCCATCACAGCAATGTAGCGCATATTTAAATTTTCTGTCAAGATCTCCTGGCAAACTCCATAACTGATTGCAATGATATCTGTGAGCTCACAGATTGTTTGGCGACAGTCTTTGCGGATGAGTTCTCGAATTTTCTGTAATTTTGCTGGTACTTGGTCACCCTGAACGTTCGTCATTTTCAATAGACACTCAACAGGCCTTGGAACGTGAATTCCATTTAAAACCGTTCTCCAGCTTGAAGAATGTTCTTCAAAAGCCCGTGAATTATTTCAATAGTTTCAATAGCAGATTTACAGAGATTCAGGCAAAACTTTTTGCAGACACGTTCGATTTTGCCATCCATTGCAGACAAAATGAAACAAAGTCTAAAAAGCACTCGTGTAAAAACAGTGCGTGTTCACAGTGCAGTGTGACCTTGGCCTCACCTCTCATCTTCTTTCACTGAGGCAGCTTCAACAATGACAGTCTGGGAACTTTCTGATATACCTTGTATATTACTCGGAGGGACAGGGGAGAAAGTGGTCATGTCTATTCGAATGTCTATCCCAGCATTTAATTGGAAAGACTAGGGGAAACCACAAAAAAAACTCATTCAGAGTATGAAGATTACTGTCTTCCTTAATGTGATCCCATGTAGTGATAGATAGTAACCAAACTACATGTGTCACATCTCAGGAGACACTATCTTCATAGTCACTGCCATGAGAACCTCAAATCCTCATTCAGAATAAGCAACTGTAGCTGGAAATGTAACCAAGGAATTTTTGAATTCATGTCCTACATATCATAAACTAAACATAAGCAAATTACTTCTGGATTATGAAAAATAATATCCTTCCAAAATTTACTGACCTGGTAGATTCTAAAGGTTTCTGATGATGGTGTATAACACTCAGTATTACTGGGTTTTCAGACTTTGTCCATTGACTGGTATTCTAAAAAACTTGAAAAGACAGTGTTTTGGAATCTGGATCTGTTTCTGTCTTCAGGTGAGGGGGCAGACACCTACTCTGTCCAGGTTCAGTGATTGAGGTTAGATTTTTCTAAGGGAACCAACAGAGTAGGTGTCTGCTCCTCTCACCTGAGGACAAAAAGAGTCCAGTCTTCAAAACACTGTGTNCGGAGTAATGACAAGACTACACACGTTGACAAGAGTGCCCCACACAGGAAATAGATTTGAACATACAGAAGGAAAAATGAGATGGAAAGTGCTAAGTATTCAGGTCAGAAGAAACTGTTTTGTGTTATATATATTTGCAGTCAATTTAATGCCAGTCAGGGCTGAATGTCTTATGTGTTTTTTCTCAAAGCAGAAAGCATAATTTAAAGACAACTGTCCTAGAACACTGGAACCTGAGAAATATCAAAACGTGGATCACTACATATAGCCAAATCTAGTTCCATCAGGTTCATTTTGAGCACTGCAATATATTTAAACAAATTGTAACATACAATTGCAATCAGGGTTTTCCATGTACACTTTCAAATATAAATACTAGGAAACAAATGTCATGGGCGTATTTTCTTTGTACACTGTCCACTGTCCGAGCAGACAAGACGTAATTTTGTTTCTGTATGGCCTTTTAGATAGAGGTGGTCTTTATGATTAGACATTGGAAGAAACCAGATACAGGATATATGTACCAAAAAAAAAAACAATTCAACAGAAATGTGGGAGGTAAGGGAGAAAGACATAACATGTTTCTGACAATATCAGTACTTTCTCAATGGAAGTTTTCTGAACAGTTTCACTAATATAAACAAAGTACAACCAGTTGCTGATACTTTTTGATTATTACTGAGTCATGCCTGCCAAACTTTGTTAAAACTTTAGTGATGTATGTAAATATTTATCAGGTACAAGTATAAATACTTAATTTGAAAAATTTTAATCATATTTCCTTCAATGATTTTAATTCTATTACCCAAGGACTTCATAAATATTGAAGATTATACTTTATCAACTGATATGAATGTTATAAGAAAATAATTTATTATTTTAAAAACTCCATACGATTACATAAGCGATATTATTTTCTCGTAATATGAAGCATAAATCTGAGTTCTGAGAAGTTACAGAAGGAAATATTGTAGTGGTTCCATGGAATCAGAGAGAATACCCGTGCATGTAGAACAATCAGAAGCAGAACAAGATTTTTCCATACTACTCACAGAGGGCACTGTAAAGAGCTGGTTTTTAACATATCAGTATACTCTTAGCTTTGAGGTTTTTACAGTGATGGCTATGGGGAGTTCTATCTTCTGGGATGTAATACCATCTAGTCTGATGAAAATCAAACCATATTTTGGAGGAACATATCACCCTGCTTGCTGGCCACAACATGCTGGCTTCATGCTTGATTTACTCTTTGACCCTGAAGACGGAATATACTTTTTCCTTTGGGACATAGGGTGACTTTTACTGAACTATACGGAACTATATCCCAGAAGAAAGAATCTTTGTATTGGTATGATGCTTAATATTTGAAGACTATATATAATCCATGCCACATCAAATCTTACACACTGGGATTTCTGTTATGAAATTCACACATTTGAAGTCACTTCTGTATATTCCATTAGAGTAAAAAAGTTTTCAGTTTTGTGTTAAATCAATATAATATCATGGTCTATCAGTCTGTCAAGCAAATTATGATAGGGAAGATATTAAGTGAAGCTATGTATAAAATAGAAATTTGCATGTATTAAATTTTGGATGACAAAAGTGTTATCTAATCTCAGTCTGGAAAGTTTTATGTATGCAGTAGTGGTGGTAACTTAAAATTTCATAGATTCTTTATCTGAAGCCACCACAATAAACTTGTGAATAAGAAACATCATCCCATATAGTGAAAAGAGCTTATAAATGTATACAATTATTTGCACTTCAAGAAAATCTCCATATAGTATAAATATATTGGTGACTTTTGGGAGAAAAAAATTAAAGAGCAACTGTACAATATTTTCTGCAGAAAATGTAACTCTGAGTGGTCTCAGATAATAAAGTTACAGGAAACTTGATTCATGACATTGTGGGCCCTAATTCCATACAATATATCAATGCTTATATTTGAGTGTGAAAGTATCTATTACCACTGTACATTAAGGTATGAGCAGAGATTCTTCAACACTTCTGGAGACGTGGCCTTTGACCATGAAAGGAAGAATTCATATATCAAATAAATAAGCAACCAGATATTTCATTGTATGAAAGAAGTAAATCAAGAATGACCTGGCAAGTACATGTATTGTACAGACAGCATAATTTCTCAAAGACTGGCAGGCATGAAGATGTATTAATAGTAATAATATATGGTGAAGTAAGTTAGTTGGAAACCATCTCAGATAAAAGATTGAAATTAACAATGAAATCTTAATGGGACACTACTCAAAATCATTTATGGTAAATCCATTATGATGCAGTACCATTTTCCAACACTTTTCTCATGCATTGTATTCTATCCTCATTTTCTTTGAGACAACAACTATCACTGCATTGTTCATTGTTCTGCATCACAATATCATCACACTGTTGAGGTACGGTTCACATTCACAACACTGCACCGACACACCTTACCCTCCGCATACAGGCATAGGAAATGCGTCAACTCCATATTTTTGGTAAGACCAGAGAGTACTGTTTACATTTTGGTGACATGAATGCCTGCGTTTCCACCTACTGCTGATGCTAAAATGCACAATTTTGGTGACCTTAACTTGAATGGTTTTGAACAGAATTTTATGCTCTTACCTTTGAACACCTAAGAGTAATACAAAGTATAGCAAATGAAATCAGTATGTGAAGTTGATATTTTAAACAGCTCTTTGTAAAAGTACTTAAAATCATATGATGGTATTACAAACATACCGCGGCAGCAGTATATATCAATTCCTCTCATCTACAGTTGACGATTTGTAACTATACATTAGCTCCATACCGTGCATCATTCTATGCACTTGATCACAGTAGATATGACCAAACAATCTTTGTAAAATTCAATAGGATATTTGACACTACTACAATAACAAGTTTCAAGGCTAAGAAGATGATCCATATGTCTCAGAATTATAGTATATAATTTGAAGTGTCTTGTGTTTAGAGAGTTAATATTCCTTATAACAAATTTAACATATCTGGAGTAACAAAACATGCAAGAATATTAGCATGTGTTTTCATGTTATAGGCTGCAATAAAGACAGAAAAAAATCTGATAAGAATCTTGATGTTACCTAGTTCTTCAATATTATAATCTCTGAACAATGTGTAAAATGCGACCATTTTTTAATATTCTTTATTCCAAACAGTATAAAGTTAACTTTGTAACAATGGAGTACAGATATAACCATTTCATGTTTTATGAAGCAATACTAAACATCTCATTTCTGAATAATTCTTGAATGCCTAGACTTCTTGGCAATAAAAATTTATATCATGTGAAATTTGTGATATGTCAGGAACCAAATCATTCTATGTCAAACATCCAGTACAGGCTCAATATAAAGCACCATGAGGAGTTCTCAGTTTCAGTTCTGTTGTGATCTTTTTTCATTCAAAGAATATTTTCCTTCTGAATTAATATCTCACTTGTTCTCACAGGAGATAAAATTGAATACATAAATAATATGTACTATCAAAGCTATCAAGAGCTTATATAATCTGCTCACAATTTACAATGGTGCCAACAATCTAACAGCTAATGAGCCTCTAAATACCACAACTTGCCAGACTTTGTTACATTACATGGTCTGGTTGTTTTTCATTAGACCAGTTCTTAGAATGTTACTGCGATTTATGATGTGGAACATTTAGAGCAAAGGCACACTCTGGTAGACAGTGAAACACTATAAGCAAAGAAAACATTTATCATATGATAAAAAAAAACTAAATCTTGGGGAAAGGAACAGATACATGATATTATTTATTTCTAATGTAGATGATGGGATTATTCAACAACGTTTTAGTTTCTTGCTTATTCAAAATGAGGCTGGTTGGTTCAGAGAATATTTAATGGCACTGTATTAACAGTAATGGTTATTTATCATGTATGACATCATAATGTGATTATGTACAATGAACTGTAAAGGACTGGGGAAGAAGTGGTCATAGTTTAATTCAAAGAACTATGCTAATATATACTTGGGAAGGAGAATGAATCCATGATGTACTAGCACTTATTTGGTAATGACAGGATTGTGATGAGAAAGGTGGGCTCAGAAAAGCAAGGGGGCTGGTGTTTCTGGTACTCATCACTTACCCAAAGATTAATCTTTGGTAGAGATACTGGTTTCAATCCATAAGCAGAAGAATCTGCACACAGAATTTACCAGGAATCAAAATCAAAACTCTCTGAATTAAAGTCAGATGCTGTACACTAAGACAACCAGTTCCCCAGATTTTTTAAATGGTGTCAATATTTGCACAGAAAAATCCGCACGAAAATTTGATCAAGGATTAAAGATAAGAGCTTGGCATCATACTCTCAGGGTTGAGAACTTAAAGAGAATGTGTTTTTACACTAATTTAACATGTCTTTAAGATCTAAGTTTCCGATAAGCATGAATTATGGAAAGGCTAGAAGCAGAAACTTTTTAGTGCAGTTTATTCTTCTGCAGCAAGAATGTCACAAATTTATTTAAAGAGAAAGCAAATTATGCTGTCTACTAGTTAACACTCCTTCATATCTGGGAGGTACTGCATTACCCCAGAGACTGGCTATCTTGACTGAGGTTTTCATGATTTTCCTCAGCTATTTCAGGCAAATGAAAAAATAGTACTTTAAATTAGAGCACTGCTGCTTCATTCCACATTCAGAGAATTTAAAAGTGCCATTAAATAAACCACCAATATCAATGGTGTTTGTGGTGGTGGTGGTGACGATGATGCTGATATCAACAACAATAGCAATAATAAATTACACACAAAAATACACTTTTGTGTATCAATGTATGAATAATTTGTGTAAACACTGAACTTTCAACAGCAGATTAACTGATGCATACACTCTGTTCCAATACTGGACTGAACTTCACAGCTGCTGCTAAATTGTATAAAATAACTGAGAGCTAGACACCTTTCATGTGTTATAGCTGGGTAACTTTACTGCTAACAGTGTGATGTTTTCACCTCACATATGTGCAACGTTTTATATTCATTGTTGTTTAAAAAAAGTATATCACACAAAGAATGGAGGAAACTGGCTTTATTTTAATAAGAGGTTGTTGAAAGTACCAAGATACAAAGATCTTCATATCAGTATATCTGTATCAAGCTTCAGGAAACACAGCAATTAGTGTAACATCTTCAGTTGAATTAGGGAGTGGATATACAGGCAAGTGGACAAAGGAAAGTTTACAGCACATTAATCGGTTTCTGAAGAAGGAACGTTTCCTTCTGAGCCCTAAACATAGACAGAGAAATAAAATCAGTTATACCTAGGACTGTGCTGGTCTGGGGTCATAATGACTGCAGATGAATTTTTATTTGAACAGTAAGAAAGAGCAGAGAGTGGAATGATTCACTAACTACTCGTAGATTCTGTTACATGTGTTTTACATTTTGTTAGTGTTCATATAGACTTTTAATATAGACGTTGTTCTCAGCATTTCCTTTGAAGCGCTGGTCACCTTCCAATGATGGCCGTCATTGGCAGCAACATGTACAGGTTCTATTTTATTGTAAAATAACATTGTTGCAATTGACAGAATTCAATCTCAATTTTACTTATATGTTCATACAGATGTTTGTACTGAACCCAAGTGAGTGAGTACATTATATTTTGCACCAAGTCAGTTTTTCAAGAATTACATTTACTACTATCAAAATAATGAGAATATAATTTGTTTCCCCCAGACAGTTTGTTGGTCACAACTTCTTTCAGTTTCTGTTTTCTCTTATTAAACGTTCATATTAATACAATGAGTGTGCACATATTATAGTTTTATTCTTCATAGGATAGACTTGCAAAATCTATGACAAATGCTGAAAAATTGGATTATTTAAAAACACAAAGAAAATAGAACAGAAATGTGGAGGAATTAGAATCAAAACTAAACAAGATTAAAAAGCCAGTAGTGAATGTAACACTGATACGTGGGGCCAAAGCAATACAAAAGCATGAAGTGTAACAAGACGATGCTAGTGTAAATGACACCACAGTAGAGTAACTCATTGTCCTGGTGTACAGCCACATATTAAGAATGCTGTCATATGTGGATGCAGTCTTTGTTTTTTGTTTTTTTGTTCAGAAAAGAGTTTACAATTTGTTGTGTTCATAAAATATAGAAATTAACTGAAAGGACACATCAAAATTCTAAGAGCTCTATCAGGATATGAAATGCGTTCATGTCTACCCCTTTCGTAACAATCGCCGCTTATACGCGGCGCGGCTGGTTTTTTAAATGTCGCCGATTGCCGCATAAACGCATATGCGGCATCACACGCCCTCTAATTCTGACTTCGATTGAAGACTGTGTGTGTTTTCTATCGAAAATTGAATTACTTAGCATTGTACATGAAATGTAGCTGTAACTTTTGACATAAATACATGTATGGTCTTTGAAGCCTATGTTTGCTAAAATGTCTATACAACCTGTCCAGAGGAAATATATTCAGGCTGTGTTTAGTGTTGTGATTATTGTGTTCCTACACACATACGTACTTCGATTAGCTTGGTGAAAACTGATACGGCACTTAGATAAGCACACAGCCTTGACTGCAGAATGAATGGGGCTTTGTTCTGAGCTAGTAAACAAATAAGAGCTTGTGCATATGCCAGTCCATAACAGTTTGGCAGTACGGAGAGGTAGGTGCGAAGTGGTTGGGCAGAACAAAATGTCATACCGAGGTTACATGAAAGACATTTCAGTCAAAGGGTTACTCTTTCTGGGAAGAAATCAACGCCATGGAGGTGTGTGGTATGCAGCAAACTTGGACGCATGAGCGACTCGGGGTTTCACTGTCAAGAATGTGATGTCAGGCTTTGTGTGGACGGATGTTTTGAAGCCTATCGCACACAATTTCTAAGGTAATTCTGCATGATTAATTAAAAGTAGAGTATTTAATAGAAAAGTTATGTTTTATACAGAGCACAGTGTTCGTTTCCAGTTTTAAATTCTGTATTTCTAAATTTTTACGCCGTTTTTAAAAAAATAATTGTGATCTTCAGATGAAAACATTGAAATATCGCCATGCTGTTTATAAAATCTAAAACTACTTTCTTTTCTGAATATAACGATAATTTTTCGCTTTGAAATTCCGATTTACTTTGCTTTTACAGCGAATTTATAAAAGTTGTGCATTTCTGGTAAGAAAATTTAAATATCCTCCATCCACCAGTAAGGTTTACTTTAAACGCCATTCATCGCCCAAGGGCTAGTGTACTAAGGGCTGCACATCTAAACTTCAAAGATTTATGGACAGAAGATGAAACAGAGAAAAAATTTCCTCATCACAACACAGAATACACATTTTCCTGTTAAGCTTGTTATTATTTGACATGTTTAATCCAGAGACACAGAAAAGCAAACTAACAAGCTTCCACGTAAATTTTTTGTGGTTTATTTAATAATGCTGTCAATGTCTAGGCTATATAGTGCTGAATGGTGGGATGACAGAGGAATGGTGAATTGGGAAGGAATTTGAATGAAGTGGATACAGCTTAATCAAGATGCTATTTCTAGTATTTGCCTGAAAGGACTGAGGAGAACCACAAAAGTCGTCATTCAGGTTATTTAATGCCCTGTCAATATACAATCATAGCTCCCCCCACATATGAGCATATACTGCTATGCCTAGTCGTCAGTTTTCACCTGTTAAAGAACTCATAGATTTTTATTGAGGAATCTTAAAAAAAAGCTTTCCCATCAGAAGAATATGTGTCTTCCAATGATCAATTTGCCTTACTCAAAGGTCATCCCCCTTTTCACCAATATTTACCAGATAAGCTAAATACTTATGGGATCAAGGTATTTGCAATGGCCCATTGAAGACACTTTATACAGTTACCTTCAGAATCGATGCCGGAAGACAACAAAATGGACCATGGCCATACATTACTGGAAACAAACCTAAAGCATGTTAAATGACTGCAATAAACAGAACAAATCAAAATGTAACAATTGCCTGTTCATAAAAATACATTTTTTGTTAAGTTATTCTTGTGAAGCACAAGTTTATCTTCATTGGAAGTGGGAGAGAAACAAAATTAATTCCTACTAGGATGTGAATCTTAGGAAAAGGTCTGCTTACAGAACCTTGTTCAATTTTACTAATCATATTACCCTCTATTTTCTATGTTCTATCAAAATTGCCATGATGTTATCTATCATGCATTATGATGCTGAAACAGGATATTCAGAGGATATTCTCAAACTGTAATAGTAGTACTCTCAGGGATAACAAGCAGTTTTTAGAGCATGATTTTTTGATTAAAATCTGTTATGTATGTTCATACTTGTATTTCAAATTGACTCAGAAATGTTTGTACACATGATAGATGTGACCTTTATCTATGTTCTTTCACTCCATGAATACTTTTACCGTTAAGGCCATGTATGTATAGGAAAAATGTTACAGATAGAACACAACAAGACGTCAGGTTTTGGAAAGCCTAGCTTCAGGCTTTATAAAAAATCATCATATTTCCTGTTCTCAATGTGTGCACCTTCAAAGAGAATTGAGATAAAGGTTTGATGCTTATATTGGAGAATAAGAAGAAAATACCATATCTTGTAAGTTAGGACATATCAGAGGAGAGTGAAAAATATATTCAACAAAGAAGGTCACAGACAATCAAGAATATGTCCAACTGCAAGAACTCTGTGTGTAAATTATGCATGAAGGTAAAGGTGATGACAATGAGTAAGAGTGATGAAAATTAGTCTTGACTGATAACAATCTTCAATATATTTTAAGTGTGCTCATATTGTGTATGCAAAATATATATGAGTGTTCACTGATCTATACATATTAGCATTAATTTATTGCTTATTGTAACACTATAAATGTAATTCATGTATACTTTCATTGCCGCAAATTTCCAGTACACTGTTTAGTTCAACAAAATATTTTCTGGCCCTAACCCCATGTGTGAAAGCACATTATTGATATCATCCTAAAAGTTAAATTTTCAAATAAAAGGTTTCAGCGAGTGACAGAAAACCCACCTAGTCTTTACATTCTACATTGCTGCCTTAGAATTTATTCAGGATACTGCAATAGTCAACACTTCCAGTAATGAATGTGAATAGTCTAAACTGCTAAATGGATTCTACAATTAATTAAATTATATTATAGCCTTTTCCAGCCATTTTTACATATAAATTAATGTAGGAAACTTGAAGATGGAGAGAGAGTTTAAATAACTTCGCATTGAATGTACTACAATCAGAAGAATGGACTCACATAGCAGTGGATGAAACCAATGGAGGGCAGGTCACTTGTTGAGAAACACAGAAGTTTGGTTCCTGTGACATACACAGATCTCTCAAGTCACATCCATTTAGCTTAACAAATACAAAGAATTAAACATTAAGAATTAACCTGTTATACAAAGAAAACTAATCTCCCTTTGGTAACAACAGTGATCCATCATCAGAATTATTCCTGTCCTTTCTCTGAGCATGGCCAACTTACATCCATTTCGCTGTGTGAAGTACCCCCCTACAAATACTCAACAATGTCACATTTTATGGAGATGTTTGGGCATGATGCAATGGATGCCCCATATCCTGTGCGGCTCTTATGACGTTCGCTGAGCAGTTTTTGGAATATGGGTAGAATTGCAAGGTCTAATAATTCCCCTTCAGATACAGCTGAGCACATTGCTGGTACATTCGTGACAGATGCCTGATGGTGATGGCGCATGGCATTGCTGGTGCGCTGCGATGAGGCAACATTTGGTGTGCTCTGAACATGTGAATGGAGCAGTGTTTTCTGCTGCTTGAGCTGTGGGATGTGATGTGGAAGTTTCCTGCTATCAGGTTGGTATGAGGTTACCGGTGGTGGTGGCTGTGCTGAGTGCTGATATGGTGGCCGATGGTGATGATGGTAATGAGGCAGTGCAGAACGTTCCCGGCTCTTCTCTGACACTGAACGTTGAATTATCATCATGTCAGGTCCTGATGAAGAAATGAGTGATAATTGTTTGAAACAGAAAGGAAAAGTTCATTAGACTGAAGAGCGCTGCTTTCTGGGATATGATGCCATGTAACCACTTCCCCAGAAGACAGCAAGCCTCACTATCACTACTGTGAGAACTTTAAACTTCAAAATTTATGAAATAAGTTACATAACCTTTCAATAGCAACTGGAAATTATTGACGTTTTCTCAAAAAATATTATACTGAACCCTTAGTTAAAAAGAAAATAATGCACTTGATAATCTTGCCAGAATGTTTTTTTACGTGGAAAGTTGTAAGGTCCGCCTGAGAGTTGGACTTTCTCAGAATCAGTATTTGATATTCCCTGGTCTTATGTTGCAACTGACGAGGGAACAGATAGCTGATTACTCGTACATTTGTTACAGTGTTAGAACACTGAAAATAAATAACTCCTATGCGGTCTAACCATCGATCACAAAATACTTGAGAGATAGTGTGAATATATTTGACCAGGACAGAATTTTTTATCTAGTGCAACAGGAGACAGGTAGCTGAAAGCACAGTCCTATTTAGACTGTGATCTTCTGGGCTGTCATATCATACACCTCCACAAATTAATATCAAGCGTTTACATGCATGCACCCCCCCCCAATATATATATATATATGTATAGGGTGTAAATAAATATATGTTACAATGCTCTGTGGTAGATAAATGGGTTTAATCTCATTATATAGTATTAATACACCCATGTTTGCAAACGCATCCTTTTGGCTTTAAGGGTCACAATTTTTTTTAGAGGATGCATAAGTTTTAGGGGATGTTATCATTGTCTTACATTATAAAAGTTGCTCAAAATGAAGGCTGCTGACTTCATTGCATGTTCTGCATCACGTGGCTATGTTATGCTCAACTCTTTAAAAGATTTCTGGCATTTCCCAGATGGTTCCAGCTGCTACTGCAATTCTTGCCACAAGATCATATTGTGTGTCCACTGGAGTCTCATACACCAGGCTTTGCATGTACCCCAGAGAAAGAAATCCAGTGGTGGGGGCCAGGCTATTGGGCCTCCACGTCCAATCCATCTGTTGCCAAAGGTTTCATCCAAATATTCACAGATGAAATTAGTACATGTGTGCCGGGGTGCCATCATGCTGGAAACATATTTCATGATAGACTTCCAAAGGCACCACTTCCAGCAGCTCGGGTCAAGTCTCTTGGAGAAATTTTAGGTAAATTTCACCAATAAGCCACAGAGGTAAGAGGTAAGGGAGTCCTTCACATTTTGGAGGCCCCAACATGTAAACAAAAAATTTTCAGACATGGGTGTATTAAAAAAATATGATCAGATTGAACCCATCTATCTACCATCTGTATATATTACCATTAGACCATTATGGTGTCTGTATTGAAAGTGCCCTGTATTAAAGGAAAATTATAAACAAAACAAGATTTCAGTTTCTACATGCAGGATATCTATCTTACTTCTTCAACAGCACAGACACTAATCATGCAAGACAATTGTAATACCTCCTTTCATATCAAATAAAGAAGAAGCATTTTTGTGAACATGAATAAAAATTATGCTACCACTAAATGGTATCGTAGTTGGTATAATGACTGGCTACAGGCTGGATGACTGAGGGGTCAGAGTTCAAGTCCTGGTAGGGTCAAGAATTTCCTCTTCTTTAAGTCTTCCAGACTGACTCTGTGGTCCACCCAACCTCCTATCCAATGGATACCTGGGGCTTCTTCCTTGGGGGTAAAGCGGCTGCGGCATGAAACTGACCACTCACTTTCAACCTAGTGCCGAGGTTAAGAAAATGTGGATCTATACATCCACTCCCCTGTATGTCTTCATGGCATAGTGCTTAATTACTTAAGCACAGGGACAACTTTACCTTTTGCCGATAAATTGCAGATAAATAATTTAAACTGTAAAAGTGAAAATTTGAAAAAGAAACTGAAAAAGGAAGTATACAAATTGGACTGGTGTATGTTAGGTACATTCAATAACGGAATAATACAGTTTAAATGAGACATGTAAATTAATTAAAAAAATGTTACCATATGTGATAGCAGAACTTGATAGGAGAACATATGAGAAAGACAGGCGTCCATGCTTGGAGAAGGAGAATGCAAAATATACCTAACCAACTTCACTGAGCTGAGCCCTTCTTGTGAAGCCGCCAGTTGTGCAGCTACTCAACAACTTCACAACATTTTGTGGAATCTGAAGGTTTATTACCATGTTCACAAGAGCCCTCCATCAGTCCCTATCCTTAGCCACATTAATCCAGTCCATACCACCCCATCCTGTCTCTAGAAGATCAATTTTAATATTATCTACCCACCTATATCTTGGTCTTCCTAGAGGTCTCATTCCTCCTGGCTTTCCCACCAACATCCTATATACATTCCTCTTTACTCCCATTTTGCTACACTCCATGCATATCTCATTCTCCTTGACGTGATCATTCTAATTATACTTGGTGAAGAGTACAGTTATGAAGCTCCTCTTTATGCAGTTTTCTTCAACCTCCCATCACTCTGTCTGTCTTCAGTCCAAATATTCTCCTTAGCACCCTTTTCTCAAACACCCTCAGTCTGTGTTCTTACCTTAATGTCAGAAACAACATTTCATGCCCAGTACAGAACCATCATACAGAATATTCTGGACTGAAGGGTAGGAAGCGTTACCCAAATTCATTCTCCTCTTAATTTCCTCCTGAATTAAATTTTGATTTGTTAATGTTCCCAAATATTTGAACTGTGCCACATTTTCAAAGGATCTATTAGTCTTTATTTCACAATTTTGTGCTGCATTCTGGTAATGAGACAGCAACATATACTTAGTTTTCTCTGCATTTAGCCCTAGACCTACTTCTTTATTAGCATCAATTAAAGTTTCTGTGTTTAAACCGAAATTAACTGCTGTGGGGATTCACTGTGCTGACCACGCAACACCCTTTATCTGCAAAAGTTGGCACTAACTTCACAGACAAGAGGCGGTTGCTTGGATGTTATAGTTCGCATGCGGACTTAAACCATGGAGTTTGTTTTTGTTTTGTTTGTGTTTTACTTTATGGTATCTATGTTATCAGTAGCTTCACATCATCAGCATAGACCAGCAGCTGATGCATCCCATTTAATTTGAATCTCACCTGGTTTTCCTGTACCTTCTTAATGGCATATTCTATAAGAAAGTTGAAAAGTAGTGGCAGTAAAACAACTCCTTATTTTAAAACATTTTGGATAGGAAACTATCAGACAAATGTTTACCTATACAGACTTTAGTATAGGTTTCGTTTCATAGCACCCTACACGCGACAATATCAACATTTCCATGCATGACAGAACGACAGCAATCGGTGACATTATGGTTTTCACAAGTAAGGGTACCTTGTTTGGAACTGTATTGTTACACTTTTCATCTAAATGCATATAAAATTCACTGAAAGCCATAAGGATCATGTTAAACTTGGTTATTATGTACATACATATATAAAAACAAATATATATATATAGAGACAATTGTCATGATCAGTGACAATGAGCATCATCAAAGCAGTAGTTTCATTTAAATCATGAACTTTGTTAATAATGGACAGAGATTTATTCTATAACCTTGCAACATTGCACATAGCCACTGCTAGCCTGAAAAGACAAACATGTAAGGTTTAAGAGTTTCAATAATATATATTATTGAAACATTATATAGAATGATTGTTTAGTATTTTTGTACTATGAGAGTACAGCTTGAAAATAATGCATGAACCTGAAGCTGTGTTTTGGGAATTTCTGATGTGGTAACCTCAACAATATTTTGTGTGCAAATGCTAAAATTCAGAGTAAATAATCACAAGAGACTTCAAGTAATTCCATGTTCCATGTTACAAGCGCTCTGTAAGGCAGGCTTAAACTCACTGTGAACCCTTGAACATGGCTTTATGCTAAGTATGACAGAAAGCCTCTATGAGTCAGTAAAGTGATCATAATGTCTGACTTCTCATGGACAAATGGAGCTGCTAATGTTACATTCTAACACATTGTGAAGTTATGCATATATAAGCTCAGATTTACTGAAGATTAGAGAAGGCCTGCATTCACTTAAGAGCCTATATAATAAAGACTCTTAGTAGTTACAACAAAGTACAGTATTACTTACCCTGATCACAAAGAGAAGTCTTTGCCCTTGCAGCAACATTGGGTGATGGGGCATTGTCTCCCGACATCAGAAGATCAGCACCTCCTCCATTGAGCAAATATGGCGGTGGTGATCCTCTTCCCCCACCACAAACACTACCACTTCCCACCACAGTGGAAACCCTTGCCCCAATATTCAGAATGTCACTCGATACAGATATTTCACCTGCCCCTTGTCTCTGTAATCTAATTTTCTCCCTCCTCCCAAAGTCTGATGATGATGACTCACTGTGAGCTGTATAGAATCTCTCAGAGGGGTAGTTATTATTAATATTTCTTATTGCCATTGAATCGGCTGGATATGAAGCAATCTGCTGGAGATTTCCATGTCCACTGCTAGATGGCATCACCGGCACACTAGTCCGTCTCCGGTGTTCAGATCCAGATCCCAAGACCTGAAGGTTAGCTGATGAACTGTTCCCACCTGACGCACTCTTTACGCTGGAACGCCGTCTGAGGGCAGAGGGAGGTGGCTGGTACTGTTGCGGTGCATAGCTCATTTTAGTGTAAGCCTGAGGTGCAATAGATATTGAAGAAGTATGACGATGCTTTTGATGAAATTGCTTTGGAGGTGGAAGGATTGTGTCCTCCTCAAGAGGAGGATATGATGAGGGTGGTGGTGTATTGGTAACATCACCAAAACTAACAACCTTGGTGAGTGATGGTGGAGGTGTTGGCAACCGCGGTCTTTCTTCCACAAAATCGTGGCGATGAATTAAGGACTTCTCTTCCCCAACATGGCTGTTATCCTCATCCTCTGGACCCTCCGGGACAAAATGTACATTGCTTTCCCCACCTGCCATTGTCAATTTTGTAGCTGCTGCATTCTCTATGAGAGGCTCTGAGTCCTCTGGTGTCCCCTCTCGTCCTAGAAGTGATGTCCTCATCTAGGAAGAAATGCTTGAAATTATTAAGGTAATACAAATCAGAGTAACACAATAAGACATGGTCATTTATCTCAGTTATTATACATGCTGTTAGAGTGATTATCCTCTTTTGAAACTGGGCAATATAATACATGTAATAATGTGAATAACAGAAAATAAATGTACTAAAAATTCCAAAATTTCATTGTCTTGAATTTATTTTTATTAGAAATTGTGCTCTTTATATTTATAAACTCCTCTCTTTACAGCTAAGAATGAAGGTGCTGTGACAAGAGCTGTTGGAGGTACTTAAAGTAATATCCTGGCAACTGGTCAACTGATAAAAGTAATATGCTGATGATATAAAATTAATCATGTCCTCCAAAAGTGCAAATTGTACTCTTAAATATAAAATATTGTGACATGTTGCGCAACTGAGGACCCCTACCTCCCCAGCGGCACGTGGCGGTAACGTAGCACTCNCCCCCCGCCACTCTCCCAGCAGTGATGTCACGAGCTAGTGATGTGGCGGGCGACCCTAGCAACAGCGAACGGAATAAAAGCCGGCTGAGCAGCAAGTGAGAGTCAGTGTGTTATCAACGAGTTCTCAGTTCGCGAGTTACGACGAGCTACAGCTACAGACGCGTCTGCGAGAATCAGTGATAGTTCATGATAACCAATTACATTTGGAGTGTGTAATTCAGCGAGACTTGTATAGCTCCCGTGCTTTAATACGTGAAGACTCTGGAAGATAGTGTCAAGAGATTTTGTTGTAGGGTTTATAAACTGTGGAAACCCGTGGTAGGGGTCCTCAATTGTGCAACATGTCACAATATATTTTTAACTTAAAATGTCACTGCAAATTATTTAAACCACTTTGACGAAAATTATGAACAAATTTTATTGCAACTGGATTAATTTGGAAATTAGATAAAGACATGATGGCAACATGACCACACATCATAACAAAATCTCTGTTTTACCACAGATGGGAGGCGGTTAGCAGCACTACTCTCCTGGTTCTCAAGGGAGGACGACGACTTCTTACGGAGACAAGATGCTGCAGGAGTGCCTGTTAATCCTCCTGGCTGTGGAGGCTCCCTTATTCCCATCACTGCAACCGTTGGGGGCTTTGTCGAAAATGATGTCTTTTTCCTGCAATTTGGAACATTAAAGTAGTATAATACTGGAAAAGACTCCAGTTAGTGACAGATCAGTCATATCATGGCCTGATTAATAGGAAAAAGAGAAGCACATATGCACACACACACAAAGGTTATGTTAATTTTTTAAATTTTTAGGTAAACACTAGATACTGTGATAGAATTATCGACATCAAAATTTGATTCAGTTTAATTAATACCGACATATTAAGTGGGGTCTTATGTCATCAACGAATATCATGCCTCAGATTGTGGAGATGGAAAATAGCTTCAAAATAACACAGGATAGCTGCAAATGTACTGAATAAGCAGTCACAGAGAGCCAATGCACAGTGGCCATCCATTTTGGTGTTTGGCAGATGAATAACAACCTCTGACTGTAAAAAGCTATCATATTGCAAAATGTTACATAGCAACTTGGACCTGGATGGATTGTTTGATATGGACTGTGCCATTCATTCATTCATTTCTTTATTTTCCATATATCCATACAGCTAACAAACCTAGGATGTGGAAATGGTTCCTTTGAAAATAAATATGTCAAGATACATATATAAAATTACATGAGTCGCATAATCAAAATCACTTACATTAATTGATTAACATAAATAATAATATAAAGTAAAAAAAATTGATAAGATTTTAATTACTAAACATAATTTAAAAACAATTTACTATAAAACTTGAATTAATACAGTTTTATTTAAATTACCTGTATTAACTGAATTAAATACATTACAAATTTACACACTTATGACCAGTTATGTTGATAATATTAATTCATATCAGAAAAAGAATGATATAAAAACTTCTTCAATGCAGACTTAAAACTTCTCCCATCAGCAGCCAACATTTTTATTGTTTGAGGAAGACAATTAAAAACTTTAACACCTGATATGTACACACTTTTATTGTATTTTGTTAGGTTAACTGCAGGTAAATATAAATTATTGAGGGCGCTAATTTTATATTTGTGAATCTCACTGTTAAAATTAAATAAATGTTTATTATTAATTGTGTATAAAAGTAATGACTATATGTACTGAGAACAGAACGTCATTATTTCCAAATCCTTAAGAAAGGAGGACATGGGATTTGGACCTTACAATGTAAGGAGTCTTCATAGGGTATGTCCAGTGAAACTGATAGCAATAGGGGTAGCAATAGAATGAGCAAAATTTAATTTACATTTAGTGGGAGTTCAGAAAGACACATGGGAAAAGGGTGGTGCTGAACCAGTAAAATGATGTACCAATGAGTCAGAAATGGCATTTCCTAATGCATAACTGAGTCAGATATGCAGCTGAGGGTAGAATTTGTTAATGATAGGATCTGGTACATACTACTAAGAGGTCATTGGGTGATACTAGTATTCAGAATCTGGGTACCACAACTAAAAGTAAAAGTGATGATACAAACATCAGATTTTGTTAGGAACTGCAGTGAATATTTGATTCATTTCCAGTGTACTATATGACATCTTTTAAAATTTTCAATATAAAAGCACTGGTGAGATAAGATTTTCAAACTGATATTTCAGAAAGGGAGTTCACATGATTTTAATAATGACTGCCATCTCAAAATACAACATTCCTACATTTCAACATTTATAAACACAACTGGAGGCCTCCAGATGGGAAGATATACTATCAGACTGATCACATTTTAGTAGATAAAAATACAGAATTCCATTATAATTAACATCAGATCTTTTAGAAGGGTTGACTGTGAGAAAACTAACTGATGGCTGTAAAAATCATGGGCAGATTTTTAGTAAGATACCAAGAAAAACCAATTTTAATACAAAAAGATATAATCCCAAGAAAATGAACAATGTGGAAATTAATGAATAGTCTCAAATTAGAATCTTGAAGATGCTTCCAGTTTTGAAAAATTCAAATGACAGTGGGGACATCAGTTAAGTCTTTAGACAAGTACCGGAATTGCAGCCAGATATAGGAACTTATTACCAGTTAAAGCAGAGTAATCAGTTTTCTTTTATTACTAGATAAAAGGATGAAGATTGCAGAATATAAACCCAATGAATAGACTATCTGATTAATGTAAGTTGTGAAACTAGTATCAATTTCAGAAACAAAGAAGAGAATGTCAAAATTGTAAGTTTGAAACAAAAAGTAAGAACAAAAATATCTATGCTTGTATCGAGGTTTAAGCAATTTGAGGATGACTGTTAACCTAGAAGGATGATGTTCTGGAGTGGATACTCATACACAAGGTTGCAGAGGACCATAATCTTAACATGCACTGCCATGAGATCATCAAATCTCCCATAAGGATTTGATATTTTTTATTTGTCATATAATGCAATAAAATGAGTTAGCTCCACAGTCATATGTGTTCATAAAACTTCAAAAGAGCGTATGAATTGGCAGGAAATTATTGTACCATAGTCTCAACAAATTTCACATACCATATCCACCAAATTTATTAGCTTAACAAAACGTGTTTAAATGAAACATACAGTAAAGCTGTTATAGGTGAGTACTTGTCTAAGGCATATTGTAAAGGCCACACCATAGCTCAAGCGGTTAGTTGCTGGCTTNCTTCTGTTGTTGCTTATTTTGTTAATATGCAAGTCCTCTCAATGCACATGTGTCTGAAACATGTGTAAATTTTCTATTAGAATTCATGTATGCAAAGTCTTTTATGTATAGTGTAATTACTTATTTGTATATACACAACAGGAGAAAACACAACCCACCAACCCAAATAATTTAACACCTGATGATGACCACATTGGTTGAAACATGTAATGATGGACTTTTAAAGTGAATATCTTTTAATAAATTTTATAGAACGTTACTGTTGTGCTTGAGTAATGAGTAATTGACACCAAAAGAAATTTATGTATGAAGTTTATTTAAAATTTCTGACACACACAATATATAAGAGACATATTTATTTAATTAATTGATTTATTCTTTGTTGGGTGCAAATATTAATGCCTTTTCTTGGACAGAGAAGAAAATAAGGGCAAACAATAAATGTGAGTAAAAAGGGCTTAAATTCAACAAGCAAAATTGAGACTAGAAATGTTCTTTTCTTTAATCTTACAACTAATTAATTTATACTTGTAATCTAAGTGCATGCAGAAAACAACAGCTTGAATGTGTTTTGCTGTAACCTCAGAATTCTGCTACATGCCAGTTTGAAAATGTTGGTGTGGATCAGGCCTGAAGGGCACCTTTTGTCCCGGTCTGATTTAAGGCCTAGACACACTCACGCGTATGCATACAAACATATTGTGACATATTACGCAACGGAGGACACCCACCTCCCCAGCGGTACGTGGCGGTAACGTAGTGCTCGTGAGTCCCCGCCCCACCACTGCCCTCCGCGGTGACGTAACGCGCAACGCGCGGTGACGTGGCACCGCTTCCTACTGTGACGTGGCACGTAACAGGCACACAGCCCCTATATAAGAGAGCTGCGCTGCCTGCGGAGTTGAGTTGTAACGTGGCCATCGCCAAAGACAGTTCCGAGTTAGTTCCGAGCAAGCCTACGAGTCAGAGCGTGTTATCAACAGTTCTGAAGGCAGCTACCTACGAGTTAGTTCCGAGAGAGTTCCTAGTTAGCTAGCAACCAGTCAGTTGCGTTCTGGCATTTGGAGTGTAGTATTTGTGATACTGCAGATAGCAGTAATTGTGAATCTGTAATTTGGGTGATTGTAAGTGCGAATGTGAAATAAAATTTGCTATACCAAGCACGGCGTGAAGTTATTTGTCGCGTTATACACTCAACATGTGACAATATATATTTTGTTTTTCCAGAATTCAGGGTTCCTTTTGTTATATGGAAATATATTAAAAAGAGGTTTAGCCAGGATTTTTTTTTTGTTTGTAGAATGTAAAACGAGACAGGCTGATTATATTACAAATAACAAAAAACACTTGCAGTGTTTCCAAAATAACATTGATTCTAGGTAAGAATAAAATTCATCATTCAATCTTAAATAGAATGAACATAAATAAATTTCTTCATTGTGAAAAAAGTCATTACAAGAATGTAAACATTGAAACTGATAAAAGTTATCATTAATCTACAATTAAAGGAAGCTCATAATGAGGAATGACTGGTAGCTCACCTCTGCTGGGAGGGCGTCTCAACGGTGAGATTCACATATTCACCATCCTGTGATGAGTTAAGGGAACATAGCGAGCTGATCTCTGTTGTCTCTGTACCAGAAGGAGCTGAGAATTAGCAACAACAAAATCGGGACTCAGTCCCATGCTAGCAGTCCACAGAAGCACGAGGTTGAAGTTAACAGCAGGAAATTCCATTTACATGAATCCAACAAGACACTCTTTTGCTCTCTGAACAGTTGTTTGTATACTAAATTGACTCCCCTATTGACTGAACACAAATACAAATACATAATGTACATGAGAGGAAGCTCAGAGCTCTACAGGAATTTTAACAGCTGACTGTGCTATCATGGAGATAAACTGGCACAAGTGACCAATGTCACAAAAACACAAAACCTACCTACACAAACAACAACTGCACACAAATTCATACCCGTGACTAACTTTGGTGGTGAAGCCCAAGCAACACAGGAGAGAATTGAGGAACTATAGTGGGAACTTCTTTAACATCCACTTTAGAGCCTGGACTTGGCCCCTAGTAACTTCCATCTCTTTGGTCCAAAAAGAAAAACACCTTGATATCAAATATTTCAGTGATGAGGAAGAGGTTAAAATTGAGGTGAGGAAGTGGCTAAGACAGGAGTCAAAAGGCTTCTATGTTGTGGGTTTTGACATTGCACTGGTAAAGCGATGGGACAAGTGTATCAATGTTGGTGGAGGATATGTCGAAAAATAAATGTTCTTTTCCAGATGAGAATATCACATATTTTACATTTTATAACCATTTGTGACCTGTTTACTGACTCTCCCTCATATATGGGCTCTCCACCAAGAGTGAGTGGGCATGAGAGAGAGTTTTTTTTTTTACTAGGCTCTATATTGATACAATAAAGACCTGAGCTTCCAGTAAGAAATTATTCTCGATTCTAAACACAACTTATCAAATTCAGTGTCCTGTTGGATTTTAGTAAACGGATTATGAGAAAGAAAACTAAAGAATTTCAAAAAAGAAAATAAGAGAGAAAGTTTAAGTGACACCATTACTTCAAAAATTATTTGAGACAGTCAATGTTATGTTCCTTCTTGCATGTGAGCAGCCCTGCACTTAGTCCTTTTCCACTGTCCTACACTAAAGATTTGGAAGTGGAGTATCTATTTACATATGTATGACCTGTGCCAATTTTAAACTCTTTTAAGTTAATAGATATACACTCAGGACAAAATAGTTTACAAATATTCTCAAATACTCTCATGTTATTGATGAAATATTATACTAACTGCTTAGAGAGGGGTTACTGTGGCTGTGGTTTAAGCTAGGAGAATTTTATGCCATCTAACTATAACACAGAAGAACAAAAGGGTTATAGAATGGTGCCTTTAATGAAGACAATTCAGAGAAACGTAAATATGTTTAAAGGAGCTGATATATTTATTAATATTAAAACAATACAAATCATCCCAAAATATATGAAAGTCTGATAGACCTCAAATTTTAGGTACCCCTCAAGCACATAGCTGTAGGTTTATCTAAAATATAACAGCACCCGGCAAGAATGCAAAACTTTACCTTCCCTCTTGAGCAAGGCTTCACTTCGTGGCACTGTTAGTCGATCCATGCCAATGTCTGATTCCAGAATATCCCTTGCCTCATCACCTAGCCTTTGCACAAGCATCTACAAGGAGAAATAACGTACATACACCCAGATTGAAAGAAATTGTTTTGAAACAATATGGGAATATTGGCACTTCAGCAATAACTCGAAACAAAACAGACTCTTCACAGTTGATCATGCTGCAGATATTCCAAACACTGTATGGACCTAAAAAGTTACTTTTGGATGATGGAATGATACTTTGGAAAGGTCAACAGAAAAACAGGGTACATACGTAAATCAGACAAAATTGTGAAACATTATTTACGAGTACTACTCAGGATGCTGTGACTCTAGGAGCAGATATATTTACATTATCAAATTTGATGTTGCATAAGGAAGAAAGGTGGAATACACCTTTCACTCAATTCATGACAATTTAGAACTGAGGTGTCATATGGATCTGTGAGAAGATAGCATAAGCTCCTTTTGGACAAGGAACTAGGGTTTATGGTACTAAGCATCTGAAGAGAGAGGAGTCCACATTTTATGTTACAAAAAGCATTCCTCTGCGGGAATAAGGTAAAGGTAAATCTGTCACTGTAACAGGTCATGAAAGCCAATATGGCTGCAAGATGTTGAGGCTCCCACATTTTCTAGATAATTGGTTCACAGATGGCAGTGAGGCTGTCAGCTTTACACGCTGGCCGCCCTTTAACCCCGGGAAGATTCCTGGTACTTATTTCTGTTAGTGGCTGAGTTGACCCCAGTGCCATAGAGCGGCTGGAAGGATGAGGTAAACTGAAGAAAACCAATGACCTCCTTGGGAATCAAACTTGCAACCTTTCAGCTTGTATCATATTGCCTCAACCAACTACACTACTTTATGTCCCCTTCTGCAGGTCTATAAAATTAAAAGAGAAATGAGGGTGATCGATTATTCATAATTCAAAAGTTATTAGTACTAGTAAGAAGGACAGGGAAATGGGTGAAGTTGTCAAAGATTCTTAGTGCATTGCTGAATATAGAAAACACATGAGAGGGGTTGAGACGTCTCACCAGTACCTGAGTTATTGCAGCATGCTGAGGAAAAATATTGTAGCATTGCTAGACAAAAACCCTGAAACAAACAATGAGACAACAGCTGTTGCTATGCAAGAGCGTGGTAAACATGCCTCTACAATAACAGAGCTACTGTTGGAAATGGTGTTTTCTACTTGGTCCATGCAAAGGGGTTATAAGGATGACAACTGGGGAGACCCAGTCAGTTGATTGTTGAGTCCTGCAAGGGAGGTTGAGAAGAAGTGGCACCGTTCAGTTGTGGAGTGTTAACCGATGAATAATGGTGTGACCGCAGAAGCTGAAGAATCTCCATTTTTAAGATTCGTTACCAGGAAACAAATAGTGAAAGCAGGCTGGAAAAGGTCTTAGTGGGTGCTGTGATGATTTGTGAATTGTGGAGATTAGCAATAGCACTGTAGTTACTTGTAGTTCTGAGTCATGTGTATAAGTGGTCAATAAATGCATTCACCAATCCAACTCCATCGAAAGCCCCAACCCTAAATCATGACAATATCAAACGCTTGAAGAAGATAGTACTGTATCTAACCAACTGTGCTCCTTGTAATGCTGTCTTCTTTTACAAAAATTTGAATTCTCCCAAACAGGATCAGATGCAAGTAATTCCTGCACGAAGCAGCAAGATAATGGACTGCAGAAATGAGAAAGAAAGCAGTACTTCTGCAGAAGGCCTGCTCTTACAAGATGATTCAAACAGATCCACTTGGAATGTTATCAGGAGACTTCAGGATACACAAATGTGATGAAACAGATGCTGAGGGGAAGGGAGAAAGAAATATTGAACAGGAGATGTGAACTGAATATTGCAAAGAAGAGAAAAGGTCAAACAAAGTAAATTTGTAAGTTCTGTTTGATGTCTCTTCACAAAGGTGCCTGTTTTTTTTAAATATCACATTAAGAAAAATATACGATATCATGTGACAGTATTCTGCAGCACTGAGGGCACCATGTACATATGATTAAATTATGTAATTAAAGAATAAGGCATAATGAGGAGCTTCATAACTTGTACACTTCTCCAAGTATAATTAGAATGATCAAGTCAAGGAGGATGAGGTGGGCAGGTCATGTAGCACGAATGGGGGAGATGAGGAATGCGTATAGGATATTGGTGGGAAAGCCAGAAGGAAAGAGACCACAGGGGAGACCAAGGAGTAGGTGGGTGGACAATATTAGAATGGATCTTAGAGAGATAGGATGGGATGGTATGGATTGGATAGATCTGGCTCAGGATAGAGCCCAGTGGAGGGCTCTTGTGAACATGGTAATGAACCTTCGGGTTCCATAAAATTCTGGGAAGTTCTTGAGTAGCTGTAGAATTGGCGGCTCCTCCAGAAGGGTTCAGCTCCCTAAGTAAGTAAGTAAGTAAGTAAGTAAGTAAATTAAAGAATAAGGAAATGTTCATGCTGAGTAATTATTTCAAGTAGACTACCTTTCGGGGCATGTGGTAGCATAGTTGGTTGAAGCACTATGCTACAAGCAGGAAGGTTGTGGGTTCAAGTCCTGATGAGGTCATTGGAGTTTTTTCAATTTACCTAATCCTTCCAGCCTCTCTATGGCACTGGGGTTGACTCAACCTCTAACAGAAATGAATACCAGGGCTATTCTTGGAATATTCTTGGGGGTAAAGGGCAGCCGGCGCGTAGGGCTGACAACCCTGCCGCCATCTATGAGCCAATTATCTAGAGAATGTGGCAACCTCAATATCTCACAACCCTATGGGTCTCCATGGCCTGTTACAAGGATAACTTTACTTTATTTTTTGAGTACCTTTAGACATCTGGGAACTGGAGCGTTTAAGAATAAAATATTTCTAGCAGATAGTTTGTTAATTTTGGCAGTGTATATGATGTATGAAAGGTTTTAACATTTCACCGCTAATTTACTGGGTACATGCCTATTTTATTATGCTGTAGTTACAGAGTATAGGATGAAATACAGTTAGAAAACTCTGTAGGGCTGTGGGAAGAAGCAGTCATAGCATATTAGGGTTCTATCAGAATTTTCTTGGAAAGAATGAGGAAGGCTAAGAAAACTTCAATCAGGATATCCACTCAGCATGATCTGTAGTTGATACCTTTTGAGTGTGGGAGAGGCATATCACCACAGTATCCACTTGCTATGTTGATACATATTTACATTACACACAGTATCATTACAAAAACTGATAAAGTAAAGTAGACTTTTACTTCATGTTTGTACTTTTCTAACCTTAAGTTCGGTTTCTGTTTCTAGCAGCTGTTTTCGATACTTCTGGTTAAAAACCTTTGCATCCTTCAACTTTTCTTCCAATTCAGATGCAAGAGAGTCTCGTCTATTCTTTGACATGGGACGAAGTGTTGCACGAATACGCTTGTCAATGGCTCCCTGTGGATTCCTCCTCAGTTCTATGAGCTGAAACAATTGTCAGTTTGATTCACAACTTCCCTGCTACTAGAAATGCATATTTCTATATTAATAATTGTTAAAGAAAAAAATTAAAAGCGTGCATATTGCATACACTGATGTATATGTATATGCAAATTTTCCCCTTATCTTACAACATAATGTTATGGAAACAGTTGCAGCAGAGATTCTAAAATAATGGAAAATCTTGACACATTATTTCTAGTTTCTTTATCTGTACTGAGTTCAAACCCAGATTATTTGAAATTTTCTCAAGGATACACCTGGTTTTATAAACAGGATTCTGACCTGCACTGAATTTCTGTTTCTTTTACATTGCATAAATCCAGCGCTCTTATTCAAGAAACATGTTTTCTGGCACTGCCATGCTCAGATATGGCCTCGAGGTTGGAATGCACAGTACAACACTAAATGAGCGACTTTAAGGCTTTAACAAGTTTGCTAGCATGCATATCATCATGTACTGATTAAAGAAATGTCACTAAATTGATTAAAATTAAAAACCTATAGAAAGTGTGAATTTGTATCAACACAGGCTATAATTAAGTATAAAACTATTGAAAGAGAAAATAACTTCTAATAAACAGAAATTTAATAGGGCTGATTTATTTAAAAAGGGGAAATCTGGATATTTGGAGCACCAACTATTTCACACATCAGAAGGTACAGAGAAAAACGTAACTGGTTTTTACACTGAACACAGTAAAATAACTACTATACATAATCATGAATTAATGTCTGATATGTAAATATAGTTTCCAGCTGCCTCCGAATTATGCACTTTTGCATGATAAACCACATAGATTTTACACTCCTGATCTGCCACCTTCTGTGATTCAGTACTTCTTTTACAAACATTTTCCTTTCTTATTACATATCAATCTATAAAATAATAAATCTATAAAATAAAGTAATGAACTGCAGCTGTGTTATCAAAAGAGAGTTTTGAAAAAAAGATGACTGTGCATCAGGATATGATATTATGTATCCTGGCCACAAGCAAGAGTGGCTCAACTTACAATGCCATATTTCCATTTTGATAAGACATATGTGTCTTGTAGTTTCATATTTGACATATATCACAAAATTGTTATGGTCGTGGTTATTAGACTTTAATCTTTAAATGGCCAGATGGTACCAAATATTACAGATTGTCATAGTAAATATTAAAGATATTCTCTGTTGCTGTACCTTGACCACCTAAGTGGTCCCTATACATGAAAATTTTTAAACAGAATTTTGTTGACACTTCTTGTTTTGCCCATTCATGTTACATATGATACACATTCCATCCTTCCTGCAAGTAACATTAGGTGAAGGATACAAAATATGAATTTTTAAGAAGTCTTCTGGTTCCTTGTAACTTGGTCTTTGTTCTACATTTTGTCTGCACATAACCCAAATGTATGTCATTTGCTCAGAGAAAGGGACTGGATTTTGCAACCACACAAATCAACATTTAAAATTATAGTTTTATATACAGTATTTTACTCTAGGCTGTCTGCCCTGACACATGTATTAGGTAACACTCTATTAACTTCAGGAATAATTCAGTACTAAATTAAAGGAATGAAGGGAGAAAGCAATTGCAGTTTATTTTAAGGCAGTATCTCAGTATATCCAAAAGCTGAAGAAAATCAATAAATCATCAGCCTGGGTAGGCACACCTCAGCCATGATTCGAAAGCTGGATCCCCTGAATATGATTTGGACGTGTTACTACTATTCTATATAGCTTGATCTTTAGATCTTTAGCAGCAAATGAGAGAATAAATATTCTGAACTGTCAGATCTTCAACTGATCTAATTTAACATACCTTTGGCACAAATACAAGACAAAGAGTGCCAGTTGTGCAGAATATGATGAACACAGAGATGATTATAAATGATGCATCTTGTTTGTCTGATAACACAAAGCTAATTGCAGCCCCCATAATGCACATGATCACGACATTGTACACACTCATCCCAACATACTTGGAGTCATTGAGAGCTGGAATGCTGACATGGCGTGTCTCCCATGCCAGGAAAGCACCAAAAATCTGGAAATGTACATGAAGTATTATTGGCAATTACTGCTAATATAATCTTGCTTAATAAAATTTTTCTTGACTGCCTGAGAATTTAGAACAAGCTCCCAGTTATTCTGTTTCCACACATGTGGAATTCTCATGCAAACATTAAACACTTAAAAAAATACCATATTTATAAAGATACATAAAAAGCCATGCTGCAATGTATGTATGTTCACCTGCCACATGGTAGCTGTCCCAGCTGCCACTAGCAGCACTGCCCATCATTATCCCTGATGCAAGTGCCATTAGAGTTGGAAAGGTATGTGATTACAGTAGCTAACTAATTTTATGTAGCTCAGCCATCCTTGAGAAGCTGCCAGTTGTGCAGCTATTCAAGAACTTCCAAAAATTTTGTGGAACCAGAAGGCTCATTACTATGTTCAAAAGAACTATCCACTGGTACCTATACTGTGCCAGATCAAGCCAGTCCATAACACCCTATCCTATCTCTCAAAGATCCACCTTAATATTATCCATACATCTATGTCTTAGAATTCCTAGTGGCCTTTTTACTTCCAGCTTTCCCACCGATATCCTATTTACATTCCTTTTCACTCCTTCTTCATGCTAAATGCCCTGCCTATATCATCCTCCTTGTCTTGATCATTCTAATTATACTTGGTGAAGAGTATAAGTTATGAAGTTCCTCAATATGCAGTTTTATCCAACCTCCACCACTTCATCTCTCTTTGGTTCAAATATTGTTCTCAATACCCTGTTCTCAAACACCCTCAGTCTATGTTCCTACCTTATTGTCAGAAACCACATTTCACACCCATACAGAACAACAGGCAAAATTATGACCTTGTATATTCTAATTCTTACATTTTTAGACAGCAGACAAAAAGGCACAATGTTCTGGGCTGAATGGTACCAAGCATTAACCCAATTCAATTTCCTCTTAATTTCCTCCCAAATCAAATTTTGATTTGTTACTGTCGTTCCAAAATATTTGAACTGTATCACATTTTCAGATGATCTGTTAGCTGTCTTTATGACATGACTTTGCCCTGCATTTTGGTGAAGAGACAGCAACATATACTTAGTTTTCTTTTTGTTTACTTATAGACTAACCTCCTTACTAACATTAATTAAAGTTTGTGTGTTTCTCTTTATGGTATCTATATTACTCGTATCACTGAGTAGATTAACATTGAGGTTTTCACGGAGCTGACTATGAAGAATTCTGTCTTCTGGGATGTGGCGCTGTGTAGATATTGTACAAACTGACGTTTCGGAGGAAAGTACCGCCTCCATCTTCAGGTTAGAAAAAGAAAGAAAAACTCCAAAAGTGAGGAACCAGCGTGAGCAGGTGGCTGCAATATCTACATGGCACCACATCCCACAAGACAGCATTCTTCAAAATGAGGAAGATTTGATTTTTCATTTCACACAGGCCTGTGTATCAATCTATTTGTAGCAATATTAACAATAGTCTGTAAGTTTTAAATACGACCACCTTTCAATTTTATTGCTCCCATGACATGGGTACTACAGGGAGGTTTTCTGAGAGCCTCTCAACAATACTTAGGCCTGCTGGTCAAGAGGGACACATGCTACTCAGGTCATCTCTTATTATAAGCAGGCAGACTCATGGAATAGTTAACAGGCTGACAGGCTAACAAATCACAAACAAAACACATCCTTATCATAGAAGATTCCAGAAACGGTTCCTGTTGTTACACAGCCATTACTTGTACACACACACACACACACACTTAGTGTTCACATTCAAGCCTCGAAGCCACTTCTCAGAAAAGACCAAATCTGAAAATCCATTTCTCCTTTGCAAAGCATCCAAACGATTTTCAAGAAGGACGCTGAAGTCTAACATTGATATCTTGTGATTTTACTTGAGTGAGCACTCAGCATTTAGATTTGGTTTTTGTCCAAAAATTATTCTGCCTCTATCAATTTGTTTGCAGTTATATGAGCAGTTTTCTTTTTGGCACTGTAATGCCCAGAAAGGTATCTCAGAATCTTTTTTTATATTTTCACTTGGGTATCATGAGTTAACATTTATTTCAATGTGTAACTCATATGTCGCAGTTTGGCACAGGAAGTAACACAGCTGATCAAATGTTTAACACAGTGTCATTTTCACCTGAACAGCTGAAGGATTTTTGGGAGGCTCTCAGGCTATTACTCTGTATAAAATGATGTTCTAAATTAACAAAAGTATAATTATTTGTCAATGACTACCTAAACAAAATATGTAATTTAATAAATGTATTTAACCTGTAGCAACACAATTTACATTCTCTTTATCCTTTCAGACTAGATTAAGAGACATTCCCAAATGCTGAGCACAGAAGAACAAATTTAATTTTACTATGATCCACAGTTTTACGTTCAGCAATATGTTAATATGTAGGGCATGAAGAATATTATAAAAATTTATACAAACCATAAGTAGTCCCTTGTAAGCATATATAGAACCAACAAAAATAGTCATTCTTTCACTCTGACAGTACTCATTCTCTGGGATGATGAGGATATCATCACTGGAAGGATGTGGCTATAAAATAACAAGAAAATAATTAGATTCTGCAATCATTAAGAATAACTGTCTCCTTACTCTGAGTAAAGCTAACTGCTCACTTATAGGTAAAACACCAATTTAGGACTGAAGCTGTGATATCATTCTGGCTACCATACATCAGTGGTAAATGATAATTTGGAATATGGAACTGAGAAATTCAGAAGACAGTCTGCTCCAGTGTCACTATGTTGAATACAAATCTCCTGGAACTGAAGCCAGGCATGCATAGTAAGAATCTAACATGCAATTGCTCGAGTTTTTATGACATACTGTTTTGCATTACTCAGTGAAAATTTTGTAAATCAGAGTAAGATATGAACCTGCAACCATCTGATGAGCACACAACTTTCTAGTAATTCAGTTAATGAGAAATTGAAGATTCATATTTTTTGTCCAGAATATAATATTTTAATCCTACCCCGCTGAAGATCAATCACATATGCCACCAATTCGTCTTTCACTTTTCATACAAAAAGAATTTGCAATTAGATATGCTGTAATCTCTTCTTACTTTACCACTTCATTAAATATTGTGTTTGGCATAAATGTACAAGACATCTATAACAGACAGATGTCACTAAAAGTTTTAGTCTGTTGTGTATCTATGTGCAACGTTTTATATGAAATTAGAATTAAAATTCAGGAAAGCTATCAAAAATCTAAACCTTTTCTTTGGAACATTTTTGAAGTGATGCATATATAATGAAACACAAAGGAAAATACTCTGCAGGAAGCAAATGCATGACTGGGTATAAATTTCCACACTGTTATGCCACATGAAGTGAAGTATCAACATTTATTTTTGGCTTCTAACAACAATGATAATATAAAAATGTATGGCTATATTCTGGAATTAGTACTTTTATATTTTAGTCTTGTTTATAGGAGAAGAACTTACACAGATAACGGCGATCTGGACTCATTTCTAGTTTTGAAATTTTAAAATGTCAGTTTGCAAAATTATTAATTTATTTAATAATATTTCAATTGCAAAGACAGACGTTTGTATTATATGAGAAACTGAGAAGCAACATTTATTAACTGCAAAGCAAATATCAAATAGTTCCTGCATCTAAGCATCACGTAGTGAAAATATATAGGATGTGTGATGGAGAGTTTCATTCATTCTTCAGTTTGACATTATTACACAGCTTAATGTCTTAAAACTGTTCAACTTACATATGGCTCCATCTGTTTTGTTTCCCGATAGAATGGATCAGTAACTTGCCATGTAGTCATTATGGCTAGGTCAATAACCAGTAATACTCCAACCACCATGAACAGCTGGTAGTCTTTAATGACCTGGAGGAATAAAAGGATTTGAACCATTTAAAGAGATAGCTGAATTTTAATACAAGTACTTTATGCTCTATTGCCAATAACATTCAATACCAAGATGCATATGTGGTTTTACATTCTGGATCACAGAGTGTTGATGTTTCACTCTTCTATGAAAATGGTGATGGCCAGAAGCAGAGGTTTCCAAAGTGGCCATGCAGCTTCCACCATTCTGAGCTAACCATCCAGCCATGTGGTTCTCCAAAGCCAAGGTACAATTTACCTTGGCCGGTATCAGCAGCAAGTAGATCAAGTTCTAACACATGATCTCACAGTTGGACTACTGGTGCACCACAGAGGTAGAGGACACTATCACTTCTGATCAGTACCCCTTCACTACGCCTCTCAGCCAGGTGGCAGCACTCAGCGCTGAGTGAACTGCCCTCAGCTTCAGGGACCCTTGCCTCAGCTCCAGGGATCCCTGCCTATTTCCAGGAACCACTGTCCGGGCAGCATATATCCCTACTGAGATGATGCTGCATCCACCCTCTGCTGGTACCATCGCAGTTCATGGTGGCCTACGTCACACACCCCCTTATTGGCCTGGGCTTCCTCTCTCATTTTGGCCTCCTGGTGGACTACCAAAACATCTGCCTATTGGACTGGGTCACTTCATTATCTGTACTGGCCCAAGCTGGGGGCTTGCTGATCCACAGCAACAAGACCATCAGTGGCGGCACACGTAGCCTCCTCACAAAATTCCCGGAACTCGCTCACCCAGCCAGAGTCCAGCGTGAGGTGTGCCACAACACTGTCCATCACATCTGGATTATACCAGATGTGGGCCTCCGATATGCTAGTATCAGTCACAGCTACGATATATCGAGAGAACACTGCAACTGCAAGACTACTAGTTCACGCACTGGCACTGACCCCGCCAGTGATCGCCAGCACTCATCAGGTGAGCCAGTCGGCCTCCCCGCTCTTATTACTGGCTAGCCAGCTAGCCCACTACTGCAAGAGCTTCTTCACTCAGCCTCTCACTGGCTCACAATCATCGAGCTGCTGCTAGGAAGAACGCAGTCACTAGCTCAGACTAGACCGCTATGAAGGAAGTTTTCACTGGTTTTCATGAGATACACTCTGCTCTCCTGATCGTCTGTAATATTCATTCTAATAGCAATAAGTATATGTTATAGTTTTACGTGGTTGTCTCTCAGCACAACCAGGTTCAACATCTCACAGATTTAATTAAATTATAACCCAACAAATTAAACCAATACTGATACATTTTAATTACATCCAGGAACTATACAGTCCAAACCGTGGCCAGATTTTCCAAACAGGAATTTATCACCAGTTTCTAGAAACCTTCCAAGATAACTGTGGGAGAGTTCCTTGAAATGGGCCACAACTGTTCCACCACATGAACATCCTGTCATCCTCATTTTACATATTTTATAGATAAGTTTTGCAGCTGATGTAATGATGCTGTATAGCCCATGAATACTTTAATTATGCAATTCAGGGTAACTTCCTTACTTTACCATAAACTGAGAATGAGGTTCACAAATGTAGAGAAATATATCTGTGATGAATCACAAGACAACTTTAAACAATCCACAAAATATAGTTATTAATAGTGGTCAAAATACTGATTATGCAAAAGTAGCCCCAGCAGCTGATGTTCCTATAACCCCACTACTTCTGCTATTAACATTCTGATGCAAATGAGGATAGAGTGTATGTAACTTATGAGTAAAATATTAATTAAAAATACAGGTGAATTTTTATCTGATGTACTGCACATTCCGACTTGCTAGATTTTTCATGTTTTTGGGGTTCTCAAGTTTTGTAATATCAACACATTAATTTAATATGGTTTATGGAAAGGTCAGATGCTCATAATATTATCCAAGAAGAACGTCTGTCACATTTCTACAGAAGTAGTGTGTGTGTGTGTGTGTGTGTGCGTATGTGCGTGCGTGCGTGCGTGTGTGTATTCATGGAAATATTTTGGAAGTATTATGGGAAGTATTTTCAGAGCTAAGTTCAGTGAAATGGCATACAGAATGCCATTTCCTTTGTACTCTACTATTCTCATCATATTAGGACAAATGTGACAGTATACAATTTTATGAGAAATTGATTAATATTACACTGCTGTAGCTGCTGTACAGAGTATACTCCAAGAAGCTGACAGTTGTTGATTTGTCTAGATATTAAATACTCTCATATAATCCAAAGATTCATCACAGTCATATCAAATGCCCACATATGAACTCCTCTACACGATTTCAATCCAGTTTTTATCTTCAAAACATACTTCTCAAGACCAATGTCAATATTATGAATCCATCTATATTTTAACTTTCCAAGTGTCCTCTTCTATTAGTGTTCCCAACTAATTTTTACACATGCATTTCTTGCATTCTATGAGTTCTACAAGTTGTCCTGTCACAGCCCCTTTAATTTATCCATCCTAGCAGTACCAAGTGAAGAATAAATTTTCCAAGAGTCTAATTAAGAAATTGTCTCCTTCTTTCCATATGTTCATCTTACTTAATTCCTTATTATTTTCTTTTCAAATATTTCATTCTTTGCTCTACCCCTGTAGTGGGATAAAATTTCATATCTCCTCAAACCAGTAGCATTCCAGGGGTCATCTTCAATTTTAGATTTCAAGAGTATAATTATTAATATTTGTGTAAACTTGTCTGAACTATAAATTCCTCTGAAGATTGACTGACCTTTTTGTTGAGCTTGACATCTGTGAAGATAGAATGAACACGCCATGTCTTGGAAAACATTGAACCAAATGCTAAGGAGAAACCAGCCATGAGCAACCAAGCACGTGCTGTGCATATATAGGGGAATGCCTCCACACTGGTGAGAGTTGAATCCAGGCCTAGGAAGATGACACTGCTGTATGTCAGCATGCACCCAATGATGATTAGATTGTTCAGGTATGGACTTGACATCTTGATGTATCTGCATCATATAACAAAACTATTAATGACAAATTCTATATTGTGGCATGTATATCTGTTGCTAGGCAACAACTGTGAAATAAACTACTATGCAACAGTTGTTGCTAAGTAACGGCTCTGCAAATGAGCATGTTTCATGCCAACAATTGCACTGCAACAGAGGAACGGTGTTTTCTATGTGGTCTGTGCTGAGATGTTAAGAGCAGGACCAGTTAGCTATTGCAGTTAGTCAGTCAGTCAGTTTGAGGACTCCTGCTGTTCAATCATTGCAAGTTGTTGCCGTTAGAGGCTGGTACTTGAGACTGGGGACAGTTCAGGAACCCAGAGGATGGGGAACATCCACTGTTGAAGTCACTACCAAGCAACGGCAGTGAATACATGACTGCACAAGTGTATGTGTGTGTGTGTGTGTGTGTGTGCGCGCGCGCGTGCGTGCACGCATGTAACAGTGTATTATAAAATGTAGTCATTTGCTGTATCTAAGAGTCCAATAAATCTGGTCTGTGGTTACTACAATGGCAATAATATAAGATCATTTTTCAGTACTTTTGGGCTCATTCTTTTCAACCAAAGAACAGACTGTCATGACATCTTACATGAAAGAAAAATCCCGTGAAATTGTTCTGATACCCTGATTTCAACCTGAACTGAGAAATCAGCTTCTGATTCTGATCTTACTGATATATGGGATAACTGATAAACTACTTTAGCATGAACAACCTTCACATTCACATCTGCATTCAAACTATACCTGGTCTCCATATATTCTCCTTAATTTGAACATGTCATCTCAAATACAGAGTGATGCACGAAATGATCCAGCATTTGAGCTATTAATAAAATCTCTATTTCAATTACAATACTAGATACTAACTGCCCCCGATACAGTTACTTTTAAACCATGATCATATCCTGCAAAGGTACAAGTTCTTGGAGATAAGTGGTTGAATTAGATTAGTACAGAGTGTTTTTAACAAAATTGACATGTTCACACTCTGTGCTTCACCGCTACCAGCACACAGCCGGCTGCGAAGCGCATGTGAATTTTGCCTGTGACTCAGCATGACAATAATATTTGGAATGTATGGAAGGTCTTATCTTAGTTCACAGATCACAAGAGGTGTCGAAAACGTTGTCCCTCTACACCTAAATAACTTTCACAATTAATTGTTTCCTTAAAAACCACACATATAACAATCCTTCTTGCACGTACAGCTCACCAGACACCAACTTTCACTGGATGGCTTCAGCAGTTGTGTTGCCATTCTTGCACTATACTTCAACACTCCAGTCTCTTGAGATAGACTTTTCAGTGATTTTCTAGTGTATGTTCAAGTTTGGCCCCTATGTCATCTAACTTCTCCTCAGAAAACACTCGAAGCTTATGTTTATTTCCTTGTCTACTAAGAGCCTCATTGTTCTAAGAGTATTCGCCAAATTATGGATTGTTAGCCTACTGTGAACTCTTTCATAACGAAATTTACGTAGAAATTTTCACCAACACTTTCCAGCAGATCCATATTTCAGGTAGGTGTCATACAGAAATACAGGTTGTTCTAAAATATAGTGAACCATTTTGTGCTACACTGCTGACCAACTATTAACTGGGAACAAATGGCTCATGGCGCTGATAACTACTGCCTGCTGCTGACAAATCGTAAATAAACTCCCATGAATGCATGCGCGCCGTGTAACATAATACTGTGTAGATGTCTACAAGTTAATTCTTTTCCTTCATCCCAAATGTTATCAGATGTCAGGCATGCTGAGTCATCGGCAAAATTCACGTGTGCTTCGCGGCCAGCAATGGACCGGTCACAGTGAAACGCAGGGTCATGAACTCATCAATGACATTAAAAATGTTCCTGCATTATGTTATGTACTATTGGAGTCATTGTGGATAGAGTATTGGAGTTTTCAGATTGATGTCTCTTAATAAGTTGTAAGAGTCCAACACTTTCGTCTGGTAACTTTAGTTCTGTAGATAATTATGTCTCATAACAACTATATCCATGACAATCTGTGTAGTGGTGATTGTCTGGATCCTTACAGTTCATGCTGACTCATGTTATAGTGAGAAATATTATGGGCTGACAGGAATAACTTAAAGTTGATTGTACACCGTATGTAATGAAATTGGAAAAGTTAGATTATTTTATAAATAAATAATATAGGCTAATAAATGTTTAATTTTCAAACTGATAATGCTAGATGCCATCCAGAAATGAATTTAATCCTTCAGAATTTTGTATACAAAAGATTTAAAAGGATGAGTCTATTGGATCTAAAGAGAGAAAAATGTATATGAGAAAAAGTTTTGATGAGCAATCAGAAGATGCACAGGTGCTGATGTACAAAATATTATATACAGAGCACAGGGAAGATTGTGTGACCGGCAGCTTAAGTTATCCTACAAAAGAAAAGTTTCTCTTCCAACGAATCTACATAAGAAGTGAGATGAATGTCTCTATTCTTGAAACTTTTTAAGAACTGAGATAGGTAATGAAATAACGTAGTTCCTTTCAAATTTTTGTAATTTTCTCTCTAAATGAGAGTTCAGTAGTAGTATCTACTATTTTTTAAACTGTAGTAGTCTATTATTCTGTAATTTTGAGTGTTACATTGGTTGGTACAATATCAGAGCTTGAATACAAAATGTAGCTACATTACTGTTTAATATGAAGCCTGCCACATGTCTGCATAGTCACTATGTAGAATAGAAATGGCGAATCTCTTCACTGCTGGGTGTGTAAGTTCAATTAAAAGTTACGTACCAATGAGAAGTGTGCATTCTGCCCCTATCACTCAAATACTGGAGAGCTTAATGATACGTACATATATATACTTCTCCACGTTTGTTAGGCAGCTCTGCAATTCGTAGTTTGTACACGGCTTTGACAGTGACACAAACTGCACTCATTTCATTTGAGATATGGGTTTTTGTATTTTACTCTATGTATTTCGTCGTTTGAAGTATTTTATGTGACACAATGTTACCTTTTGTTATAGCTATCATTCTCTGGTATTTGTGGTGTATAAATATATAAAGAAACAGCAAAAGTGTATCTAACAAGAAAATAATTACAGCATGGCGATCTGCTGGATTATCAACTGGATTCAGATGTTAATATAAGAAATAATCAATGTCATCTGATAATTCAGTTGGTGACAGACTTGGCACTCATGCAGTTGATTCAACCATCTCTGACCTCAAAGCTCAATGAAATGAAACAGAAATCTAAAAGTAACTTATACAACTGATGAGTGCTTTTAAATATGACATTTAAAGTCCTTTGCTTCTTGATGTAAGCTATCATTTCATTGATGAAACTGCAGTTTTGACTTTGATGAGAGAATTTAAAATAGCATAAGAGAGATGGTATAAGAAAGGAGGAGATACAGGAGCCAGTTTCATAGTCTTACGAACTTAACTGAGAGAAGGTCTGTAGGGTGTGTATAGATTAATCAAGGCCTTAGTTACACTATGTCATCATCCATCTTTCCCACAGTGCGTCTGGAATTGCTTCCCCTCTACTTCTTGCCATACTTCTCCTTATGCACAGCCCTGAGGCCAGGTCAATAAACATGATTGTAATTTGGATGAAATGGTATTCAATTAAAACAATAATACCTTTCATAAGAATTCAGTGATATGATTTACGAATCACAAATCGAACACTGGAAATACATTCCAGTTTAATTTGAAATCATTCATATCCAACATCATATCCATATATCAGAATTGTTTCCTTCTGTAGACAAAGTTCTGCCTTTATGTGTAAGCATGACTGTAATTCTTCAATTATTCAGTGAGACTGATTATCAGAACATTTATATCATGTTACAGCTCTAATTGGCTGATAAATTTTGTTGTGTTCAGAATCTGTCAACACCTATTTCACTTTGATGACTGAAATGTTTCCTTCAACATATTCAGATTAATGGAATAAAGTTTTGTTCTCTATAAAAATAAGCAAAATTAACCACAAAAAAACATATCTAGAATAAAACTGCAAAAACTCACAGAAATATTTTAATAACTTCATCGATGCACATTCTATCTACACATTTCTTTCTGACTTCATGTTGGTTAATTATCAGGGACTATACAAAATATCGGTTCTAAGTAAACATTTTAGTAATTAGTGAAGTAAAATGAACAGTAATACAGCTGAAGTCAGCACCTTTGAATTGTTGTTCAGCATAAAAGAGGACATCATTATGTGAATATTATATAGTGCACAAATTAGTGAGAGCATTATAATTAATTGTAGTTACGACTTATATATTTTAAATAGATCTAATTATCAATCCCAAACACATGTCTAGTCACTAACATGTGACAACTGGTGTCAGAAATGGCATAAACTGGTTTGATTGAATTGTTGCATTGGAGATCACAGCAGATATTTAAAACAATAAAACTACAAGAAAGCAACAAATAATAGGATGCCTGCTGGCTGTTCAAGAAGAAATGAAAGCTATGAACGAGGTATGGTTAGGAAATATGGAGGCCAAGTTAGAGTCCAGTCAAAAAAGATAAGAGGCTTTAGCAGAGCACTCTAAATTGATATGTTCACATAACAAAAATAAAAAACAACAACAACAACAGCGACAACAACAACAACAACAACAACAACAACAACAACAATAATAATAATAATAATAATAATAATAATAATAATAATAACTCGTTATACTCGAAATATATGTAATAAGAAAGTAGGCAGAGCTACTTCTGTTCAGAATTTCCTGTTCTTCAAATCTGGTTTACAATAAAAATCAACCGGAAGCCTACATCACCCTCTTAGTTACACACATGCTGGTGGAGGGTATGATGTGTCAGATGTTATCCATCTTGTGGCACCAGATTCCATTTCTGGGAAAATTTTGCAATAAATATTCAATTTCTTGCTACAGTATTGGATACGACTTGGAATTCGTCTGATCATTTCTCCACAAGTTAGGTTTATGTATATTCGGATTTCATATATTTCTTTGATTTATTGTTTTCCTGTCTCTGTATTTCTCTGGTTTAAAAACAAGAATAAGGTTGGGGAGTCTCTTATTAGCCAATCTGTTACAGCATGTTGATAACTTTTTTTTCATCCTTCTACTTTTACATTTACAGAATAGACATGTACTTTCACACAGTTAATTTCAAATTTCTGGATTTGATAGGAATAAGAAAAAGCAGGTTATGCAGAGAAAGAGCGATAAAGGACATATGAGAAATGCTCTGTACACTTGTGTCTTATAAAGCATGAATGAACACAGCCATCAATGAAAGCTACAAACACCAGAATATGTACACAGATACACATGGACACTCATACAAACTAAATGAGAAAGACAGAGTAGAAAAGAACAGAATTCTATTCACCTTGTGAGAGATAATATACACTTGCTTCTTCATTTTAAACTGCTAATATTTGCAGTGTGTTATTTACTCAAGTACAAAGCTAAAATCAAAGGCAAAGTTTACAAGCAAACAGCAGAATGAGTTTTTAATGAAACTAGCTCCAGGTAGGATTGAGTGGTGGTCTTTTATGAAATAGTGGTTAGGTATTCAGATTAATAGCATGGATTTTCAGCAGCTCTCAACTGTCTGTCACCTTGCAACTTTCTATACCCCAGAGATGACTGGGTATAAAAAAGACCACAAATTCTGGCAATGAAGAGATGGGAAACCATGTATTGTGACAGGTATCATTAAAAAGCAATGGATTAATATTATACTAATTAGAGTGGGCTATTCACCATGGGATTTACAGTTCTTAATGAGTTAGTAAAATATTTTGTTCCATTTGATAAATGGAAGGTGCTAAGTCCATCTTCTGAGCAATCCAGTTAAAAATAAATGCATTGTGATGTGCATTTTCAACAAGTGCCAGGATTAGAGTTTAATTAGGTTTATTATTTGGGATTTTCAACTTGTCCAGCTGCATTTCTCATGTACTCTTAATATGTAAAATTAAGACTCTTTTATCTTAAATTTTAATGTATTATGCTAGAGAGAAATTGTATTATGATGTAAACATACATTGTCTTATTTTATAAGCCTTCTTGACAATTGCTTATGAGTATTAGCAAGATAAATTGACACAATTCTGTATCTAAGGCTTTTGCCTACTATAGACGTAATGGAATAAGGAAGAAATAATAATAATAAGACTATCATTTACATCAGGAACTAATTAAAAACTAGGAGTGATATGAAGGAAAATTGCTGCCGATATGCATATTTGATTTTATATGGGTGTTTCCAAGTGATTAAAGGAACAGAACTAATAACTACATGTAAACTGGCCACATATTTTTTTATCTCATTACAAAATTGGAGTTCCAGATTTTATTAATGATAATTTGATAGGGTACTGACAAGGAGTTAAGAAAGAACCTAACACCTAGTTTAGAATCTAAGATGTGTGCCATTTTTTCTCTCTTTTCTATATTAACTTCGAATTTTTGTAACTATTTTAGTCAGAAAACTACCCTTCACAAGAAAATGGGACATTCTGATTGGTTATACTTTGTAAGTAGATTTTCCAGAGTTGTAAACATACCCTTCAGCACCCACATGATGAAACCTGGGAGTTTACAGTTTGAGTTTTGGAGCAAATGAATGTAAATGCTTTCATGAAAATTATGTTTATTTTAAAGTTGTCATGTATGAGGGGCAGTCAAATGAAAACGGGTCAGAAGCCAAAACATATTAAAGAACATTTCTTACCTCAAAAGTAATCTCCAAAACTGTTAATACATTTATCCCACTGGGAGATAAGACGGTCAATCCCATCCTTGAAAAAGCTTGTGGGCTGCCTACGGAACCACATCTTTACCCAGCCACACACGTCTTAGTCTGATGCAAACCAATGTCCACAAATGTCTCTTTTCAGGCCTCCAAAAATGTGAAAATCACATGGGGAGAGATCTGGGCTGTAGGGGGGATGTTGAAGCACTTCCCAACCAAATCTCTGTAGCGTATTCCCCACAGAGTTGGCAGCGTGGGGGGGGGGGCGCATTATCATGAAGAAGGATAATGCCGTTCGATAGCATTCCAGGGCGTTTTGACTTTATGGCACGTCTCAGTTTCTGTAAAGTGTCTTCATAGCGCTGTGCACTGATTGTGGCCCCATGCTCGAGAAATTCGACAAGCAGAGGGCCCTTGCAGTCGAAGAAGAATATCATCATCACTTTACCGGAACTTGTGTGTACAGCTTTGGATTTCTTTGGTGGGAGAGAATTCATGTGTTTCCACTGTTGGCTCTGCCATTTGCTCTCGGGTTCAAAAGGGTGGCACCAAGTTTCGTCCCCAGTTGCAATACGGGACAGAAAAGCCTACTCTTCCTCATGGTATCGTTGCAAGTGACCCAGAGATGCAGCCATTCTCTGAGTCTCCTGTCCCTCTGTGAGTTGATGTGGAACCCACCACATGCAGATTTTGCAGTATAGCAGGTGTTTTGTCACAATGGCGTGTATGGAACCATGACTTATTACCATCAAAACACCAATTTCTTCCACAGTGATCAGTTGGTTTGCCCGGATATGGCCATCCAACGCAGCAATAGCATCAGGAGTGATGACACGATGAGCCTGTCCTGGGCGAGCATCATCTTGCAGTGACACACGTCCCTCTCGGAATCTCTTATGCCATGTCAGCACATGCGAACGTGACATGCTGTGTTCACATTAAACAACAGACATGCGATAATGAATTTCTCGTCATCCTACTCCTTCAGCAGTCAAAAAGCGCACTACACTTCCCTGTTCTTCCTTACCCGCCTCCATTACTGATGTTGGACGACCACACGTAGTGCTAACCTTACTTCCAGCACAATAAAAAATGACAAGTGTGCAAGGGCACGTTGTCACCATGCTTTTCTGAGTACCCACTAGATGTTCGTACTGTAAGCAAATTCCAGTGTTACCATCTTGCGCGCCTTGTGAGTTATTCGTGGTGATCCGTTTTCATTTGACTGCCCTTATATTAGGACAATTTTATTGAGGTTGGAGTGGAATTAGAGAAAGCAGGACAGGATACATTATTTATTACTTTACTTACAGCATCAAAATATATGACAGTTATGTCAAAAAATTAACAAAGGAAGCGAGTCTGTTGCACTTCACCACCTTCAATCTCTTTTCATGGACGTTGATGAAGGATGCCACCTATGAGTCTCTTATGTAAAACATCACTCAAGCAATAATGCTTTTGATTGTATGAGCTACATAAGAATGGATGAGTGGACAGGAACTTCTTAGTGGTATTTGGATGGAATTTTGACTGCTGATGGTGTATCGCCCATGTTATCAAAAGATGAGAGCAAAATTAGAGAACATGTGAGGATGTACTCTGTCATTTAGAGCATATTTCTCATTCCAGATTTTGGTAGAACTGGAGTTTTAAATTTTTGAAGTTTTGAAGTAAATTTATGATTTCTATGTAGGACCACTTTGAGTTTTATTCATAGATTTATGTATGCTTTAGTACATCATAACTACTATAGTGGCACAGTTAATTAACAATGATGTTTCATACTGAAAAATAAATAGATTGTAATGTGGGAGAAGAAATTACAACCACTTCCAAAATCAAATTTTCCATTTGCCTACTTGTTAGCAAACAACAAGCATACAGCTCTCCCTCATAACAAGGTGGACCAAATTTCACAGTATCAGAAAATTAGCATTGGGTATTGTCTTACCGTAGCCTATTGCTTTTTTGCCTACCATTAGATGCTTGTTCTGAGCATTATTATTATTATTTACTGAATGGGCTGTTTTAGCTATTTTGCTCAGGCCACAACCCACATCTGTCTGTGGGTGTCTGGGTGTTTGATCTTAGAGAATGGTGTGTAACTTTTCTTTATTATATGATTTTGTCATACATCGATACACTTTTAAGAACAACAGATCTCTGGTTAGTGTAAAAACATCAGAGCAACAGATGAAACTGGAATATAATAAGTTACATATTGAGCAGGTTATATTTATGAAATAACCTATCAACTTGCAAAACTGGTGAATTAAATGACAATTTCTTTCAGTAGCACCAGTTGTAAGTTACTATTTAAGTGATGGTGGAAATGAGTATAATATATATTTTGATTTTCATGTTTATTCAAGATGCACTGAAATCCAGGTAATTCTAATTATTTTGATTTAATTTTTTAATTCCAGTAGTTGTTAACAGCAATTATGTTTGTCCATTGGCTGTGAAATTTCTTAAAAATATTAATTTTACAGTGTTCCACATATAATTCAGAACATGTTTTTCTGTATGCTGGAACCCATCAACCTACACAAAAGCACAACAGATCATTGAATATCATGGCGCAAGGACCGGATTATTATGACCCACCCCCATTCATTCAACCTATACAATGTAAAAGTTAGGAATGAGTCTCATAATTCACCTGTATCTCAAATACTATAAGAATTCCAACTCTGTTATTTATTAATTATGGGCTCTGCATGCTCACAATCCAGTCATAACTGCATGAAATCCAGTACTGAAAATATACAAAATATAGATTTCAAGAAGCTCTTTTAAATAAATATTTTTCATGAAACTGACAACAGTTGATAGAAGAGAGACTACTGTTGGCCTATCCACCTACCAACAGAATTAGCACTACTTACAACCAGCGTTTGTAGTGCTCTACTGCCACATTCTTTTACCATAATCTCATGCAGCATCATTACAATTTCACTGTAGAGGGGGATAAATATCTGCATACTCACCGCTGATTGCGATATGTGATGTTAATGGCTAGGAATGAGATGGCCATGACTATACCCACAGAGGCTGTGGCAGCAAGCACTGAATATATTGTGATATTCACATGTGAGTGCTCAAATATCTGAAGTGTGCGATCCTTGGGAGGAGAGCGCCCATTCCATTTAATGACTTGACCTCTTGTTAGATCCAGCTGTTCTGTTACACCATTGAATTCCCCAATCTTCACCTCTGAACCATCTGAAATAATATAAAAACGTGAAAATTAATTTTATTTTACTAAAAGTTGTGATATTTAGCTAAAGTCTCATACCACAAATAATGCAATAATCATAATCAAACTGCTGATGTTTACAAGCTGGGAGCTTACTTATTTACTTTTTCCATAGAAGTAAGGTTTATCATGGAACAGGCATCATCAGAGTTTGTAAAACTAATTCAAGATAATTTCTATGTAAGTTCAGTCTTCTGTCCTGAAGAAAAAAATATGATTTCATACATTTTCATATAGTGTCTGATTAAGTGAAGAAGCTTCAGTTACTGCAACAGCACATCTTCAAATGTTGGATGTATCAAGTTTGTATTTACATGTAACGGTATGTAAATGTAATAATGCTTGAAATGATGAAGGAATTTCGATGTTGGTTATTAGTAAATGTCCTATAAAAACTGAACATCAGAATGTAGTGTTGGTTTAAAGTGTATGTCAGCTGCTACTGTGGCCCTTCATAAATGGTTATTTACATAAATTTTTATGTTAGTAAATTCTTTCATATTTATTCTAGAAAGAAAGACTGCAGAATGGATATCTGTATGTCTATGTATGTCTATTGTGCAATTTGACAAGTACATTTTTCCTTACTTTTGCAATAGTACAGCATTTTAACATTCTGTATGCTGCATAATGTTTCCATCGCAGACAAATAATATCTTCCAAAATAAAAGAGGAAACAAGTTGGTTATACAAAACAGATATTATTTTTTATGTAATGGCAGCTGAAGAACAACTATAAGTGTACTTACACACGTGAAATTTTTCACTCTGATAAACTGTAAATATGTTCACAAATATGTATGAAGTTAATAGTTCCTTTGTATGAATAATAACAGTTCTGCAAATTTAGAAGAGTTCTTTCTCTCTCTTCACTAAACACTAAAAACAGAGATGTCCTATCTGTGCTGCCTCTTCTTTTCCTCTGTTGTATTTTTATACTATTTTTCATGTAGTTTATGGTTCTGTGGTAATAAAGCACACGAAAGTTAAGAAGAAAATGATAAAGTTTCATGTCATTCTGAAAAAATATGAATGTGCTGTCACTTTGTGGTGTTACATAATAAAGATATATGGCCAGTGAACACACAGAAGAGGATCAACTATAATGAGCTTCTTTGTAATTGGAGCTAACGGGGAAGGATGTGACAGAGAAACAGATTTTGTATACAGTATGTTATGTAACAGTTCCTTTATCTTTCCATATTAAACACATGCATTTAAGCAGTGTAACAATGTGTTTACGAAAAATGACTCTGAATTGAACTACAGAGAATGTCTGAGAAATAATCAGAGAAAACTGGAGGGTGAGTACTATGGCCCAAAACAATGGAAATAGTTTACATAAACATTTGAACGTCAATAGTTTGTTACCGATGTGTTTCTGGATTCATGTGTATATAAACTACTTGAATTGTCCTGGGTCCTATACTAAACCTCCAATTTTCTGTACTTATTTCCATGACATTCTCTATAGTTTCTTTGCTCCTTTCTACTAAAAGAGAAGGCCGTGAACATAGCGGTTTAAAATCTAAATTAATTAAAATTTGTGTCACATCCAGTGTTTGCTTTGGCTGTCCATGATTTCTAGAGTACATGAAGTAGCTCAGAATATTGAGCATGTTTGTTAGTTCCCATAAAATGTGCATTAACCAACAGCACTATAGTATTATTGTCTGGGTGTCATTTTAATGTTTGTTTATAATATTTCAAACATGTATTAAGCAAATTTTTTGTCAATATGGCATAACACATCCTCATTCTGTAGGCTGAGATTACAGAAAAAGCAAAGTGTGGTTAGAAATATTTCAATAACGAGTTGCAGAGAGCCAGCAAATACTGGTGTCATAGCTTGGACATTGAGCTAATAATTTCTCACAGTAGTTGGCATGTATGTTGGGAATTATCATAAGATAATTCAGACTTATGGGCTATTGTGTATATAGGGACGAAGGCTTGGGTTTCAAAATGCAGGGAAATTTGACCAGCTAAATAAATGTCAATTGCTCTAGAAAACCCCATATCATGGAGTTAGTTAATAATATTTTAACTGTATAAAATGAATATAGCATAACACATGAGATGACATGGAATTTTCACATATAAGTTACACACGAGGTGGAAAAACCAATTCCAATACATTTAACAATTACAGGCACATATATTATAACTACACTTACTCTGAAACTGTTTGAGAAGGATGCTGGCTTTCCTCTCATTGTCATAAAACCGCACTGGCCCCTGAAAAAAATATACTAATAACAGATAAGATGTGAATTATTTGATTCATGGAAATACACCCCGTTCATTCACTGATTCAGCAACAAAGTTTTCGATTTGGCACAAGAATTACTGAGGTTTCAAACACATGAAAAGATATTTGACTCATTAACTCTTTAAATAAATCACAAGAAATTGAATTCATGGTTTTATAATGACCAATGAATAACCCAGTGGTAAATATGACAGCTTTTGTATCTGAATTGGATTCCTGTTTCACCCAAAATTTGTGGTAGAATCTAACAATTAATATTTATTTCAATGCAAAGTATTTAAATAGATTTTCATCTCAAAACACATCCAGCAAGGCACAGAAAATTGTTTATAGAATTTTAGGTTCTAACAGCTGTGGTTATGAAGAGTTCTGTTTTAAGGGATATAAAGCTGTGTAGTCCGTTGAAAATCAACCAAAGTTTCGGAGGAACATATGGCCTCCTTCATCATAGATGACGAGTAAACCAAGCAAGAAACCAGCATGAAGCACGCAGCAAGAGCAGCCAGCTTCATGCTGAGTTCTTGCTTGGTTTACCCTCCAGCACTGAAGATGGAAGTGATATATTCCTCCAAAACGTCAGTTGTATTTCATAGGACTACACAATGTTATATCATTATACTCCAGAAGACAGAGCTTTTAGAAGACTGCATTGTCAGTAAGACATAATTGAATTTGTTGAACATCTTCAAATATAAGTGAAGTCAACTGAAAGATCAGATAACTCTGCAATAAAAGTGGTCAGTGACCTGTTGTCTGGTTCAAAGCAAGTATCTGGTATTGTTCTGTCAATTGTTGCTACAGCTTACTTACTTACTTACTCACTCACTCACTCATGGAGCTGAGCCCTTCTCGAGAAGCCAAGAGTTTCACAGTCACTCAAGAACTTCCCAACATTTTGTGGAACCCGAAGATTCATTACTGGCTTTATGAAAGCCCTCCATTGATCCCTATCCTGAGCCAGATCAATCCAGACCATCCATACTATTTGTCTGAGATTCATTTTAATATTGTCCTCAGACTTATGTCTAGGTCTTCCTAGTGGTCTCTTTTCATCTGGCTTTCCCACCAATATCCTAAATGCCCTAAATGCTAAATGCCCTGCCCACCTCATCCTCCTTGACTTGATCATTCTACTTGGAGAAGAGCACAAGTTATGAAGCTTCTCATTACGCACATTTCTCCAACCTCCTGTCACTTCATCTCTCTTCGGTCAAAATATTCTCCTCAACACCCTGTTCTCAAACATCCTCATTGTATGTTCCTCCCTTAATGTCAGAGACCAAGTTTCACACCCATACAGAACCACAGAAAAAATTAAAGTTTTATATATTCTAACTTGTATGTTTTTGGACAGCAGACAAGAAGTCAAAACTGTTGCTACAGAACAGATATTATATACAGGATTATAACCTCCTCAACTGACGAAGTGTCTGGCATTAATTCTAGGAGGAAAAGCTTTCCTGAATGGAGGTTTCCTCAGCATAACATACTCTCTTCTGCCAACTGCAGAAACTGTAGGCTTACTCCTCATATAAAACTGATGCTTCACTGTTCCCAGTCATCCAAATACTTCTACTGTGATTCTAAGATTAGTTGTGGCTTGTGATAAGAACCAAGTCAATCTGTGGCTCGTCTTCCAAAATAAAATCATTACCTATGTTCTGAATGGTGATTACATTTAGTTAATTGAAACAGTTTGGTAATTAGCACTATGCATTAATCAGAGAAATTGCATGCAAAGTCCAATACTTACTTAACACATTTTATAAAAAGGGAGATAACTGAGGGAGGTCTGAAACTTTATATATTACAATTGTGAATATCTTGAAAAGTATACACTAAACACTTTGACACATGAACTGTCTACCTTCTGGTTTTCCATGTCTCAGCAATTAGATTTGATATTACTTCGGTACTGAGCCCTCCAGTCAGACATCCTGGATCTGCCTGCATTAAACAGTGAATATAAAAGATGACCTTACTGTTACCATTCTCTTGGAAACATTTTCTGAGAGTGTTTTCGTGTTGGCACTCATTCACTCGCATCATTCACAACAAAATTATTTTCAGGTTGATGTGGACCTGAACGAATGAAAATTTATTTACTGTTTAAACCTCAATGAATACAATTTTGTTCTCTAATAAATGTCCATGTCATTAATTATGCAGGGAAGAGCTGCAGAATTTCAGCACACACAGCTTAAAGTATCATAATATTATATGAAAATACTTTCACTAAACACACATCAAAGCCGGGCCTCTGACAAATACAGGCTAAAGTCAAGTCTTGTGGAAGAACACATATGTCACACAAACAGTATGCATACTATTCCTTTCAGTATTTCTTAAAATTCCTGCTAATTGTATATCTTACCTTTACTAAGAAAGTAGTCTTCCTTTAGAGCATTTCTGTTACATGGATTTTTTTAGTTCAACCCTTTTTTCCCCGTGTAATATGTCCCGTTTTCATTCATTTCCTTGAAAGATACCGATTACAAAGATCGAAAATAATTGCAAATTATTATCAAATTGCTGGTGTTTTTAATTGCAGAAAACGCTAGAGGGTTAAACCCTAAAAAATCATAAGTTTAGTTTACAATTCTAGCGGCAGTTGTGTCAATTCAAGCTGGTAGGTAACGAGTACTTTTTGAGTTTATCCTTTAGATTCATGGAAGAGCGGAGTAAGTGTCAGCGACTTCGGGAATCGAATAGAATGATTTTCGCTTCAGGACTAAATGCCAGCTTGACACCAACCGCTTTGAGGAAAATGGAAGTAAGAAGTCAGCTTGGTTGCAGTAATACCTGAATTTTCGGTGGACATCATGGGTGCAATAAAAGCAAAATATTTTATTTGTTTCGCAAAGCGATAGCTTTTGTGAAGCAACTGATGGAAAAATGTACACAGTTTATGTCAAGTAAGCATCAGTAGGGCAGATGTTATTTATCCGCCCTATAAAGGCCACTAATAACTAAGATGCTACGTGTGTGACACGATATTTTTTTTATTGCTAGTGGGGTGGGACTAAGTCCCTTGTAGTGCGGCCACTTCTGGCCTATTGTATCAGCCCCGGGTGATTATGTTGATGGAGAATTTGGTGGAATTAAGATTGACAGGGGAAACCGAAGTACTCGGAGAAAACCTGTCCCAGCGCCACTCTGTCCACCACAATTCTCACTTGACCAGACCCGGGATGGAACCCGGGCCGCCGCGGTGGGAAGCCATCGACTAACCGCTTGAGCTATGGCGCGACCTAACGCGATATGTCACGTACAGTGCTTGAGGTGGAGGAAAACAGGACATGAGGTAGTGGTCAGTATCACAATCTGCTGCTCTGAACGCCGTCTCCTATCTATCAAAATGGTCTTTCCGTCAGGAGATGTCTAAGTAAATTTATGAATGTTACGACATGGGAAGATTTGTACTTCTGAAAATAAAATATTTGGATGTGGCAAAGTTTACTACTCTAAATTGGTTATCATTAATAATATCATGTAAACTCTCATACCAAATATTTTGGCTTTAAAATGTCTTTCTTACTTATTTTGACATTGAAATCGCCTAATAAAAATTTTCGTATTGTATTTCGGGAATTTTACAAAGGCTTAGGTGGGTGGACAATATTAAAATGGATCTTAGAGAGATAGGATGGGATGGTATGGATTGGATTGATCAGGCTCAGGATAGGGATCAATTGAGGACTCTTGTGAACACGGTAATAAACCTTCTTGTTCCATAAAATGCTGGGAAATTCTTGAGTAGCTTAGTTTTGGCTTCTCCTCAAGAAGGGCTCAGCTCCATTAGTGAGTAAGTATAATTTTATCGAATACATGTTCTAGTTCTTCGTAGAACCTGTCCTTCATATCATCATTTTCTTCCTCTGTTGGATTATAAATATTCAGAACAGTGATAGACCAGCTACATGATAGTACTATTACGTACATCCTGTCACTGACAAACTCTACCCTTTAAACTGCTGATATGATTCTCTTATGTACGAAAAATCCTATACATAATTCGTGATTCTCATTCCCCTTTCCATAGAAAAATGTACATTCACCTGCTGGTTCGGTGCCGCCTCTCTCCCATATGACCTCCTCTACTCCCACTAAATTTAACTTATATTTTGTTATTTCTTCCGCCACTACTCTACATTCCATGTACCAAATCTCATATCCATTTTTTTTAGCTTAGGTCGTTCGTTTAGGTCTTTTCACCCTTTGTGACATCTCGTAACGAGCTTATATTTTACGGTCAGGAATTGTTAGGTCCATGCCCAACTCCAAACTAGAGGCCCACCCCATCTCGGGTGTCCGTGACTGCTTATTCAATATATTCACAGCTACCCCTCCATATCTGGAGGCCTACTCCTCTATCCGGAACCGAAGAACGCCCTAAGCCGTGCTAACAGGGGACCCACCTAACATGAGACAAACGGAAAGAAAGTGACAAATTCTTTGAGAATGTCAACATTTTAAAATTACATTCGCGAACAAGAAAAAACTGACTATTCTTTTAGAATTTTAACATTTTAAAATTTCGTTGTTTTTTTCATACAAGGATTAATATTTTTATGTACATTATAAAGCTCAATTTTGACATCCAGTGAATCTGATTTTTAATATACAAAGCATAATGTTTGTTTGTGTATACAGTTACATAATGATTGATAAATTTTCGCGGAGAAGTGCTTTGGTTGGTTTTCTCTGAGATCCGATTTAATGGTTATGAAATAAACATCGTTATTTCTTGTCTCACGAAAAAGAAATCAATATTTAGTTCAGACCCTTTTCTGAAATGATGCGGATGTGTGAACATAAGGCCAAGTATAATCCAAATTCCTTCCCGGTATGAACAAATACCTTCTGTGCAGTTTACAATTACAGTGATGCTTACGTCACTTTGCTATAAGGGTTCTGTAGGCGATATCACTTGTATTCTGTTGGTCCTGTCCCAACCACTTCTTTACATATCCCACTGGATTAGAAGTACCAACTGGGGCATTGAATGTGAGTAAAACATTAAACCGGATGTTGTTTTCAACACCATCGATTTTTCATGCGCTATATCACATACGGCCTAACAATGTGTTGAATGATCGCTCATGTTCGGCTGTAGATGATTGATGTATTTAAAGCGGGGTTCATCGGTTGAGGGCCTTTTGAAACAGATTCGTAATTAACCAAGCACGAATTCACGAATTCCCTGGGTCTTTTCTGTTTGTGTACATATCATGCGTCTCTCTCGGCCATTTTTATATATCAAATATGCATAGCTGTTTAGTATATGATTATATCTATCTCAGATGGCATATCAGTCCTTGATGAAAGAAGAGAAGCTTTTTCAGTAGACATAAAATTGTTCAAGTTACAATTATAAAAGACCAGTCCGTCCAGTGTGACTATTTCAGTTTTCTCACTTGATGATTCACTAGCCTTACATGTTTCGATCCATTTGGATCATCACTTTTTAGAAACCACTATCACAACAGTTGTCATATCAGTTACACATGTATTGCCAAGTACACAATGTTCCATCTATCACTCACAGCAGCCTTTCTGATTATAGAAATATTTAAAGTTGTTTTAAAGTTTTAAAAACTTTGTTAAAAATTAAAATACATAAACCATACGGTTCTTGTCAATAACCCCTGTTGTCCCTCTTCTAGGTGGCCGATGTTGTGCCTCCTATATAACTTGAGTAGGGAGATTCTTAATATTGTCCGTTAGGATTTCTTGGCCCGCTGTGCTGTGTACGATGGGGTACCCAAAAGAAACCGAACTAATTTTTTTGTGGGCAGAGCTTTTGTAGTACAGCGTTTTGCCGCTATGAGCGCATAGAGCTAATATTCCTGAGTCGATACGCTGACTACCGTTGCTTCAGAAGGTAAGGACTAGTTTCGGCAGAGTTTATAGTGACAACTGTTTTGTGTGATCGTTGTTTTTGCAATGGTTGATTTTCGTGAACAGCGTGCGGGGGTGAAATTCTGCTTTTTGCTCGGGAAAAGTGGAACAGAAACTCTTTAAATGTTAAAAACGGCGTACAAGGACGATGCTATAAAATGCTTGAATAAATAAGCTTAAAAAAATAAGTTCGGTTTCTTTTGGGTACCCCCTTGTATACTGTATACTGTGTATAATTGTAACTGTTAGCGTGACGGACCAAAAATGAAACAAATCAAATTGTTCAAGTATTTACTGAACTTCCTAGAAGAGTCAGTTTTACTGTTCTGGCATTCCACCGCAGTCATCAAGCGTGACTTCTTCCAGTCATCACGAGTCCCCTGTATTGCATACAATCAGATCTACTAGCTTTACTTTTTAAGTCATGTGTATTATCGGCTGTCTCTCTGAATATGATTTTGATCCACCGAGTCTTGCTGAAAATGATTTTGACGGGTTCTAGGATTTTCCCGGAGATCCATCACGCTTTGTGTGTTTGAGGTCGCTCATCAGATATCCAGAATCTTCCTATATTATTTAACTTAACACTAAAAATAAACAAATTCAAGTTTTCTTCTGTTCTTAAGCGAAACACTAGGGACAGCGTTAAATTCTTTAAGGATTTTAATACTACATGTTGTTGAAATATCACTCACTACGTCCTTCACATGTGTCTCCAAACCACAGTTCTCTCATTGCGGTCGCGCTGCCCTTGTGTCGTCGAAATACAGAGATACTATTATTGATTCATTCGTTTTTAAAACGCTATATTGTCCAAAGTATTACATGTACAAATATGACTGATATACAAAAAGAACCGTAAACTCATTAAGTTTGTATTATGTGCACCAGTTGGTAGCTTGAGTTCAGTGCATTTACAAAATGGCGACAAAGCAAGAAAAGAGTTTTTGTTTGTTGGAATATGCGAGATGTTCGTCTGTTATAGCAGTGCAACGCGCATTCAGAAGAGAGTACGGAAAAGAACCGCCATGTAAATAAAGCATTTTGCGGTGGTATCGGCAATGTTCGTCGCTACCTAAACAATGAACTTCGGCATCGCTGGATTGGGCGTGTTGGTGAGGATGACGTAGCACTCTTCACTTGCCCCCCCCCCCAGATCACCTGACTTCTACTTTTGGGGGTACAGTAAGGATTGTGTTTTAAGTACCCCCACTGCCAAGAACACGGTTCTTTTTATATATCAATCATATTTGTACGTGTATTGATTTGGAAAATATAGCGTTTTAGAAACGAATGATTCGTTTATAGTAGGTCTGTATATTGAAGCTGTATCATAACCAACGACGTCCAGATTTTAGTAATTTTTTTTTCGAACTACTGACTCCGACGATTATTCACAGTTGTTTTCGAGTTAGTAGTGACTTCAGCAAACCTATTCTTTAGTTGTACTATGCAGAAAAGTAACTGCTAACAGATGTCAAGTTTGATGATTTCAGCTGCAAGCACATCACCTGTTCATTCATCTTGCTAACAGTGGCAGCTTAATCGAATATAAACCAACGTTCAAATTATTTGACATATGAACTTGACCAGACATTTCTGCACGTCATATGCAGTATGAAGGGTTAATATCTGCACACCCATGATTAGATTGTGTATAGGTAATGCACCCCATTTCTAGCCCGTTTGTCAGTTGACGATAAATTAAAGCCGGCAAGTCACACAATGGGCGATTTGGGGCCGCAACATAATAGACGCTGCGAAATGATATACAGCTTAATACTGGTTCAAAAATCAAAAGCCAGAAAGTTAAAAATTCAAGAAGGGTAATAAGTGCGTGTTTTTTTCCGAATAGCTTTATTTAAAGACGTTTAGGAATGATTTCGAGAAGACTTAAAACGAGTGGGATATATTTAGAATTTTCGAACAGCAGACGAGAGGACAAAACGTTCTGGACTGGATGGTAGCAAGCATTATCCGAGTTCAATCACTTCTTAATTTACTTCTGAATCAGGTTTTGATTTGTTACTGTTGTTCCCAAATATCTGAACTGTGCTACATCTGTTTCCTATCTTTATGTCATGATTTTGCCCTGTATTTTGGTAACGAGACAGCAAAATACATATACTTAGTTTTTTTCCTGTTTACTTCTAGACCATCCTCTATACTTGCGTAAATTAAAGTTGATCTGTTACGTCGAAACCCACACTGATGATCCCCAATAACTTAATTTATATATGGACTTAACCTTGAGAGAATAATATTGGACAACATTTTGTATGAAGTTGATAACAGTGATATCCCGATAATTACTACAGTCAGCTTTATCCTTTATCCTTCCACTGATCAGGCAATTTTTCCTTATGCCAAATAGAAGTAATTAGATTATGGATCTTAGAACGTAATATTTCACCTCCTACTTGAATAAGTTCTGCTGGAATTTGATCACTACCTGGCGATTTATACCTTTTCAATTTATAATTTATATTTATAATTAGAATGATCAAATCAAGGAGCATGAGGTGGGCAGGGCATGTAGCACGAATGGGAGAGACGATGAATGCTTATAGGATATTGGTGGGAAAACCAGAAGGAAAGAGACCGCTGGGAAGACCAAGGCGTAAGTGGGTGGACAATATTAAAATGGATCTTAGATAGGATGGGATGGTATTGATTGGATTGATCTGGCTCAGAACAGGGACCAGTGGAGGGCTCTTGTGGACATGGTAATGAACATTCTGGTTCCATAAAATGCTACAAAATTCTTGAGTAGCTGCAGAATTGGCGGCTCCTCCAGAAGGGCTCAGCTCCTTGAGTAAGTAATTAATGGAATATATTTTGTGATATAATATACATACAAAGGTTTGATTCATAAACATTCTTTTATTATTGTCGTAATAACTTCAAGATTGCGACGTTGAAGATTCTTATTATTCCAAGGTTTCGCTGAATAAACACGCTCCTTCACCATACCCCACAGATAGAAACAGTATGGTATAAGATATGATGACCGAGGTGGATAACAAGAAGAACATGTTCAATTTAATTTTAGGGAGAACATGGCATCGAAATAAAGCCTAGTTTCTATTAAAAATTATTGTCCAAACTTGTATTATCCAAAAGCGAACTGTCATTAATGTCACGTACGAATAGCAGGTAACATTTGTTTGTGTGAATAAAGACACCACAGCATGCAATAGGAGCATGGGCCACTTTCACAGAGAGATTTAACACTTTGAGTTGCCTGTCACTTGACATTAGATGCTGTTTATTGTAGCTGTAAAACGAGGAACTGGATTGTGGCCATTATGTACATTGAAAAGCCACCACAGTGGCCGCGCGGTCTAATGCATCAATCGTCTTCAAACGCTCGAACAATGGGGTCGTGGTTTCGAATCCTACTCAAGGCATGGATGTCTGTGTTTGTGTTGTTCTGTGTTCAAGTAGAGACCTTGGGACGGGCTCATCCTCCGCACATAATTAAGAAACTAAGAAATCGGCCAAGGTCCAAAGGGCTATAGAGACATAGAGAGAGGGGGACATGCGTATTGAAAATACGTTACAGGGAGAGGAGGAGGCAAGAATTCCATGACTACTTTAGAAAGATATACCAGTGCGAAAGAACTAACACACCCGTGGAAACGTCAATTATAGATGGACCCTGAAACCAGCTCATCAGACCACCTTAACGACGATGCCCGTGAAATAAACCACATATTACGGTGTTCGAATATTGAACAAAATTTGTATTGGCACACATTCATATAAATTCTATATAAATTCTATGTAAATTCCATTTTATTTCAAATAATTTTCTCCGGAGAAAGAAAGAGTAACTGACAACTTTTTGTTCTGAAAGAACCAACAATTCATTTAAAAGGGACAAAATATCATGAAAATTAAGAATATGAAAGTGGAAATTATTAAAGTGGCATGTTTTAGTGTCCTTTCGAAATAACACAGTCCAGGATGAACAGTATAGACAACATTTTATAGAGAGAAACTTTATTAAAACAGAAAACGAAACCCATACTTCCAGATCACAATTGTGAAACCGCTTTATATGGACAAATAAATACACAAATATGGTTGACTATTTAAGGCCATTTGAAAATAAAAATATAATTCGAAGAAACGTTAAATACTCTTACAATAATTGGTGTATATTTCAGGCCCTGTATCATTTCAGGTCTATTATAAAATTTATTTTTAAATAATAAGAAACTATTACAGGAACACCACATTTTGTTCATTTGCATATCTACACGTAAAGTATATAACCATTCGTTAAATTTTATTTTATGGGACTGGGCACCAGTGTCCATAATTTAATTCAATATAAATCACAAAATTTCTAGAGTGCTTTTGGGAATAAATATGGTACTTCAATTGTTCAAGGTTAACTGAATATAAGAAAAACTTCTTCAATGTTTTACTCTTGTTGAATACCAAATGCGCCAGGGCCTACCAAAACGAATTTCAGGCACCTGTAACCTAGGAGCGGACATAGATACGAGGGTGCTGTTTGTATTATTTTATTCATCGATCGAAACAGCTTTGTACACACAAGTGGGAAAATTGTTGGGTGCGAAACGCGTCACAGTGAGCGCCATCTCTAACTCTGCACACATCACACGTACAGTATTGTAACATAACCTGTGTAACATCTACAATTGCTTCAGTAATCCGTGCTTTGAATTACTCCAGTGTATTCACTCTCTGGCTGTACACCTGGTCTTTCACATAGCGCCATAGAAGAAAGTCCAAAGGCTTAAGATCCAGAGAACGTGGAGGTGACACTATTGGTCCCCCAGTTCTTATCCATCGATGTGAGAAATTCACTTTCAAACAGTCACGAACAACTTAAACAAAATGAGCAGATGTACAGTCCATTTGAAGGATAAGATTATTATTGTTACTGACCCACAGAATTACATAATTTTCAACATGTCTAGGACTGAACTGCTTATAATGATGTTCTCATCAAAGAGGAACGTGCTGATGAATCTTTCATGAGTCATCAAGCACTACACGTTCACTTTATGGCTATTCCGTTCATGTTTTGAACGTTCGCTGGGAGGCTCACCACCCAAATGACACAGTTATGCTGACTGACACATTCAGAGGTGTGACATTTTACCTCGAGTGAAGATCTCACAAACTCGTAACAAAATCTGTTGTCCGTTAACTATTATATGGGATGCGCGCGCAACTTGTGTCAGTAAACCTCTCTGAGCTTACGATTACTCTGTAGATACCAATATCGTTCCAACTGTTTCCGTGAATGTGTCACAGGTGTTTGAAATCCAGGCGTTCTCTTTTGCAGGCCCTGTATCAGTGTTTGTATACTCTCATGGAAGGATCCTTAGAGCAACTTCCTTCTTCGGAGAACACAGTTCATGTACTCTGTATATAGCTGTGCATTATGACGATCTTCTGGCACAATTCTCTTGCAAATATTTTACCGCCTACGTCAAAGTAACTGGAAGCTAGGCGCTAACTATATCACCTGTACCGTGCACCAGCTTCGTGTTTCTCGAGACTCTCGCTGTTGATGAGATGACTAAAATATTAAGCTTACAACAGCGTGAAGAAATTGATTAGAGGGAAGCCTATGTATTTTGGATAACAAGTTTGGTAAAGCGAGTCATAAATTGTTACTTTTTCGGACTTCATTTATGTACTTGGACGAGTAATCGAAATGCAGCTGGCTAGGAAATGATTTTTGAGCGGCCTCTAGAGTGGGTGTCGGGATGTTGTTCGCTACAGTGGATAGGCTAGGAGATTGGCGACCAAGCAGGGGCAAATATTCTTCGCTTCTCCACTGCGTAGCAACTAGGAATCATTCGGTCACATATTCATTGGGTACCTGGGGGGCTAAAGTGGCAGGTCGTGAAGCCGACCACTCAAAGTCATCTAGTGCTAATGGTAAGAACGCGTGGAGGTATACGTTTAGCCTCCCGTCTGTTTTTATGGCGTGTTGCTTAATTACGACGTCAGACAACTTTAGGATTACCTTTATGGGTTTCAGAATTGTTTTGAACAAGCCGACAAGTGCTGCTAGTCCTGAAGTTCATAATGTAGGAGAAAACGGATTGGGTTTGTTCTCTCCAACCTTGTAAACAGATATGAAACGATGCAAAGGAAGAATGGTTGTTTCTGTTGTTTACATTTCTGCTCTGATGCATAATTTACGAGAGAATTATTTGTAAACACAGTTTCTTGCTTTACTTTCTTTTAAGCCCTGAAGATGGAGGCAAAATATTCCTTCAAAACAGTAACTGACTCTCAATCGACTACATGGCATCATATCCCAGGAGACATAGCTCTTTCAATAACAGAACTCTTAATATAAAGATGATACCAATCGTCAATATACCTGTCGGTAAAGTAGGAAATTTCTGGGGTTCTATTCCCTTCAGAAACTACAAAATTCTTCCCTTTGCCACTTCCTGGAAGGATCTGGAGCACATTCAGGCTCCTATCCAATGAAAATCGAGTGTTCTCCCCACACCGGTAAAGACCCTGTACGTTTCAACGTGACCTGTCGTTTCCGCCCAATTTCGGAGTTAAAAATGCATGGATGGGCGGTTCGTAGGCAATTTAACGACGCTGCATCAGTGGAAGAGGGTACGCAGTACAAGATGTGCAGCGCTCTAGAAGAAGTCGGCAAGGGCAAGAAAGATCGCACTCAGAATAGTCGGTTCCAGGTTGAGATTTGAACCGGGTACTTATGAAATACCAAGGAGTCCTACTGATTGTGTGATATCTAGAAAAACCGAAGTGAACGGAGAAATTCATGGAGAGGCCTAGGCCAACTGGGGCTGTAGTGCCAAGGAAAAAAAAACTTATGACAGACTCATTACCGCTTACCGGTCCGTTCAGTATGAGTAAGAGTAGTACCTACATGTTCGTCAGTCTCACTGTTTTCACATGGTAGCACAACATGGACGTTAAATATTGTATTTAAGCATCCTGTTGCACTAATACTCGTCTGTGGTCTAGTGGTTAGAGTTCCTGCCTACAGATCCAGAGGTCTGTGTTCGATTCTCGGCGCTACCATATTTTCTGAGAAGTAGTGGGTCTGGAACGGGGTCCACTCAGCCTCGCGAGGATAACTGAGGAGATATTTCAAGTAAATAGAGGCTCTGGTCTAGAAAACCGAGATTAACGGCAATGGGGAACCGTTGCGCTGACCACATGACACCCTCTATCCGCAAAATTTGACACTAACTTCGCCGACAAGCGGTGGTCGCTCGGTCGGTATAGTTCGCTTGCGGACTACAGGCCAAGGAGTTTTTGTTTGTTGCAATAATACTACATACGTATGTACTCTTCACAAATTACACATCCGTCCACAATGCAACTTAGTCGTTTCTCCATCTTCTTTTCATTTTCACAACATGTTTCGGCCTTACACGGCCATCATCAGGTGTTTTTGCAAGAAACTTTTTCACTGTGTGGTGTTTCCCACTTTCTATCACATATGAATGTAATATGTCCTAATTTAAAATAATGAACTCTGTTAAAATTAATAATAAGTACAACGAAGTAAACAAACGTAGGAAAACAAAAAGTAACAAATTTAATAATAATAATAATAATATATCCTTTAAGTATTAAAGATGATAAATACATAAATATTTCGAGAGATACATACACACAAATACCCACGCCGCTGCGCAAGTAGTCCGGAAAAAGGAAATCGACACAGTGGTGTCTGGATAAAGAGACGACAGCCCCCAAGCAAAATAATGAAAAATTTTCAATTAAATTTTAACTAGATTTCATTGATTTTAATTGGTTTTAATAGTGTCCTTTATATTAAATTATGATGTATCGCATTGATAGAAAAAGTGGTATATGCCATAGAGTGAAACAGTTTTTGCCAAAAAGAACACCTGATGATGGCCATATACGGCCCAAACATGTTGGGACAGTGAGCAGGAGAATGAGAAAATAACAAAGTTGCATTGTGGACGGAAGTATAGTTTGAGAAGATGGACGTTAAAGACGAGAGTCCAATAGAATTCAAGCAGCAGAAATGGAATGCCTAATAACTGTCAGACACTAGGACACATCAATTAATAAAAGAGAATATACGAAATGATTTTTGTATCTTCCTTTTATATGAAAAAGTTACAGAATACAGACCATTATAAATACATTTACAAAGGATGGAACAACTCGCATTCCATTCAAAACCGATAAACATTATCCTTCTGGCAGACGAGATAAGGGAAGAACAAGTTTTATGTTGGAAGGAGACGTAACAACATAAGAGGCCGGAACAGGCGATTCGCCAAATCCCTGAAGTAATGTTGTTGTTGTTGATGATGATGATGATGATGATGACAGACATGTCTCTTATAAACACGCGTGAGAAAGTGGTTAAGAACTGACTAGCAGATTGGGGAGGAAGCGTAGGATCTGTCCTCAAGATCCAAGGATCTGGCAAGAGTGGAATCCAATCTCCACATTCTTAACTTTGGCAGAGTGGTTGCATACACGCACGCGTGGGAGCAAAACATTTCGCACACTATTAGGCAGGCGCCATTCAAGACGTGGAAAGGAGGAACACATTTTCAGTGTCAGATTTCAGGTTTCCACGGTGGTTACTATGAAGAATGTCGCCTTCTTGGATGTGGCGCCGTGTAGATCGTGGGGCCACAGCCACCTCCTCACGCTGGTTCATAGCTCGCAGATTTATCTACTCTGAAGATGGAGGCGATACGTTCCTCCGAAACATCGGTTCAAGATCTACGCGGCCCCACATCCCAGAAGACATTTTTTAAATTGTCAGTGCTCCTACCGGGAATTGAACCCTTTAGACGAGTCCGTAGTCACTCACTTTACCGACCGAGCTATTGAGATTCATTCTGTGATAACTGTAATTTTAACGGGAGAGGAACCTTTGAAAGCAAGGCTAAGTTTAAATATATGTGGACGGTAATAACAAATACAAATTAAATTGTTTGACACAATTCAGTTTAATACTGTGTTGGTTGGGGTTGCTTAGTGTTCCGAGCACTGCAAGACCTTCGTAATACCGACCCTTTCTTCCTGACCAAGTGAAGGTAAAGGTAAAAAGGTAAAGCTATCCCTGTAACTGGCCGTGAATGCCCATTGCGTTGTGAGATGCCGAGATTCCCACATTTTCTCTATACAATCGACTCATAGATGGCGGTAAGGTCCTGACCAAGTGCAGATCCATACAAATTATTCCATCTGTGCCGTCTGCCCTACCCGTAACTACCAGATCGGCAGAAATTGGGTTTTCCTAATTTACTTTTATATACTACTTACTTTAGTCCGCATATCTGTACTTCTTGAGACGTGATCTGACCTCTTTAAGTTGCATAGTTCCACGGATCTACCGCCGTTGCCTGGTCCACATGTCCTGAGAGTGATTCTCTTGCTTAAGCTAATCTAACGGATAGTTCTTGTTTGCTCTTGCGACAAACATGCTACTGAGGATATGAGGCTATCTTTCATAAATCCTTATATAACGCGCTTTTTGTAAACAAGCAAGGAAACCTAGTTCTTATGAGAGATTATCTGTGATAACGTCCGATAAACCTTCTGAATATTGATAGAAATTTAAATGTTAAGATACATACAAAAGAAAACTGAAGGTACATACACTCAGATGAAATAATAAATCAATATTAAGCTGTGAATGTATCAACATAACTTTCTGAATTAAGATGCACTAAATTTTTCCAGTGCCTTACTTTCACTAAAATAACAGAAATAAAGATGTTCCTAATGAAGCTGCAGAACATACAGTACATTTCTCTGTCCATACCAGTAGCTCAGTTATTAACAAATAGGATGATTATAATGAAGATTATTTCGACCATAAGCTGCCTTGCCAACGCCATGTTTACTATAGCTACCTGTATCTGATGTACTAGTTAGCTAACTAGTGCACGTACATTAGACGCTGCATGAACAAAAGTTCGTTAGGAAGTTGAAGCGATATTTGTTGAAAGCTACTACATAAAGCTGACTAGCTGACTCAGCAACCTAACCTCAATATGGTGGCTTTACAAATATTCGACTAAAATTATCTATGAATATCAAATATATAAAATGATAAAATCAAAAACAAACTAATTCAATTTGTAGCATTATAAATCTGATTCATAGGCTTAATTCATTACATCGTGTTTGTACCTAAAATGCAAATATAAAAATATATGAGACTACAATTCTGTCATTTTGTATAGGTGTGAATTATGGACTCCTGCCTTAAGGGGAAGAGTAGGAGAGGGTGAGAGCAGAGTGTTGAGGAGAATATTTCAACTAATGGGAGAGTATGTTATAGGATGATGGAGATTAAGTATAAAATGGGGAAATTTAAGTTGCACCCTTGTTACTTTAACTAAATAAACAAGGGGAGGTGGGCAGACTATGTAGCCCTCATGGGAGAGGTGAGAAATACAAACAAAATGTGGGTCAGAAAAACCGGAAAAGAAAAACAAGTTGGGGGATCTAGATGTAGTTTGGAAGATAACAGTAAAAAGATATTGAAATGAATAAGGAGGGAGGCTGTGGACGGTGTTGTATTGGCTCAGGACAGGTGGCGGGCACTTGTGAACACAATATGCAACTTCCGGTTACGTAAAACATTAACAGCTTATTGATTAGCTAAGCAACTATTAGCTTTCCAAGGAGCCAGGTCTTGCAGCACTTGCAATCCATACAGATCCAAATTACACGCGAAATCTATGTGGGTCCACTAGCCAAGATATAATTTCGTCCTGTGTGGTATATCGCATCATAGTTGCATGTGTTGGTGGCTAGACATGGGGTTTAGATGGCTAATTGGATTTACTGGACTCTTAAACTTCGTAACTACAAGTAATTATAACGCTGCCGCTAATTCGCTCATTCAACACTTCACTGCAGAACAAATTAGTCTTCTCAGACTGCTGTGTCTTCATGATTTGTCGACTGGTGACGGCTCCCAACACCACTGATTCTTCAGGTTCTGTGTTCCACGACTTTGATTCTCGCTGGCTGGCGTCTGTCTTACAACTCAACTAAGCGTTGCCTCGCTACAGTCTCCTAACAATGGTTATTCCTCACGCCCCTGCGGTGCAAACAGTGCACTTCCTAACCGCCAAATTCAGACTACTCTCCCCATGGCCTTCTAGTCAGGGCCCAGGGCCTCCATTCTCAGGGTAGACCCGCCCATTAAACACCGCCTACCGCAGTTGTTGCGTACGAAAACGTTGCTGTGGTCACATGCCGGTTACCGATCGTTATGTAGCAACAAATGGTCGCTTAATCGCGCCGTGGTGGATTTACCGTGGCGTTACCTATCAACGGGTTTCTCTTCCGATTAATAATTCCGGTTTTCGGCGGACATGCTGCAATATTTAGCCACAGACCTGTGTGGCAGGAGAAACTAATCCTATTAATTATAAGCAAAAAATACAATTCATTTACCTTTCCATTATTTATTCATATATGTGGGATCGAACAAAACACAGTGGGGCGGGTATTCATGGTGGATTCTGAGGAGTGAGGGATGAAGTCAGGGGTGTTTCAGTATACTGAGCATCCCCGAATTTGTCTGGATAGACTGAAGAAAACTATAAGGAACTTAGGAACAGGCTAACCTAGGCCTGGGTTCTAACTGGGTACTTCTCGAATAAGCCAAGACGCGTTACATCTGCTGCAATGCGTTTGGTACGTATTTAAGGCGCTTCATAGGAACATAATATTAAGCTGCATCTCGAAGACGGGATGAAAGGCTGTCTCCTGGATTCATTTGGTTCAGACTAGAGAAGATTTGCAGGATCTTGTGATCATGGAACAATACTTTCGTGTTCCATAGAAAGGAACATATTACTTCAGTAACTGATTGATTATTGGCTTCACATGAAGGCTCTGCTCCACAGAGGCATTTAGTCGTATTTACTCTGTTTGTGTCAATTCTCGGTCTGAAAATACTTTCATTATTCTATTCCCATTCGAGTAGAGGGATATTTCATGTATTTATCTATGTATCAGAGCAGGGATAGCGCAGTCGACATAGTGACTGGCTACAGGCTGGATGGCCAAGGTGTCGGAGTTCGAGTCCCGGTATGAGCAAGATTTTTCTCTTCTCCACGTCGGTCAGACCGGTATTGGAGTTATCCAATGGATACCGGGGGCTGTTTCCTTGGGGAAAAGCGACCGGGGCATGAAACTTATCACTCATACCCAACTAGTGCCGAGGTCGCGCAATACAATTACTTCCACATACATCGCAATGAAGTAGTGCTTAATTACATAAGCACAGGGATAAATTTACATGTTACCCTTTATTTATTTATTTTTCATTTATTTATTTAACAAGGCCGTTAATAACTAAGACTATATAGAATTAAATATGTCGAATAGTGAAAATAAATTTGAGGGGATATGAAAGAAAGCGGTCAATGCATAAATTAGAGTACTATCCTAACATTCGTCTGGACGGACTGAGAAAGTCACGAACCTCCTCGGTTAGTATAGATGTTCTAAGGCTTTGGACCTGAACCAAGGACCTCCCGAATACGAGTCCGGAGAGCCACCCACTCTGCCCTGGCATACGTGTTAGAAAGATTGTGAATGTGTAGGTAGTGAACAGGACTACTGAACTATAATTACAGTTGAAGAAAGCAATCTTCTGGAATGTAGCGCCGTGCAGTGTTAACCGACGTTTCGGAGGAACGTATTGCCTCCATATTCAGGGTGTTAGTCTGTTAGTACCTACTCACGCTGGTTCTTCGCTTGCGGATTATCTTCATTTTTCTACCCTGAAGATGGAGGCGATACGTTCCCGCGAAACGTCTGTTAACGCAATATCTACACTGCGTGACATACTAGAAGACTGTTTTCTTCATAGTCACCGCCATGAAACCCTAAAATCTTTATAATTACGGCTGGCTATATGTTCCGCTTCAGGGCTTTTACGTCCGCACAACGTAGCAACTGATATGTTCACGGCGAACTCCCAGGGAATCGGGCCGCCCCCACAGTATTGACAACAAAACCAGCACACGATTAATGTCATATGACCACCTAGCCGACGGATATCCAAGCCTGACAATCAAACTGGCCACGGTTTGTGTACACCCGGGGGTTGGAATGCAAGCGAAATTGACATATATTCAAGCTCTTCATCCCACAAGGGAAAGGAATTGTAAACTGATTTAGGAAAGGCTTGTGACCTCCTGACCCCGTTAAGGGTGTTAAGTGCAGTGGTCAGAACCTTAAGTGATAGTTAATGTAGTACAAAGGAAGATTAAGAGGGGATGTCTCGTCAGACAGCAGTGACATAATGCATTATCATCAAAGTTACTGATAGTCGCTCACCTAAATTCTTGTTTCCTTTCTCAGTTCTACTGTCAACCCACACCGAAACAACGATTTTACGAATTAGCAGATTAATGTTAGAGAGCTATGTACGAAAAATCGTAAAATATTTTGAAAGTAAGATATTTATACAAGAAGCAGCTCACACCATAATGTTTTTTGAAAGGGAGTAAACTTGACAAAACACTATAAAGTGGCTGGGTATAATGATTGATTGGCGTAAGGGATATGCTGTTTTTTTGGCTACTCCAAAAAATTCGAATTTCTTTCGTGGTATGTGTGCCCGATATTTCGTGTTTGTCCTATTATTTTCTGTGCAGACACGAGACTTTTTTCCGTGGACAATTCACAACTTAAAGAATGCCTATGATTATCTGATGAATTAAAGTAATTACAAAGAAGTTCGTATCCAAATTAATGAAGTGAAGTTCTATTCTTCTTTTTGTAGCATACAATTCGTAATGAATATACAAAATGTACGATATAAGAATATTGTTTCGAACCCAGGGGAAAAGTACAGAAGAAAATTTCACGAACCTGGACCAGCTGACAGATCAATTCGTGATTTATAAAACAGACATGTATACTGCAAAAGATACGCAGGCATATTACAGTCTATGGTCCCAAATTTGGACAAAAATGGCCGTAGTGTGTAGAATATGTGATAAAAACACAAGACATTTCCACAACACAAGTGAAGCTTTCATACAAAGTACAAAAGACTCATATACAGTTTTGAAATGCTTCAGATAGATACATACATGCACAACAACATGCCCACTTAAGCCATTTACACTATCCTTTGAACAATTATGAGTCACTTTTTGACAATAGTAATTCATCAACAGAATAGAATGAGTGTGTGTTTCAGTGTCTTTTTTTGCTACTTTAAATTGTATCTTGATTTATACAAATTCTGAGACTACATGATAAAATTTTGACAATTTTTATGCCAACACAGTGTATAATTTTCCGAAAACATGAGCGGTTGGCAATAGGTCTATAAAGATGGTGTTTGTTCCTTGTGTCAACACTGCTTACACCTGAATTAGTTTGAAACTGAAATTTATGGATACTTGTATATGGAAAAGGAGTGCATTTTCCAAGAAAGCGGGTGAAGTGCGAAGCTGATCGTGTCTTTAACATACATGTTGTAACCGCAGTTTAAGGACATATGTAATGCCCCCATTATTTCACTATTGCTTACTGATTATGCACGACGTTCCCTTACTTCTGTGTATTGATCGATGGTGGTGTGAACCTGTAGATACAGTACATCACATCGCCCATGGAATGACCCAGAACTAAGACAAGTTTGTAAAGCGAATGCGGGGTGTCCGAATGTGTACGTTACGAGTAAACAGTAGGAGGAGACGATATAAGAACAGAGCTAAGGAAAATATGGTACTTGCAATGTAGAGCGGTGGTTTAAGTAGGGACTGGAAGAAAAGACAGAGTAAAGAAGAACGTGATTTACGTTAATTCCTTAAAAATAACAGGGAAGATATGCAAGATTGGAGATTTTCAGGGCGGTGACTATGAAGAAAGCAGTCTTCTGGGATGAGGCGCATGGAGGCGATACGTTCTTCCGAAACGTCGGTTAATACAATATCTACAAGGCGCCACATCCCAGAAGACTGCTTTCTTTCTTCAACAAGAAAGATACATTAACATTTTCAGACTCTATGAGAGAGAGAAGACAGAGGAACAAGGGTAATGGAAAACATTATAATTTAAGGGGAAGGGACAGAATATTTGTCTTGTTTTGATGGTTCCCAGGCAGTACCCACTTGTCCTCGTAGAGGTACGTCTGAAAGAGGGTAAAGGAATGTGAATTGAAGAAGACAAAGTGTTAGGACGTGGGTTTTGTTCTGAGTACAGAAACTAATTTGAACGTCCTGTGCTGCGGGGCTTCATACGAGCATCTGCTCGGAACATGGCTGCGTGTCACGTTAATTTACTCATGGAACTTGAAGAGAGACAACAGGACTTCTCTGCAGTCTGCCTACAATTGTACACGTACAATATAGCTACTGTGAAGTACCATCAATACTGGGTCCAACTTAAACAGCTTCCCTGGTATTAATGCCAGTCAGATGACACGAATTATGTTACTTATTGGTATTTTTATTCATTATAGCGCACAATTTCGCATATATTAAAGTTATACTTGTAAATAATATTAAAAAAATTATCTTCACATTTTACAGAAAACACGATTTGTATCGATTGTAAAGACCGACTGGTTAGTTCACTGTAAGGGAATGGTCGCTGTTAATTATGGGAAATTATGAAACACATAAATTAACTCTGTGGGTAAAATGTTTTAATTTTGTGATGTCATTGGATTTTTTCAATTGACCCAATCCTTCCAGCCGCACTATGGCCCTGGGGTCGACTCAGCCTCTAACAGAAATGAGTACCAGGAATATTCTTGGGGGTAAAGGGCGGACGGCGCGTAGGGCTGACAACCTTGCCGCCATCTATGAAACGACTGTCTAGAAAATGTGGGAACCTCAACATCTCACAACCGTATGCGCTTCCACCGCCTGTTACAGGGATATCTTTACTTTACTTAAATCAAATGGTACATATAACAACCACTGGAATCGACGTTAGTCCGGGAAAACAGCGAAGGAAGGAGAAATAATACAAAATAAATTATTAATTATTTACAGGCGTTCACAGAAGTTTGGAGGAAATAGCTACATGTAGTTCCACTGAGGAAGTTGCTTGCGTCATGACGTGTCTCACATGTATTCGGAGATGCTATGATCTTCTGGGATGTGACATGGTGTAGCTTGGTAAACAAGTATCAGCGTTCCGGAGGAAGCTGTTACGTCCTTCAGGGATCTGTCAAACGTTACTACGTCACTTCCCCGAAGACGTAAATCTTCTTATTCAACCCCAGGAGCACCTCAAACTGAACATTATACTCGGAAGATAGAAAATGCTGTATCTCAAGAGACCACATCTTCTCCACTCTTTTAGTTTAATTATATATGAACACCTTCTCCTCCAATTCAAATCAGTATAAACAAACCTGACAAAAGGCAAAGGAAAAGTTACAAATATTAACCATAAATGAAACTGGAAATAGTAAAAGCAAATCAATGTATTGGTCTACTCAATGAAGCGTCGCCAAGGAGCAAGGATGAGAAATAAATACGACAGGAGAATTCCGCTGTCGGTGTGACAGTTGTTCCTCCTTCATTCGGTGTCTATACCAGTACAGGTAAATTTGGGCTCTGGTTGCTCCATAGGCAATTTCATAATTTGTGGGCCTAACTTTCACAAAATACTTTTGGGAAGATTAAATCGAGAAGGAAATTGGCAAAGCCTGTAATACGCACATAAGGAGAAATAAATTGATGCAGTATTTTTGTTGGAAATACTGTAGAGGGGAGACCATTTGGAAGTCTAGGTGAAGACAAAAAAATAACCAAAATAATTAGCGTTAGAGAGTGTAAATATGTGGACTGCATGAATCTGGTTCAAGATAAGGCCCAGTGACAGGATCCTGTGAAAGGCTGGAAGTTTCTCGATAAACTGAACGACTATCAGCTTTTGGAAAAGCACTCTATCCCAGCGAATGATTCAGCTTTTGGGTTTCGTGAACGTAATTCATAGATCAATGCCAGTCGTGTTTAAACTGGGACAAATTATGAATATTCGTCGGTGGAAGATATATGAAGCCAGCAATAGTTGCTGCAAAGCGAAAATGACTGCAAGGCTCTGAGGATACATGGTGTGGAGACCACTAAAATTACTCCTGTTCATAGACACTGAAGCGCTTTAACTTTCTAAATCGAATTATATATAACGGTCAAGATGACTAACATAAGTTAGCTACATTAAACACGTACTCGTAGGTTAAACCAAACGGCAATGTGCATTCCGTCAGCAAGTAATAACAAAATGCGATGACGTACCGCTGATTTTAATTGGAGATTAATTTTGCCGTACAACAGATTTTAATGTAATACTGCATGAAGTCGTGACCGTGGTTCCTAATGCGAAATCGTAACACTTGAAAGCTACTATGGAAATGACACAATAAAAACAGCAGCAGTATTTATTTACGACAGCTTATCTCTGGGGTCCAGGCGCGGTAAAATTTATAGGTATGTACACTTCCGAAACAATATCAACAATGTCTCAATATAAATTTTATTTCCATTCCAAACCTATAGCTACATACTCTTAGTAGTCTTCAGGTGTAATAAACATTTCCAGATACAGTTTCAGCGAAACAGTCTGAAAAAGCTCTTTATACAGTTTTACATTTTGAGATTTTATTTGCCTAAGAAATAACATTTTTATTCAAGATATGTTTGAGGAAAGCCGAACTTTGCAGATGTTCTAAACCGCTCTTTAGAGACATTGATATAGTGGGTTTTTGGACTTTATCCATCGTCCTGGTTTTTAAGATAACTAATAAAACACGACATTTCGGAAACTGGATCTGTTTCCGTCCTCAGGTGAAGGAAAAACACCTATTCTGTTGAGTCCGTTAGAAAGCTAGCCTCAATCACTGGTCCAGTGATTGAGGCTAGCTCTTTCTAACGGACTCAACAGAATAGGTGTTTTTCCTTCACCTGAGGACGGAAACAGATCCAGTTTCCGAAACGTCGTGTTTTATTAGTTATCTTAAAAACCAGGACAATGGATAAAGTCCAAAAACCCAATATATCAGTGTGTTACACACCATCGTCAGAATCCTATAGTAACTACTCGCTCTTTAGGTTCAAGCGTTAAATACACAACACGAAAATGTAAGTTTTACACCTGTTTAGAAGAATTTTACAAACAAGTCGAGAGTTGACATTATTACTCATGTAGTGTTGGTATATGTGTCATGCCACTTGAGGGTATTTCAATGGCGTACATGATAAATTCCACTAATCAGTAATACAAACACTACAGTCTCCCAAATTGTTGAGATATTACCCTTAATATTACACGAATGAGACTTTGTTATGTATATCATAACACCTGAGGTCATCTCAACAGCAGAAGTCCCTCTCCTCAGTAGTATCAGCTTGGTATGTATGTCATGCCAGAGATCATCTCAACGGCATACATCATAAATTCTTCCATTAGTAATACTAACACTGTGGCCGGTCACGGTAGCCGAGCGGTCTAAGGCATGCACTGTCTTCGCTCGCTCGGAAACCGAGACCGTGGGTTCGAATCCCACTCAGGGCAAGGATGTTTGTGTGCGTTTTTCTGTTTGTCTACAGGTAGAGGCCTTGCGACGAGCTGATCACTCGCCCAAGGAGTCCTACCGTATGTGTAAGATCTAGTAAACTGAAGTGAAACGGAAAGTTTCATGGAGGTAGACCTAGGCCCAAACTGGGGCTGTAGCGCCACAGAAAAAAAAAATACTAACAATGTAGCCTGATTATGGCTTCGCAATGGCTCAAGCGGTTAGTCGCTGGTTTCCCACAGAGGTGGCCCGGGTTCGATCCCGGGTCTGGTCAAGTGGGATTTGTGGTGGACAAAGTGGCGCTGGGGCGGGTTTCCTCCGAGTACTTCGGTTTCCCCTGCCAATCTTCATCCCACCAAATTCTCCATCATCATAATCACCCGGGGCAAGTACAATAGACCAATCAGTGGCCGCCGTGGCGAGTGGACTCAGCCGGACTCCACCCCCCACTAAGAGAAACACTGGCCTCTCAGTTTTTGGATGTAATAACTTTAATATTATCTGAATGCCTTAACTAGTCTTCTTGAAACTTGGTATGTATGTCATGCTATCTAAGGCCATCTCAACGGATAGCATCATAAATCAGTCCCATCAGAAATACCAACACTACGGCCTCCCAAATTTTATAGTTTTGTTGACTTCATTACGCATACGCGATAAAGTTTTTTGTACGTGCCGTATCATATACTAAAATTATGGTGAAAGGAAAGTTGGTAATTAGTTCTTCCCAGATATTCTCCTTATAATTCATTTCATAGCATTTTGTCTGTCATTACCCTATCTAATCATTTTATGATTACAATACAGAGATCTATACGTCACTTGTTTTGCATGGGTATGAAGATTCATCTCTCGCCTGACGGAAGAGCACGGGTTGAAAACATGGGTATTTTTTAAATCAAATTCATAACTAATAATACATTTCGATTGAAATATTATTTCACTTGATTGGACTTCGGTATATAACAGTTCAAGCCTTTGACCGGAAAAAAATATAAAGCTGCAACGTATCTGCATGTTATTGCTCTACGTTTCCGCAGGAACGTGACTTCACAAGCTTGTAAAGGTTTGCGTGTTTATGTGTCCCCTCGTTAAGTGGCTTTTCACCCTGAGGGTGAGCGTCAAACTGCTTTTTAAAATCCATGCGAATAGTACTTTGTGGGAGCCGATTTGATTTATATAATATTTTTAGGAAATCACAGCCTTTCTCGAATTCAAGGTCTGCAGTCCCAGACGTATTGGATTTAAAAAGTGGGCGGAATTCAATGTGATTACCGTCAAATTAATATTTTGCCTCACAGCAAATTTCACTCCACTGAGAACCTGAAATTAGATATGTCAGAGAAAATCTAGTACTGTATATGGTAAGCGAAACTTTTAATCTAAAAATTCTCTGATGTGTATATAAAGACAATTTTACTAATTAAGTTTCTGTACTGCATCGTCGGGGATGTCTTCGTAAATATTAAATTCAGATCCACGAAAAAACATGTAACATGTGTCAATAAGTGTGAGCTGTAATCCCCTAAAATACTGCTTAGTATACATTAATTACTAGTAGTAAATAATGGAAAAAAGGTAAAGTTACCCCCTGTAACAGGCCATGGAGGCCCATAGGTTTGTGAGAGGTCGAGGCTCCCATGTTTTCTAGATAATTGGCTCACAGATGGTGGTGAGATTTGTTAGCGTTACGCGCCGGCCACCCTTTAAACCCAGAGATTCCTGGTTCTCATTTCTGTTAGAGGGAGAGTCTGCTCCAGGGCCATAGAGCGGCTGGAAATATTAGATCAATTGAAATATCCAATGACCTCATCGGGAATCTAACCCGCGACTTTCCGGCTAGTAGCATAGTGCCTCAACCAACTAAGCTACCACATGCACTACTAGTAGTAAGTTAAAAAGATAGGCCGCGCCATAGCTCAAGGGGTTAGTCGCTGGCTTCCCACCGCGGCGGCCCGGGTTCGATCTCGGGTCTGGTCAAGTGGGATTTGAGGTGGACAAAGTGGGCTGGGGCAAGTTTTCTCCGAGTACTTCGGTTTCCCCTGCCAATCTTCATTCCACCAATTGCTCCACAATCACCTTCACCTATCATCTGGGGCTGGTACAATAGGCCAGAAGTGGCCACAATACAAGGGACTTAGTCCCACCCCACTAGCAATAAAAAAGTTAAAAAGGTAAAATTGGTCCTGTACTTAAGTAATTAAGCACTACACCATGAAGTATGAATGATCGAGGGGAAAGTCCATGCAACAGTATTTATTTTGCAACGGACTGTGTCAACGCGTTGCGAGGCAACAGTTCAGTAAATACGGCCCAACACGCAACAATAGAGAAAGCTGTGTTTTCTGTATATCCGACAGGCGCGCCAATAGACTGTCTGGATAGCGATAGCGTGATATGTATTTACTGTAGGTTCGTGCCTGTTCCGCGGCTATATAAGTGAGAGTGACAGAATTAGTTCAGGGCAGTTACGAGTTACGAATTACGACTACTAGTAGCGGCAGAAGCACGCGATAAGCAAGTAAGTCAATTCCCGGTAGGAGATAGCCACGGAAAGTTCGCAGCTGAAGAAGAACTAGAAGTCTGCCTGTGAAGACTTAACGTGGGATTAGAAGACTTTATTTATGTGTAATATTTGGAGTGTGTGATTCAGTGAGAGTGTTATAGTTCATGTGTTATAACCCGTGAAGACTAACGCAGATAGACTGAAGAGAATAGTATGGAGTGATTGTAAATCGTGTACAGCAGCAATAGTGTAATAATTAATTGTAGTTACGACCTGTAGGTTGTTAATAAATCCAATTATCAATCCGAATCCCGTCTTTAGTCAGCCATACACGCGACAATATCAATTTTTCAATATAAAATTTAACTTCATGTACATTATATATGCTGTATTTGTAGCATTTTTACTACTGTTACTTACATAGATTCTAAAACCTCGTCTGAATCTATTTCAGTGCTCCAGATTGTTTTAACTCGTCTCTGAGTCGACTAAATACTCCGCGATTATCTTGTGGACTTTTAATAGCAACAAATTCCTAAAATACAAATGATAATGTAGTATTTAATGATTTTGTAAGGAAGTAGCTTATGGCCAACCATTTCATTATTATTAATTTATTAATCTTTTAAAAATTTATGGATTGTACATAAGTTAGAATACAATGTTAGTCTGTTGGCAGATCTAACTATTACTATTATTATTTTGTTCCTTTACTTTCTTAATAATGGTTTACTGCAAATCTTTAGGCTTGAGCTCTCTTCTAAAAGAAAACCATTTTCAGTACATC
>NW_019742446.1:1593707-1768908 GCF_002891405.2 Cryptotermes secundus | reverse complement strand
ATGGAGAAGATCAGTTGGACCGATTATGTGAGAAATGAAGAAGTGTTAATTAGAGTCAGTGAGCAGAGGAATATCCTACATGAAATAAGAAAACGGAAGGCTAATTGGATTGGTCATGTTTTACGCAGAAACTGCCTTCTAAAAGAAGCTATCGAAGGAAAGATAGATGGGCGGATAGAAGTGACAAGAAGACGAGGAAGAAGACGTAAGAAGATGCTGGATGACCTTGGGGACAGAAGAGGATACTGTCATGTGAAGGAGAAAGCTCTAGATCGCATTAAGTGGAGGAATTGTTTTGAAAGAGACTGTGGACCTGTCGTCTTGACAGATTACTGATGATGATGTACATAAATTATAATACAATGTTAGTCTGTTGGCAGATCTAACTATTAATATTATTATTTTGTTCCTTTACTTTCCTAATAATGGTTTACTGCAAATCTTTAGGCTTGAGCTCTCTTCTAAAAGAAAACCATTTTCAGTACATCAGATATGAAGTTTTACAGATGTGAAGAATTACATAATGACCTTCTGGTTTATGTCAAGATATAGTCTTGAAGGCGGTTATGAACATAACGGAGGGGCATTCTCCTCATTGGTCTACCATGAAGATGGGATCAGAAAGTTCATTCAAAACACTGGTAAGCAATTGTCAGACAATATGTTGTCATAATCCACAAAACGACTATGTAACATATAAACTAAATGAACGAGTGGCTCTTCTTGTAATAACTTTCTGTTGAGTTCAGTTCATATGGGTTACAAGGGCCAGTTCTTCCAGGAATTGAGAACACTTGAGCATAATATCAGCACAAAAGTTTTGTCTCTGTAAATAAGATTAAAGAAGACCTTACCGTAACTCCCTCGAAACTGGTATTGGCAAGTGCATTCAGGAACAAGTACTCCCACAGGGGGTCGCGGTATTGGAAGTCTACAACCGTTTCGTTCTTCCTGTGCTGACGTATGTGATGAGCCACATGTTGAATAGCCAGCGCTACAGCCCATATCCCGTCGTACGTGTACCCATGGAATCTGGAATATTCCGAGCCCCTTCGAGAATCGTATTCCAGCCGGTACTCATCTGCAGTCTGCAAGAAACACATCAGACTCATCAGCAGTCTTTACACACTGAAATGGAAGTGAAACATATTCGCGGTATGAAAACGCAATTGGTAAGAAGCAACAGAGGTAGCAGTCAATCAGAAGACTGGAAGCCCTAAAGAAAATACCGTGTTACCTGCATAAATAAGTTATTTCGGGAAATCCCTGAAGGTCTGTCCGACACATCAGCTATCTAAAAGACAGACACACTCACACTACTCAGTGTTCTGTGGCACAGGACCTACGGAAAAGGAAAAATGACTCAATTTCACAGTACATATTATGCTGATCGCGCAGAACATGTAATCAAAGCTCCTATCCGTTAACTGGGGTCGCGATGCGCGCGCAACTTGTATCAGTGATTCTGTCTGAGTCTACGATTACACTTCAAGTACCGAAACCGTCATAAGTGTTTTATTTCCTGAATTGCTTGTGTTTGAAATTCTGACATTCTTTTTGGTAGACTCTGAATTGCCCGAGTATAAAGTTTCACTTCACCTCTCTGGAATACAAAAACCGTCCGTTGTTTTAGTCTGCAAGCGAACTATACTGAGCGAGTGACCGCCGCTTGTCGGCGAAGTTAGTGTCAACTTTAGTGGAGAGAGGGTGTCGCGTATTCAGCGCAACGAATCCTTATGGCCGTTAATTTCGGTTTTCTAGACCGGTGCCGCTATTTCCTTGAAAGAACTCCACAATTATCCCCACGAGGGTGACTGAACCCCGTTCCAGACCCACTACTTCTCAGAAAATCTGGTAGAGCCGGGAATCGAACCCGTACTTCTGGATTTGTAGGCAGGAACTCTGAACACTAGACCACAGAGGTGGTCACTGGAATAAGCAGCATAAAATGAAGTTCCCCTAACGTTTCGACAAGCATTGAAGTGTTACTTTTTCTTAGAATCAGAAATCAGGATATCAGAATTCTCACTGTTACTTCTCCTACCCACAGTTCTGAGACCCCTTCTGTGGTGAAAACAGCTAATAATATCCAACCAAACGATCTCGTAAGTCATTTTGATCAATAATAGTCCACATACCGGTATATATAATTTTACGGAAGAGGAGGACAGACGTGTGATAAGTACAGATTTCTGCAGGCTGAAATGAGACATTAATGACCTTTCTATTAATGATCGTGCAGAGATCGTCTGCCTGCCGTCTGCATTATAAATTTGATAATTCATGTTTAAGACAGTTAAACAAAATTCTACAGTATTATCAGTGTTTCCGCGAAGAGCCTAAGAGAATATTGTTTTTTCATTGGCGTTACATCCCTCATTTGGGCCTAGGCCTACCTCCATGAAACTCTCCGTTTCACTTCGGTTTACTAGATTTTAGACATACGGTAGAACTCCTTGGGCGGGTGATCAGCTCGTCGCAAGGCCTCTACCTGTACACAAACACAGGAAAACGCACACAAACATCCATGCCCTGAGTGAGATTCGAACCCACGATCTGGGCAAGAGAATATTACCAACACTAAAATAAATATTTGTTCTTAATCTAAGCACTGTATATCCAGAAACATATATATTAAGTTCAAATGGTCATTTTCGGAATAGATATCCTGGCAAAAGTTCATAGGGACTCCATATTAATCCCCGTTTCGCGGCATGCCAACCCTATATAGAGTGATTTCAACTCTGGTGCAACAAATGTAATATATTTTTACATCGGGAGGTCAGCCAACATCGCCTTCATACTTTCTCTGGTGATAAGATCGATACTCAGGATGAACCAGCGATATTCAATTATTCATTAACGCCTTAGGTAGAAGCATAAAGAAACAAAGACCACGCTACACGTCCTTACAGAGCAGAAGTTAGGGCCAGCATTACTCAGACCAGATCAATGCGCTCAGGACTCCTTGACGTGAATGGAGCAGTAAGAATAAGGTTGAATGTACATCTTGAGAACCTTAAGGGGTCCTTCAGCAATTTCGAAGAACAGTAGAGCTCCTTTGTCCAAATATATGGAGGTTTCGTAAGCACTGAGGAACTTAAAAGTACAGCGTACTCAAAGATACGAGTGTAATTAAGACGGTAAGTATCGGCTGTGTAGGAAAGAAAAGAAACATAGAGGGTCCACCAAAGAGAGTGCTAGGATTTCACGGTACACACTGTACCGATGGTACCGAGGGTACCGATAACGCAGAACATGCAATCAAAGCTGCTGTCCATTAAGTATAGTCGGGATGCGCGCGCAACTTGTATCAATGAAACTGTTTCAATTTACCATTATAAGTACCAGCATAGTCATTCCTGGGTATCAGATGCCTAAAATTCCGGCATTCTCGTGTAAGCGATTTGTGAGCCCATACATTTGACCTACTACTAAGCACAAATGCTTCATTATCTGATTAATTTTCTAGAAGGTCTGTAGGTTTCAGCAGTTACATGTATTCAGCTACTTAAGAAATTTACTACTATTATGGAACACAAGAGGGGACACAGGAGAGGGGTGGGATTATCACAGTATCAAAGATGAAATCATTCGTCCCAGATATCAGTGTGTCATTACGTCTTCAGTTGAAACAACACCGTTACATACAAAAGAATCTGAAAGCCTCGAGTTGTAACTTACCCATCCGTCATCAGGGCGCTGTTGAGAATGAAATGAAATAACTTATATCTAAAGCCACGTGACACGGGCGATATGGTTATTGGGGCAACACAATAGAGCGAAGAGGGGATTCACTTTATCCATTTCCGGTCAATAAGAACTCCGTCCCATTCAACTGTTTTCTCCTCTGTCAGGCTGACGCTGCATTCGATATAGTACTGGCAGTAATTCCCAGATGACGCTACGGTCAGCAGCTCTCTCACGGCTCAGTCTCAACAACAAAAATAAAACGAGGGTGCTCTTCTGTTTCAAATTGTCAAAGAAGACAGAGAGAGGGATATGTGTCATGGCGTGTGGCCTCTCTGTCGGCATGTTCGGTTACAGTGACCTATTCTAAACACCCAGNTATATATATATATATATATATATTTTTATGTTTCCCTTGTCATCAAAATCACGCTTCTTCATTGATTCGACGATGATTTTGCGGATCATTTGTGATTTGTATATAGCAGACATTTAATCTGATATCTAGAAAGGGAATATACTTTTAAAACTTAGTCATTAATGGTTTTCCGGTTTTCCACAAGCACGGTAGCGTAGTTGGTTGGAGCACTATGATATAACTTTTTTCAGTTGACCTAATCCTTCCAGCCGGACTATGGCCCCGTGGTCGACTCAGTCTCTAACAGAAATGAGTGCCAGGAATTTTCTTTAGGCCGGCGCGTAACGCTGACAACCTCACCGCCAACTTTGAGCCGATTGTCTAATGTGGGACCCTCAACGTCTCACAAGGCCTGGTACAGGGATATCTTTACTTTACTTACTTTACTGAAGTCAACTGGGTGAGACCGTTTTGCCCACAATACTGTAGTTGGTCGTCTACTCGTCTACTGTACAATTTTTTTTTTCGGAGGAACTTATTTATTAACAATCAGAATTACGTACATTCTATAGGTTAATGGTTTCGCTAAGGACTATTACATGTCATGCGAGGAAAATGTCCATCGACATTACCTCTTCAGAAGTTGATTTGTTTTATATCAGGTCATTTGGCCATTTCCTTTTTAATCTTCTATTGTTGATTGGCTCCCTGAGTGGTTGCAATAGGTCGTTCTCGTGGGTCTCAATTTTGCTCATATGTTGGCGGCTTCTGTCCAGGATGATTTCTTTCACGAATTTTAATTTCAAGTCTTGATGTAGGGTTTCATTTGACACATACCAAGGTGCGTCGACTAACATCCTTAGGATTTTTGATTGCGATCTTTGGATAATGTTGCTGTTGGACTTACTGGCACATCCCCAGAGTTCGATACCGTAAGTCCAAATTGGTATAATTACTGTTTTGTATATAAGGATTTTGTTTTCGAGGGATAGTTTTGATCTTCTGCCTAGAAGCCAGGACATCTGCTTGGTCAGTAAATCTATTTGTTTACGTTTTTTTGTTACGTGGCATTTCCATGTCATTTTGCAGTCTAGATGCATTCCGAGGTATTTAACTTCTTCTTTGCTAGGAATAACGGTGTTAGTTATATGGACGACTGTTGGTTTCTTTTTCCTTAACGCACAAATTTAAAACCGAGTATTCAACACTGACCTGCTGTATTTCATTTCATGCTTCACGGCCTTTCCAGTACTTCCTTATCCTTAAGCAGAATGCTAGGAGCGGACCATGAATAGCGGCCATAATGACCGACTGTCAGAGCCTTCCCCTTTCCACCGCAACCTGCCCTTTCCCAGTCGTTATCTTACCAACGTGAAATAACTTATAAAATGCGTTCAGTATCGTAAGTAGAGATATCCGTGAACGGTGTCTTGTAAATTCTGCGGATTCTCCCGCCGCCCTATCCACTCTTCTTTCATCAAACCCTTTTATATAAACTTTAAACCTGCCTAGTATATTTTTAATTTTTTTTGTTCGAATTTTTTGCACATTTTATCTCTAGGATATGAAGAAAATCTTGACTAATTAGCGCAGTTCAATAGCCCACAAAGCGAATGTACTATGAGCCTCAGTTCCCAGTACCAGAATGAGAAACCTGGGGTTTCTTAGTCGAGAAACAGCACAAATAATATTGAAATACGGATAATCAAACACAGATACATCTACATACCCAAGAAACGTTCATAAACATATGAATATTTATGTACATATTTTACTTCGCGCATGCGTGAAAATAATGTATTATTATGTACAGAATATAGTTAATAATCTCTGACTCGAATAATTACGCTTCTGTTATTCATTTCTTTCATTGATAGCTCAATTTAGTTTGCTCTGACTCGTGGCGAGGCCAACATACATCTGAGGGATGCGCTGGGTTAAACTCTGAGGGAACATGTAAAACCAATACTGGAATTTTCCGGTAGATTTTTTTTTCAGCAGCCCACCGTCTACTTTTATAACACTTCCATATATTGAACAAACTCACACTGCCTTTTCCACCACGTAACGGAAGAGAGTGAGAGCTTCCTGCAGGAGAGGTAACAACAAAATCAGATGCGCGAACACAAAAAATCATTATTTTCTTCTACCAAGCTTTTTGTTCTTTCCAACGAACAGCAACGCACCAAACGCGCTATTAATCATACATTCAAATAAAAAAAGATACTGAACAATCTGGTGTAGCGATAATACTGTATAGACTTGTAGTCTTGGACGTACTCAGTTCGAATCTCCGTCAGGACACCAGCTATCCTGACTGAGGATTTCTGTCAACTTTCTTATGCCTTTCAGGTAACCCTTGGATAGTACCTAGATTAGGTCGTGACCGCTCCTTCCAAATCCTTTCTAATTCAATATTTACTTATTATCCTACTATCCGACGTTATATAATCTAGCTACTGATAGTGTCAGAAATTAAACCAAAGAGAAAGAAATACTGCTTATTTGGTATTTTTAAAGAAGCACACACGGACAATAACATCCCATAGTATAGGTCGAACAAGACACTTAAATATAATGTAATCCTTATTGACAATGGCCGTACGATATAAAGGAAAAGATGCTTAATATTGTCACGTAATTAGTGACTAGACACGGGGTTTGGACTGGTGGTTTGATTTACTGAATTCTTACTAACTGTAACTACAATTATTTATAGTGCTATCGCTAATTCACAGTTCATTACAGCAGGCACTAATTTTTCTCAGTTTGCTGTGTCTTCAGAGAATGTCTGGTAACGGCTTCCAACGCCGCAGATTCCTCGGTTTCCGCGTTCCACGGCTTCTCCACAACATCCTTGCTGACTGCCATCTATTATATTCTGTATTATATTTAGTGGGGTGAGACTGAGCCCACTTGGTACCGCGGCCACTATTGGCCCCAGTTGATAGGGGATGGTGATTGTGGAGTATCTGGTGCAATGAAGATTGGCAGGGGAGACCGAAGTACTGGGAGAGAACCTGCCCCAGTGCCACTTTTCCACAACAAATCCCACATGATTTGACCCAGGCTCGAACGAGAGCCGCCCTGTGGGAAGTTGACGACTAACCGCTTGAGTTATGGCACCGCTTGGCTGTCGTCTATCTGAAAACCCTACAAAGAAAACGCCGCTTCTTGCAGTTGCTCTTTTGCAGTGTGACCTAGCATTTGCGCCGGACAGGATAGAAAACACCGCTTCCAACAGTTCTTTTACTGTTGCATACATAAGCGTGGTTGCGGTTACGTGACGTTCACTAAGCCACTGCCTAGCAACGGGCGGGTCGCGGAGTCGTTCCCTAGCCACGGTTGTCTCCGCTGGCTTCAGACTTCTGACTTTCAGCATATATGCCACAATATTTAAATATTATTCTGATATTAAGAAGAAATTATCCATAAGGGTGCAGCTAGCTCTGTGATTTCAGTCGAGAACAGTTTGCATAAATGTGATGCGGCTCGGATGTGTATGGAAATATATGGCATAATACGTTGTGCGTTCAAGTTCTAAGGTCTCTGATTTTTTTCTCACGCAATAATCATACAAAAAATTTGAAACTTCTGTCACTTTTCAACGTAATCTCCCTGCAGCTGTACACATTTTTCACAACATCGACGCCATGATTCCATGGCCGCTGCGAACGCTTCTGTAGGAGTCTGTTTTGACCACTGGAAAATTGCTGATGCAATAGCGGATTGAAAAACGGCATCCATGTCTCATCCATTGTCACAGTTGATGAAAAGAAAGTCCCATTCATGCCTTCATCATTGCCATGCGTGCAGCCTTGTGGTCATCCGCCAAAATTCGTGGAACCCACCTGGAGGACACTTTCCGCATTCGCAGGTCTTCATGCAGGATTTTGTGCACAGATCCCACGGAAATGCCAACTTTGGAGGCGATGTTTTCCACACTCAATCGGCGATCCTCCAAAACAACTTTCTCAACTCGCTCGACCATGTTGTCAGACCGGCTGGTGCGAGGCCGAGATTGTTTTGGTTCGTTGTCACACGACGTTCGACCTTCTTTGAACTGTTCCACCCACGAACGCATATTTTTCACATTCATGACACCATCACCGCATGTCTCACTCAACTGGCGATGAATTTCAATGGGTGTTGCACCACGCAAGTGGAGAAAACGAATGATTACTCGCTGTTCTTGTAACGAAAACGTCGCCATTTTAAGTATCAAAAACACTCCTCACACTCGCCGCCACCACTAGAGTTCTGTATGCCATACAGTGCTGCCATCTCTGTTACGCATTCACAAAGAGTGCATACGTATTTTAAACTAAACCGTATGTGTCTATCTGCTCCCAGTCCTGAGAAAAAAATTGGAGACCTTAGAACTTGAATGCCCCTCGTAGATCGGTTCAGTGGTAACTCGTTTATCTTGCATTCGAGTGGTACTCGACCCTATTTTTGACTTGGGAAGAGGCCATTATGATAGAATTTTCTCTTGATTGTCCTCATCCGTAAAATAGATCAATATCTTTTCCCTTGTTGCTGTCAACTAGCGCTAAATTAACTTTCACTTGATACAACATCATGAAATCTATATACCAGTGTTTTAAAGAAACTGCACACTAGAATAGCATCTACACAATTCAGGTGAGTACGAAGAGAGAAAACGCAAATATTATGTACATATATTGCTCTCGCACGAATTTACAATGAATAACAGCCATATTTTACTTTTGTGCGGGGTGGAAGTAAACATTATTTCTTCCCACATCAATGTCTAGGTTTCTAGTTCCGAAAGGTCTGCTTTCCAAACGGCACTGCGGATTCATTTCCGTTAACGACGGTGTATTGACATGAAGCACCCTACTCACTTCCTTTATTACAGAGGTCTACATGAAGCGGAACTTCACATCCACGTTGCCGATATCCCTTCATGATATGCTGTTTAAACATGCGGATAACTTCAGTTTCGCTTCTACTCTGATACGTATTGCAAGGAAGAGAATGTCACGTGTCATAACTACTAAGATGATGGATTTGGAATTTTAGTTGGATTTATTGGATCCTTATAGGTCGTAACTATAAATAATTATAACAAAGTTACTGATCGTCATGCTACAAAGCACCCCACGCTAATTTCTTCAGTCTATCTGTAGTACTCGTCACGAATTTATAACACAGGAACTATAAAAGTCTCCCTAAATCACACACTCCCAATATCACTGTACTACAGCACATATAGTCTTCAAATCACACGTAAATCCTCACAAGCTGACCTTGTATACTTTTCTGTTTTCTAGTAGCTCCAAGTCGCTCGCCAGCTTACCGCTTACCGCTGTAATCCAGTTTAATTGTTCGAGTGCCTCAGCCTCTATTACTCGCTCGCAACTGCCCTGAACCCTCCTGTAATCTTACTTATACAGCCGTGGAAAGGACATGCATCACAGGAAACACATGTCACATGACTATTACCTATTATTGTGTGACGTCACAGCGGACACTGAAAACATAGCTTCCTCTGTTGTCGCATGTTGGGCCGTGTTTACAGATCTGTTGACTGGCAACGGGTTGCTCAGATACGTTAAAATACTTAGAGCAAATTGCACATAGAAATAAAAAAGAAAGATCTTTCTTTGTCTGTTGTTAACATACCATTGCAGATCTACCATATATCAAATCTTTCACGAAACTTCAGGAATATAGTGTGTCTCGTGTTCCAAAATCTTGTCTATACTTCAAAACGTAAATATATTCAGTCTAATTGGGTACTTAAGATTCAACAGTCGTTGATGTTTTCGTTAGAACAGCTTCAGTATTTCCTGACCTCTGAACAGTAAGTAGGGTTGCAATTTCCCTACAGATCTCGACTTCGAAATGAACTAATTGCGTAATCTACTTATATCAGTTCAGACGTTCTTCACAACAATCGTCTGAAATTGCAGGCAGTAGACAGAAGAGAAACTTGAAGGAGAGACGCTAGCGGTTTTAAAGAGAAAAGATGAAAATCCCAAGGGAGAGGAAACGCATGAGAATTTGAATGAGATTTTATGCACGAGGTCCGACAGAACGAAAGCGCAGGTGCAGTGTATCCTACAATATTGCTGTGTGTCGTGACGTGGTTTTACATTACGAGGTAATAGGTAGGTCTACATGTGCTCTGCAGGTTTCGTAAGCCATTTTCGAACTTTTCAGAGTTAGATCCAAATGTTCTGAATATATGGGAAGGATAAACCCCTTCTAACATTTGTCTTCAAAACAAAAAACGCATACTAAGATATGTTTTCGGTGTAGTAAAAATTTAACATCAGAATTTAAAGCGTCTTTCCCTGCCATTTGGCATTTCACGGTTACGAATAATTATAATCATATTAAGTTAAAAACATTACAATTTCATATCTGAGAAGAATTTCTCCAAATCGCAGGTCGAACGTTTCCTTGAAAAAAGGCGGTAGTAAGCCCGTTGACCAACCCCTAATTTGAAGACCACCGATAGTTGGTAGTGCGCAATTGCCTTTCGAAACGTCGGCAGCTATCCTCCGTTTCCTCCATCTGTAATGTGATACACGATGTTGTGGTGATAAGAGAATCGTCTAACAGCTTAGTCAGAAAATATGATGACAAGAAACCAGACAAAATACTCTCTCGTAAAATGGGACACAACGGTAGGACGGAACATAAGGAACGGGATATAAGGGAATGAAATTAAGGAAATTAAAAAAGGAATCCTAAATAGGATTTTATAAGTATGGCAATGAAACTTAGGGTTGAGTCGCCGGCTTCTCACCGCGACGGCCCGGGTTCTAGCCCAGGTCATGTCACGGTGGATTTATGGTGGAAATAGTGTTACTTGGATAGGTTCTCTCCGAGTACTTTGGATTTTTCTGTCAATTATCATTCCACCGACTGCTCTACATTCACCATCACCTACCATCCGGGGCTGGTACAATAGGACAATTAGTGGCCGACGTACCAAGTGGACTCAGTCTCACCCCACCCCAAGAAACTAAATTTTAATTCCATAAATTGCAAGGAATTTTTAGTTCCTGAATAACTAACAGCTTGTCATTTAGGAAGCTATTCAGTGTATTAAGGCAAGGCAGAATCGTATGTAAAACTGATGGCATATAAACAAATAATTCCGCAACTCATGTCATGATTTGTTCATATATTTCGAGAGGCCACACACTGTAATTCCACTTTCAAGAACATAAACTTAACACATCGAGCAAGTTGCCTCAAGCAATAAGGCTAGACACACACTAATGGAGTGACACTGCTCGGAGGAACTTCGAGGTTCTCCGAATATTCCTACATCAAGTAGTTACTTCAGGAAATATGAGCCAACACATAAGAATCGAGAGAAACAAGATACTTTCTCGTTCGATTGATGTGAGCTGACTCATGCTCGTATTTCCTTACTAAATCACGTGACGAAGAAATGTTCTGAGCCTCTTGGAGATGCTCCGAGCAAGCTTACTAAATGTGTACGGTCCCAGAAGGTGTCCGGTTCGAATCTTTGTCGGGACACCGATTATCTTGACTGTGTTTACTGCAGTTTTCCAAGGAATTTAGAAAGCTAATATAAAAAATATGATATAACCACTTGTTTATAAATTCGTTTCAATTAAAAATTCAGAATTAACCCCACTAATCGATGCTATGTATTCTGACCCACTAAAAGGGCGGGTAAATAAATATATTTCTAAATATACAAAAGAACAGTAATAACCACTAAGCATATCTTCCAACAGTAGTCTCAGAGTACTGTAGACAAATCCCATCTGCTAACTTCGTTTTCAATTTCCTCCCCAATGAATTATCCTTAACAGCAAGGAAGTTAGCATTTTCAAAGAAGAGGTCGGTACGTTCTGGTAGTCTTCATGCATACTTCTTTTATTTTCTTTCAAGAGTTCCCTTCCTTTCTATATATTGTGCAAGCAGTAGGCCTGTGTTACATGGGGAAGTGTTCGAGAGCATACTGCACCTGTTCGTTTTGTCCTTCTGTACGGACACACCCTCCTGGCGTCAAATTTTCCGCTCGCTTTCCGAATCGTGATACAGTCGAAAACCAGCGACCTGTAGATATTACAGTTTCTCTTCAATATCGACCCAATAAGCCATTAAAACAGGTACGATGTTATGTGCCCATCGGTCGTAATCCGAAGTCCCTTCTGCTGTTTTAAACAAAGTCAGTCACGTTACTTCGTGTGTCGGAATGACTCGTGAGAATTATACATTAAAACACGTGCTCAAGTTCGATACCCATACGAAAATTATGGACAGTATTCTGGTATATATTTCTCGTCAGAATTCGAAGGTATGAATTAATTGTTTTAATTAATTTCTTAGTATGGGGTAATACTGAGATCACTTGGTACGTCGGCCACTAATTGGCATATTTTACCAGCCCCGGATGAGGGTGGAACTGCAGGTAGAATGAAAATTGGCAGGGGAAACCGAAGTACTCGGAAGAAACCTGCCCCAATGTCAATTCTTCCACCATAAATTCCACATGACCCGATCTGGCCTTGTACCCAGGCCGCCGCATTGGGAACCGGGTTAGTAACCTCCTGAGCAATGGTACGGCCAAGGCACAGACTTATTCATTCTGGAAAAGTAACTTCAACGTGAATATGGAAACTTGACGGAGATACCTAGAAAGCAAGCGAATCGAGACGCAGAATTTCCGAAATATGTTGTGATTTGGGTGCGGTTTGTTGGTGTTTCATTGGTCTGTGGGGGTTATCTTCTGAACTGCATAGACTAATGCGCCGGGTGAATTTAATGCGGGGAGCGGGTGTTCCCCCGCCGGACCGGCCGAACAATTTATGGCAGACTGTTACATTATCTTCTTATACAACGAAGGCAGGTCTTTAGTTCCTCACAACAAGAGTCGTACACTGCCCAACAACGCGGATGAGACCTTCATCTCCTGTTTCTGCTGTCTACACAAAAAAGAAAACTCCGTGGTCTGTAGTCCACGAGTGAACTATACAGACCGAGCAACCGCCGCTTGTCGGCGAAGTTAGTGCCAACTTTTGTGGAATGAGGGTGTCGTGTGGTCAGCGCAACGAATACTCACGGCAGATAATTTCAGCTTTCTAGAACGGAGCTGCTATTTCCTTGAAACTACTCCTCAATTATCATCATGAGGCTGAGTGGACCACGTTCCAGGGCCACTACTTCTCAGAAAAACATCTGGTAGCGCCGGGAATGGAACCCGGACCTCTGGATCTGTAGCCAGGAACGCTGACCACTAGACCACAGAGGTTGTGAATGGTAATCAAAACGCAATTAAAAATTAATTCTCCTTCTGGAATAGAACTCGAAAACAAAACGCTTGGCTGATATTTAAAGTAAGTAAAGTAAAGTTGTCCCTGTACTTAAATAGTTAAGCATTTAAAATAAGTAAAGTAAAGTTGTCCCTGTACTTAAATAATTAAGCACTACACCATGAAGGTATACGGGCGTGGATGTATAGATCTGTATTTTCTTGACCTTGGTCAAAGTGGTGAGTGGTCAGCTTCACGCCCCGGCCGCTTTACCCCTGGGAAATTGCCTCCGGTACCCACTGAATAGCTGATTGGATGTACTCCAGAGCCGGTTTGGACGATGTGGAGAACAGAAAATTTTTGGTTCTACCGGGACTCGAACTCCTACCCCTCAGTCGTCCAGCCCGCAGCCAGTCGCTATACCGACTGCGCTATCCCGGCTTCTTGCTTGGCTGATACTTAGGAGCCCTTTTTCCTTAAAATATTTGTTCATAATTACAGACAAACCAAAACGTCTTAGCTGTATGAGTGGCCACTCTACTAATACTGACTACAGAATGACTAAAAGCAGTTGCCTTCAAAGACTTCTTAAAGCAGCCGATTATTTGGAGTAGACCAGGAACACTTTCTACAAGCTTCAAATTAATATTGTTGATTCTATTAACGACTCACAAGTGTCCACCTCTTAACTTTCAGAGTGACTTTCTATTGACCAAGTGGCCTATAATCTAAGGATAGACTAAACTCTGATGCACTAATTCATCATGCTTAGAAACGTGACTCATCTGGGCTAGGAATTTTGTCAGAAACTCCGAGAAAAATATTTGTCAATCGAACTTCGCACACTCTGATTCGTCCTCGGGACACCTGCAAGCAGTGTCCTGAGAAACAGACAATGGAATGATTTTACTCTGTTCCTCTCATATTCCCCACCATAGCGGAACATTCTAAGTACTTTCACCCGAGTAACAAGTCTACTAAAATATAGCCGTTTTACATGTCCTACTGGCAATATTGCTTAAAATGAGACGTAATTCTAATTCAACGAATACCTTACTAGCGATTTCCTTTCCCATGACAGAACTGGGGAAGTTTAATTTGATAATTATAGCCAATAAGAGGAGGGACCGCTTACAGTGCAAGTTTTCCTATGCCTAATAAATAATTCATGAGCCGGGATAGCGCAGTCGGTATAGTGACTAGCTACTGGCTGGTTAACCGAGGGGTCGGAGTTCGAGTCTCGGTGGGGTAAAGAATTTTCACTTCTTCATGTCGTCCAGCATGGCTCTGGGGTTCACTCAATCTCCTATCCAACGGGCACCGGAGGATTTTTCCCGGGGGTAAAGCGGCCGGAGCGTGAAACTTACCACTCACCTCCAACTAATGCCATGGTCAAGAAAAACCTGGGTCTGTACATCTACTCTCCTATACGCCTTCATGGCGTAGTGCTTAATTAGTTAAGTACAGAGACAACTTTACCTTTACTTTACCTTCATCTAATGAAGAATTCTCGCATGAGAACCTTTCCCTTTGCTTAATTAAACACCACACCATGAGGACATGTGGGGTCCAGTTAGTCTGGTCATTACATTAAGGGAATTATTCCCTCCAGAATGCAGGGCAAATGCATCGAGGAGCAATGGACATTGCCGCGTTAGATATATTTCTCGTAAAGTAGAAAATCATTTAGCAGAGAACTTGAGTAGTTCGTAACCAAGGATTGTAACTAGGAAGTTTATGAACGATAAAAGAGCATACATGCACAGAGCTGGTAAGCAGGATAAACAAATGCAGATGTTATCTAAAACGTCAACACTTTTATTGACATACCCGAATAAATTCGCAGACATATAATTTATGTTACACTCAGGCCCTTCTGAGAATATATTTCTTTTAACGTTAGTGTTGAGAATATTACAGACGTTAAAGCAATATTCTGGAACGGCCGCGCCATAGCTCAAGCGGTTAGTCGCTGGCATCCGACCTAGGCGGCCCCGGTTCGATCCCGGTCTGGTCAAGTGGGATGTGTGGTGGACAAAGCGGTGCTGGGGCGGGTTTTCTCCGAGGACCTCGGTTTCCCTTGCCAATCTTCATTCCACCAAATCCTCCATCATCATAATCACCCAGGACAGGCTACAATAGACCAATCAGTGGCCGTCGTGCCGAGTGGACCCAGTTGGACTCCACCCCCCACTAAGCGAATTAAAAGAAAAGTAGCCCTTCTGGAGGGAATGGTCAATCGATTGTAAACATGGCAACAGCCACTGAATCATAAAATTTAAATTGAAGAACTCCATCTTTGTAGAATCAGTGACATAACACCAAAATTATTTGAGCTTCTGTATAACAGTATATATTCTAAATATATTTTTTCTCTTCCTAATCTTTATTAACCCACACAGAAAGTGAGATGCATACATTTTAATCCGTAGTACTTCAACTAGTTTTGTGGGGAAGGAAATGTATGACACTATAGATTTTATATCTTCTCTATGGAATGAAAAATATTTAAATATTTTTCAACGAAACGAATATGTTATATGATAGCTGAGACCTCATGCCACCGAATTCGAACCGACAACTCACGGACGGTACATGACGACTAAAGGGAACCAACACACGTAGACGCCCATACACGGCATGGGGAACTGTTAATGCATAAATATAACCTGTTTCATAAGGCGGCTGCTTTTGTATGCACATGAACAAAGAGTCTATAGAACTTTAGAAATATTAAAATATAATAACAACAAATTTATAAATTCTAAACATTACGGGTGGAAACGAGAGGATTTATACGTGTAAATAAGTTCTATCCCTCTGTCAATTTCTGAACCGTTTTTCTGTACTGATAAAATATCTTGCGAGTAAGACCATCAATAAATTCTAATTCTACTAAGACATTAAAATCTTTGATCTATTTTATTTCTATTGAAATATATAAAAATTCAGAAGTGTCTTATTTAATCAGTAAGTGCGAATAAGACTCATGATGTATAACACGAAATATGTATGCCATATTGCCATATGACAATTAAATATAATAAATTGTTCCAAGAAAAGTTCTTGTGTCAGCAGAGAATTTATCAAGTGATATATCCTAGACTGCGTTAATATCCAACATGAAATAACATAGTGAAATGAATCGATTTTAACTTCCGTGCACTCTGGAATATGTAACCTGCATAAAAGGATAGGCTGGCCTTAATTTTTAAGCATTTATATTATCAAGAAATGAAAGTGTTAAAGTCTATGTTGCTTTTACGCTATTAGTAGGCTTAAATATCGAAATATTTTAAATTTAGAGTTGTCTTTCATATATGCTTAGCTGTAACTCCCTGGTATATTGCGCAGATTTGACGGATGCTACATTCACGTGAGGAACCTGGATAGCTCAGTCTGTAAACAGAAGGACTACGGGCTGGACTGAAGGGATTCAATTCCCGACAGAGCAAGAAACTTTTCTCTACTACAAAGTATCCAGACCTGCTCGGGCGCCCACCCAGAGTCCTACTGGATGGGATCGAGGGGCTGAGGAGTGAAGCTGAAGCGCTCTCTACTCACCTCCATCTAATGCTGAGACCAAGAATGGTGGAGTTATAACTACACTTTTCCATACGTCTTCATAGCACGGTGCTTAATCAATTAAGCACAGGGGAATATTTACTTTCTACTGCACCTACTCCATCAATGTAACGTTTCTTACAGCTTCAAGCGAGTTCAGTGTCGGCTCTAGAAATGATAGAGCGGTAGGAATATCACCCGCAGCCACGGTACAGTGTGTCCCATTTATCCATTCACTGAAAAACCAAGAAGCTCTTCAAATAAGATTCAGAACGTTTAAACTTTAATCTCTGAAATAAGAGTGAACAGTACTGATATTTTTGTTAAAAATATATGAAGTTGGCAACATTGTTTCCAACGTTATCCTCTTTAGTTTATTAATTAGCGAATCTACTGCACCATGAAAACAGTCAGACTTAACAAACTGGAAACATAACATAAAATCGAACTCTCTTATACACAGTATATTCACATCATTACCCCAGCAACTTTTTCTTTCCCATGAACCTTTGTTCCTAACAAGCTGTGCGATGTGAACACAGACAAAAGACATAGAAGCGTGGGGAGAAGTTGAAGATTTCATTCTGTGCGCCTACTTTATATCAGAATCCCACTGGGCAAAATGATGTCTAAGAATATTACAGCATTGAAGGAGGAGCACCACAGTTGGATGAATCAGAACTCTCTTATAATTCACCTCTCGTTGCCACCGTAGTGGCTTGGAAAATTGTTAAACGGAAATCTAGAAACGAATTGCGTGCATTATTCAAGAACACTTCATTTTCTTGTTGCATGTGTTGAACGTGATGAATTATTTGCCGCGTTAAAATAAGATTTGCAACGTTATTCATCATTTTGGTTGAAAACTACGATCTTCTGGGTCGTGCCGCCGTGTAGTTCGGTAGAAGTCCAGCGAAGTTTCGCAGAGACTATGTTCTCAGATTCGGGGTGGAAGAGTAGGCCAAGCAATGAAGGCCGCGCCATAGCTTAGGTAGTTAATCGCCGGCTTGCCTTCACGGCAGTCCCAGTTCGATCCCAGGTCGTCGTGTTGGATTTGTGGTGGACGAAATGACACTGGGACAGGTTCCCTCTGAGTACTTCTGTTTCGGTTGCCAGTTCTTATTCCGCAAATTGCAGCATACTGATCTATAATTCGATCCTGGTACAATAGGCTAATTAGTGGCCGACGAACCAAGTGGACTATTTCACCTCAACCCACGAAGCTAAAAAAATAAAGTTAAGGAAGATACTAGCAACAAGCAGTGTAAGAGTTGAGGTTTTCACAGTGGTGACTATGAAGAATGCTGCCATTGGAAAGTCCACACGGGGCCACGTCACAGAAGATGACATTCTTCATAATAATAAGCAGAACAGTCAAGGGAAATAAACAGCTGATCTGTCTTCCTTGTGTGCAGCGGCGGTACCCCGTGCTGGACAGTAGTACCAGTTCGTTTAGAAATCATTCCAGACAAATTGTCACGAGCGGCATGAAAAAAGTTTCGATGTTAGAACTGAGAAACCGTAGCAGAAGTTGCTAGAAATTGCAAAAAAAGAAAAAGAAACTATTATAAATATTGTATTTAAGCATCCTGTTGCATTACTATAACTCTTTACAGACAATAACACAGTTCCGTCAACANTGTTCCAAGAAAAGTTCTTGTGTCAGCAGAGAATTTATCAAGTGATATATCCTAGACTGCGTTAATATCCAACATGAAATAACATAGTGAAATGAATCGATTTTAACTTCCGTGCACTCTGGAATATGTAACCTGCATAAAAGGATAGGCTGGCCTTAATTTTTAAGCATTTATATTATCAAGAAATGAAAGTGTTAAAGTCTATGTTGCTTTTACGCTATTAGTAGGCTTAAATATCGAAATATTTTAAATTTAGAGTTGTCTTTCATATATGCTTAGCTGTAACTCCCTGGTATATTGCGCAGATTTGACGGATGCTACATTCACGTGAGGAACCTGGATAGCTCAGTCTGTAAACAGAAGGACTACGGGCTGGACTGAAGGGATTCAATTCCCGACAGAGCAAGAAACTTTTCTCTACTACAAAGTATCCAGACCTGCTCGGGCGCCCACCCAGAGTCCTACTGGATGGGATCGAGGGGCTGAGGAGTGAAGCTGAAGCGCTCTCTACTCACCTCCATCTAATGCTGAGACCAAGAATGGTGGAGTTATAACTACACTTTTCCATACGTCTTCATAGCACGGTGCTTAATCAATTAAGCACAGGGGAATATTTACTTTCTACTGCACCTACTCCATCAATGTAACGTTTCTTACAGCTTCAAGCGAGTTCAGTGTCGGCTCTAGAAATGATAGAGCGGTAGGAATATCACCCGCAGCCACGGTACAGTGTGTCCCATTTATCCATTCACTGAAAAACCAAGAAGCTCTTCAAATAAGATTCAGAACGTTTAAACTTTAATCTCTGAAATAAGAGTGAACAGTACTGATATTTTTGTTAAAAATATATGAAGTTGGCAACATTGTTTCCAACGTTATCCTCTTTAGTTTATTAATTAGCGAATCTACTGCACCATGAAAACAGTCAGACTTAACAAACTGGAAACATAACATAAAATCGAACTCTCTTATACACAGTATATTCACATCATTACCCCAGCAACTTTTTCTTTCCCATGAACCTTTGTTCCTAACAAGCTGTGCGATGTGAACACAGACAAAAGACATAGAAGCGTGGGGAGAAGTTGAAGATTTCATTCTGTGCGCCTACTTTATATCAGAATCCCACTGGGCAAAATGATGTCTAAGAATATTACAGCATTGAAGGAGGAGCACCACAGTTGGATGAATCAGAACTCTCTTATAATTCACCTCTCGTTGCCACCGTAGTGGCTTGGAAAATTGTTAAACGGAAATCTAGAAACGAATTGCGTGCATTATTCAAGAACACTTCATTTTCTTGTTGCATGTGTTGAACGTGATGAATTATTTGCCGCGTTAAAATAAGATTTGCAACGTTATTCATCATTTTGGTTGAAAACTACGATCTTCTGGGTCGTGCCGCCGTGTAGTCCAGCGAAGTTTCGCAGAGAATATGTTCTCAGATTCGGGGTGGAAGAGTAGGCCAAGCAATGAAGGCCGCGCCATAGCTTAGGTAGTTAATCGCCGGCTTGCCTTCACGGCAGTCCCAGTTCGATCCCAGGTCGTCGTGTTGGATTTGTGGTGGACGAAATGACACTGGGACAGGTTCCCTCTGAGTACTTCTGTTTCGGTTGCCAGTTCTTATTCCGCAAATTGCAGCATACTGATCTATAATTCGATCCTGGTACAATAGGCTAATTAGTGGCCGACGAACCAAGTGGACTATTTCACCTCAACCCACGAAGCTAAAAAAATAAAGTTAAGGAAGATACTAGCAACAAGCAGTGTAAGAGTTGAGGTTTTCACAGTGGTGACTATGAAGAATGCTGCCATTGGAAAGTCCACACGGGGCCACGTCACAGAAGATGACATTCTTCATAATAATAAGCAGAACAGTCAAGGGAAATAAACAGCTGATCTGTCTTCCTTGTGTGCAGCGGCGGTACCCCGTGCTGGACAGTAGTACCAGTTCGTTTAGAAATCATTCCAGACAAATTGTCACGAGCGGCATGAAAAAAGTTTCGATGTTAGAACTGAGAAACCGTAGCAGAAGTTGCTAGAAATTGCAAAAAAAGAAAAAGAAACTATTATAAATATTGTATTTAAGCATCCTGTTGCATTACTATAACTCTTTACAGACAATAACACAGTTCCGTCAACAATGCAACTACTTTTATTCTTTCCCGTTCACTTCCATTTTTACATGTTTCGGCCCCTACAGGCCATTTTCATGTACTTAATTTGCCAAAACTCTGCTGCTGTATTGAATATCACTGATTTGTCAAATTAAGATACCTGTGTGTAAAAGAACTATTTATTGCAAACAACCAGAACAATATTCATTCATTCATCAGTAATCTGTCAAGACGACAGGTTCACAGTCTCTTCCAAAACAGTTCCTCCACTTGATACGATCTAGAGCTTTCTACTTCAAATGAGAATATCCTCTTCTGTCCCCAAGGTCATCCAGCATCTTCTTACGTCTTCTTCCTCGTCTTCTGGTCACTTCTATCCGCCCCTCTATCTTTCCTTCAATAACTTCTTTTAGAAGGCCGTTACCGCGTAAGATATGACCAATCCAATTAGCCTTCCGTTCTCTTATTTCGTGTAGGATATTCCTCTGCTCACTGACTCTAAATAACACTTCTTCATTTCTCAAATAATCGGTCCAACTGATCTTCTCCATCCTTCTCCAACTCCACATTTCGAAGCTTTCCAAGTGTTTCTGATCTACTGCCCTAAGGGTCCAAGTTTCAGCCCCATTTACTGCAACAATATTAGTAAGTATGTTAACACGAGGAGAATGCAATAATGCAGTGAAACCGTATAGGTTGGTATATTAGACCCCCCTGCTTTTATTCTATAGCAGATTGTAACCTACCTGATCCAGACAGATCAGTGTCAGGGCCGTTGTCTGGTTGCTAGTCTCTCTTCTTTATTCATATTTTATTATTCCACTGAAATTTGGTTTTGATTTCTTATGTCATATTCCCTGGTTATAGCAGTCCTATTCCCTATAGCCTCGTACCTATTCAAACTCAGCTCTAAACTTCAGTGAAATACGGTGTTAACTATTTCAGCTTCCATTGTTACTTATTTGTAGAGCAACTTCTTAAAGTGCGTATTTCACCCTAGGTAAAAAAAAAAATGCAAAGTTATGCGAATCGTACCTTTATTTTTCATGGGTTGAGACACAGTCCACTTGGTACTACGGCCACTTGTGGCCTACTGTACCAATCCCAGATGAGAGATAATGATGATGATTGTGAAACATTCGGGGGAGAACTGGCAAACGAAACCGAAGTACTTGGAGAAAACCTGACCCTGTGCCACTTTGTCCATCACAAATCCCATATGAATTAACCCCTGCTCGAACCCGGGCCGCCGCGGAAGAAAGTCAACGATTAACCGCCTGAGCTATGGCACGGGCTGAATCGTACCTTCGTCGAAATTATTTATATTCTGGGCGATGCTTTGTTACTTTCCTCTCCTAGAGGTGACAACAATGTGCCTACTTTTCTAAGGATTCTCTACGATCACCTTTCCGCAACAGTTTTCTTCCGATCATTTTCGAAACTCCAGTAACATCCTTTGATCTTTCGCCGAACTTCCTTAATGGTACTCTGTCCGAAGACCGAATTACACCTCGGTTTTCAAGAGCCCATGCACATTAGAAACGCCCACCTCTTACGTGAATTTGCAGCTCTTACAATTTTTCTTTATTGGAACATGAGGCATTTTAATTGTTCCAACATTCACGTGTGCCAGTACCAAAGCCAATGATTGTAAAGAAGTCTGTATACGGGAAGGACATAGCCGCAGAACAATCAGTTCATTTCCAGTCTCTGAACTGACACACTTATATCCAAACTCCGCCTTCTCCCGTGTTCCTCCGAGTGTCTCTGAGTTGACAGCTATGCATTGTGGACGCTGAAAGCCATATTGAATTCCGATAGGGCGGCGCTGTCGCGTCAGAATGGAGGACTTTCCCAAGCACCATAACTGTTAACAGTGTTAACAGCACTGTGGTTAAGAGTACAGTGATACTCGTATTTAGCAATTATGTGATGGTGGGGTGTGAGAGGTAAAGTAGAGGGGGTGCTTCAAGCTCTAGTTGCTGTACAGATTCAAGAGGAACTCTCGTATTGGCCTGGGGATGAACAGAGGAATAACACTGAAATAACAAATGAGTTACTTCATAGTAAAAGTGATACTACTACATCCTTGGAACACATGTGGAATTTACGAGGAGATGGACCCCATGTTCCTCACGCTTGATTGGCAAATACTGGCAAGTTTCGTTCTTGACGCCGTGTGCCAATTCTGCTGACTACAGGAGGCTGTGTTTAAAAAGGTCCGAAAGGGCAGTCTCTAATGTGTGAAATCTACAACAATGAAAGTGTAGAAGTCAGACGTCACAGACTGTTAGCCTGTGGATACAAAAAAAAAAACTCCGCAGTGTGAGTCCGCAAGCGAACTATACCGACCGAGCTACCGCCGCTTGTCGGCGAAGTTAGTGCAAAATTTAGCGGATAGAGGGTGTGGCGTGGTCAGCGCAACGAATCCCCACAGCCGTTAACGGCTGCGGTCTAGAAACCCGAAATTATTTCCTTGAAACAGCTCCTCAGTTATCCTCACGAAGTTGAATGGACCCCGTTCCAGACCCACTACTTCTCAGAAAATCTGGTAGCGCCGGGAATCGAACCCGGACCTCTGGATCTGCAGCCAGGAACTCTTACCATTAGACCACACAGGCGGGCAGCCTGTGGGATATGCCTTCCGAAAGAGATCCAAAGAAAGGGAGCCAAAGTAGGTTGGGAACGCATAAATCATACTAATAAGCACGAGCACACCTCTTGGCCTAGAGAGTCAAAACAGATGAACGTAGATGTACGCTACAGTACGTGAACTACTGAAATAACACGATGTAGTGTAAAAGAACACCGATTCCGGAAGGAAACTATTTGTTCACATTAACACTAATGAAAATGAGGAAGCAAAACCTGGGCTTCGACCAAAAGCGTAAGCCCACAAAAACAATGCTGCTTTCTGTTTTTAATATTTCACGGAACTGTTCGTAGTTATAAAAACGCTGCTATAAATATCCTAAGTAATAGTGACATTTTAAAAATTACCATCGCAAAACGTATCGGTTTTCGTTGTGCTCTAAGCCTGTGAAACAGCATTCCTCACTCAGAGGGAGCAGCTTAAATCTCAATTTTATTAGAAGCATGGAGGTAAAATTCACATCTTGACTATCACCAATAGATGTAGCTGAACGACTTGTTTCATATTGTGATAAGAGGCGTTCTGCACATGGCAGTAAGGGCACAAATCTCAGCAAACTACCATTAACAAACTTCCTTCAATAGATCGTCAATTAACTAACACAACTTACACGTCTTTTAAAACCGGACTCTAATACCAACAAAAAACATAAGAGGGTAATGGAAGTTCTTATATAAAGGGAACTTTCGTGATTTCTAGACTTTCCTTGTAATACTCTGTAGTTATAAAGATGTTTGATTGCGATGGGTTGGTTATGCGGCCAAGGAAACTAGAAATGCGTATGAAATTTGCATAGTTAGGCTTCTTTGTTAGAGGGCGAATGAGGTGACTAAGTCAAAGAGGAAGAATGGCATAACACTATTAGAGCATGCCTTCGAAAATATGTGGCAGGGGTGTGAAATAAATCCGACCGACTTAGGACCAGGACAGCTGTAATAATTTCCTCTCGATCTTGAGGGTTTTATTAGCATCGACGGGTATTACATTATTCTACACGGCGTCACGTGATACATAGAATATCCCCAGGAATATATAAAATTCGTCTGAATTAATATGGCATTAACCAAAGATATAAAGAACGGCTAATATTTGTGGTACTGACATTTAACTACAAAGAATTACTTGTGCATTTTAATATTGCGACATGCAGATCCGTTGCTAGGCAACGACTCGGTAAACACATTCCCACCACAATGAATACGCAGTCAACAATCTGATAACTGCCGTTGCTATGCAAACTTCTGTAAATACAACAATAGAGGAAGAAGTGTTTTATAAGTGGCTTATGTCCATTGCTGAGCAACGGATGTGTTTTCTATGGATCCTCCTCGAGACTATATAAGTAGCCGAGCCGTAAAGCGGAATCAGTCGTAGAATGAGAACGAGAATGGAGCGAGTCCTCGACAGTCAAAGGAGAAGGGTTCGGCTGAAGATTGGCTGTGAGTTATTGTGACTGATCGTGATTAAGAGAGACTGAACGAGAGGGTGTTAATAAATCCAATCATCTAATCACATATTATTATTGGTCGGGGAGCCATAAACACTTGATAATATTTTCTTGTCTCTTTACACCTGCATTTTAGACTATAATTTTACCAGGCACATGGCTAGAAATGTCTCGGGTTCAAAAACTCAATCTTATGAGGGTGAAGAAATTTCAATAAAAGTTTTAGGGACTGGTCCGCGACGGTTGAAGTTATGCTCTACCTCTGAATTACAGGGGGTCATTGGTGAAAGCTTGAACAGATAAGAGGTAATATCGAATGTTAGGCCGCGCCATACGTCAAGCGGTTAGTCGCTGGCTTCCCACCACGGCGGCCCGGGTTGGATCCCGGGTCTGGTCAAGTGGGATTTGTGGTGGACAAAGTGGCGCTTGGGCAGGTTTTCTCCGAGTACTTCGGTTTCCCTTGCCAATCATTATTCCACCAATTGCTCCATAATCACTCTCGCCTATCATCTGGGGCTGTTACAATAAACCAGAAGTGGCCGCAGTACAAGGGAGTTAGTCCCACCCCACTAGCAATAAAAAAAATCGAATTTTCAGAATGCTGAAGTTGTTGGCCACTATTTCACGTGATCGGTCATTGAAGGTCGAAAAGTTCCGTAGTAATTTACAAAATAATTAAATTAAGAACCGTGCTATTACATATGCCTACATATAAAAAAGGTAAAGCTATCCCTGTAACAGGACGTGAGGGCCCATAGGGTTGTGAGACGTTGAGGGATCGCACATTTTCTCTAGACAATCGGCTCACAGATGGCGGTAAGGTTGTCAGCCTTATGCACAGGCCGCACTTTACCTTCCAAGAAGATTCTTGGTACTCATTTCTGTTAGAGTCTGAGTCGAACACAGGTCATAGTGCGGCTGGAAGGCTTAGGTGAATTTAAAGAAAATCCATCTTATCGGGACCTGAACTCACGACCTTCCGGCTTGTACCATAGTGTCTCAACTGACTACGCAAATGCGTGGCTTTATATAGAATTCCTATTTCCCCTCCTCTTAAATTTGAAATCGTCTGCTTCCATATGTATTTGTTCAGTTGGAACACTTTCATATCGACCGCCGCCTGTGGGTCTACCAAATGTACAGGAACAACAACTACCTACACAGTTCCACCTGATGAATTTGATAAATTGGACCTTATCGACAAAAGAAAGTCTCAAGGAACTGGAAACCCGACCATTTTGTGTTCCTTCTAATCGTTCAAGATACAAAAGCGTTAAACTGAGAAAGTAATTCGAATATGACAGACGAAAAACAGGCAAATATATTATACTCTATAGCTAAGAAACAGCAATGTAAGCTACTGCAAACAGAGGCAGACACAATCCCGATACAAAATCTAACATTTTTCTTTACTGCGTAGTGCAGATGCCACTAACAGATACATTATATATTTTGCAGCAAGGAACTACATAATTTGTTCCCACACTTAAAATACACCGCGAACATTATTCGGGTTTGAAAGTGATGGGATGATTAATTTATTTTTCGGGGTGGGGGGGTTGCTGTGATTGCGACGTCCCTCATGTTTACTTTATATGATCCTAGGTAATCGACGAGAAACTTACAGGTAAAATCGCTTTTGTGACAAAGATTCTGAACAATGATTTTATTTATCCGTGGCAGAACTACACTTTACCATCGTACCGACTTCATTTACAAAAAGCTACCGATGAAAGAAGTTAGCTGAAGCCGACGCGGTTTGATCGGTAATGTTATGATACTCATATTTGTACCGAGTCCAAAGGAAATAGTTGCCCTCATCTTGTGATACTGTGCACATTGACAAGGGTGTGAAAATATAAAGTTGTTTCTATGCCATACGGATGTACGGAGGAGTGGGGATACAGCTTCTTTTAATGCTAGTGGGGTGGGACTTAGTCCCTTCTACTGCGGCCACTTCTGGCCTATTGTACCAGCCCCAGATGATAGGTGAGGGTGATTGTGGAGCAATTGGTGGAATGAAGATTGGTAGGGGAAACCGAAGTACTCGGAGAAAACCTGCCCCAGCGCCACATTGTCCACCACAAATCCCACTTGACCAGACCCGGGATCGAACCCGGGCCGCCGGGGTGGGAAGCCAACGACTAGCCGCTTGAGCTATGGCGCGGCCCAATCTTTGGCTTACGAGCCGGGCACCGGAAGGATCAGGGGATAGAGTTGTATGGATTCATAACCTTGGCACTAGATTAAATTGAGTAGTCAACTTGACGTTGGGACTCGTCTCTAGTGTGTAAAAAAGTAAAGGTAAATGTAAATTTATCCTTGCAACAAGCATGGAGACACAAAAAGTGTTGGGAGACGTCGAGGCTTCCACATTTACTATAGACAATCGGCCCATAGATAGCGGTAAGGTTGTCAGTCTTACACACTGGCCGCTCTTTACCCCCCAGGAAGATTCCTGGAACTCATTTCGCTCATTTCTGTTACAGGCTGAGTCGAAATCAGGGGCATAGTGCGGCTGGAAGGATTAGCTAAATTAAAAAATCCACCTCCTCGAGACTCGAACTCACAACCTTCCGATTTGTAGCATAGTACCTCAACCAACTACGCTACCACCTGCCCCCATCTGTAGGGTGTTCTCGACATAATTAAAATAGGGGTCTTTGTGGATCCCAAGCATATATGGTCGCGGTAGTGGCAAGGGAAGTCGTTGGCCATTGCCGGAGATCGAACCCGGGTCATTCAGTCTGTATATTGACTAAGATACAGGAGTTACTTCCCAGTAAAAGTATTCGCCTTCTTCAGATATACGAATCGGTACTCTCGTATAAATACTGAAAGGCAAAAATCGTATAGTAGACGGAAGACTGTTATATTTTTAAATGTAATTTAAAATTAAACTGAAGTTGAATCGATATAAAGACTCTTCTGAAGTTCCTCAGTGGATATCCTATAAATGAGAAATATATTTATCCTACGTGCAACACAAACCATAGAAAGTTTTTACATCAAGAATTCTCAGTCTCCTTCCGACACGCTTGGCTGTTCCACTACTTGTGACGGCATCTCAACTATTAAGGTTCTGCAGTGTCGAGTGACATGCAGTTGGAATGTAAATTATGTATCACCGTAGGTGTGAAAGGGAAGCGGTCGTAGCATATTTTATAGCACGGAGAGGTCCAGGAGACATCAGAAAGACATAAAATATCTCAGCTAGGATTGTCTCCGGCTGGGATTTGCATCAGAAACTTCCTGAATGCTCTTCAGAAGTGTGACAATCCACTCGGATAGCCTTGCTTAAAAAAGGAAAACCACCTATATTACACAAAGATTCTTTACACTCAGGCCAGAATTGTTTTTCCCCACATGATTTAGTATGTTACCGCACGTCTCAAGCTTGAGGAGATCAATAGGTATCAGTTAGTAATAGATAAGTAGAGGTAAAAGCCATATTCCTCATGTAGAAACACTACTTAATTTCATACAACAAACAAATGACAAAAACCAAATTCAAGTTAACATTTTATGAATGTCCATTGGAAGAGAGATCTGTTCTAGTAACAAATACGATTACATGTTACAATATCTTAAATCATGACATTCTAAGATATCTTCCGGGATGTAACGCCGTGTAATCCACGGAAAGTTAATTGAAATTTCGAAAGAAAACGTCGCCTCAATTTCAGGGTCCAAGAATGAGCCAAGCAAGAAATCAGCAGACAGGTAACAACCAAATCGTAGGTTGACTTTCAACGGACTACACGGAATTACATGTCAGAAAATAGAACTCTTCATGACCACCGTTATGAGAACCTCTAATCCTGCATTCAAACAGACGTTTCTAAACCATGAAACTACACATAAACATTACATAAATCGGGCTAATGTTATTAGCCTAAGAGCGAAGCACAGACTTCTAAACTACTAATAACAAAAAGAAGGAAAGTCAAAACGCTTTTTGTTATCATTTCTATTTAGTAAGTTCTTATATATGATTTTTCCGTGGCTCTCCCAGACCATTCAGGGCTCAGACCTCTTATTCATTTCCGTAATAATTTTTCACAGATGGTAGGATTCCTTGGGCGAGTGATCAGCCCGCCGCAAGGCCGCTACCTAAACACAGAATAAAAGCATGCACACACCAAATATCCATGTCTTAAGTGAGATTCGAAGTCACGATGCCAGCGTCCGAGCGAACGAAGACAGTTCATGCCTCATATCGTGCGGCTACTGTGACCGGTTCTTATACAGCGTCCGAGCGAACGAAGACAGTACATGCCTCATATCGTGCGGCTACTGTGACCGGTTCTTATACAGCGTCCGAGCGAACGAAGACAGTACATGCCTCATATCGTGCGGCTACTGTGACCGTTTCTTATACATAACTAGAACTACTTATCCACAACTGGAATATCGACAAAATTATTTTGCTAATACACAGCTTAGAGAGAGAAAATAAAGTAATAAGAAATTTCATATTTTGCATTTTCAAGTAATATTACACGTAATATTATCAAATTGGTTGAATAAGGATAATGTGGACAGGACATATATATATATATATATATACACTGTGACGCGTTACCTTACGTCCATCGCTGCGACAACTGCTACAATCGGAACGGACACTTCCACGGCAACGAATACGTGGAAAGTGGGGAGTTCCCGCAGCGATAAATCGCAGCATCGAATTGCCGTTGAGTAAAAACGGATGAGACGAAGCACATTACCGGTGTATTCTATAAGAAGCGTTCCCGTAACAACGGACTGTCAGGTTGTTCATGATTATTGTTTGAATTATTATTATTATTGTTTGACCTCCTAGTGAAATACGTTACAATACGTACACACACACACACACACACACACACACACATATATATATATACACGTGTATATATCGGATGAACAGAGGAAACATGATAACATTGCCGAAGTTAAGTGAGCCGTCGCAGTAGTAAAAAAGCAAACTAAATTTTGATAAAATAAATTAAGATGACTAATAATAATAATAATGTTTCAATAAATTATATTTCACCATGATCGCATTCACGATATATGAGAATCTTCACCAACAGAGCATAATACATCCAACATACCCCCAGACGTAAATATATAATTAACGGCAATCTAAAATATACGTAATTATAAACCTCACACGTCATAATAAAATACTTACTTTACAGAAACATTACTTACATGAAATTCTAGAAGCAAGCAGGTCCATCAGTAATAACAAATATTAAACTATGAATAGAGACTCCATTAACCGGTTACTAAATTGTACATAGAAATCTTTCTTACGCCACACTGAACATGCCCAGCGTTGCATTGCATCTACTCTGTTTCAACCGTTCTAACAATTTATGAAAAACCACAGTTTATATGTATTACACATTCAATCACTTAATATGAGGATTTATTAAAATTTGCGCTGCAAAAAAAGAATCCATTTTATTCCTATATTCAATAAAAATACGTTTTATTTTTTACTAACATACCACCTGACAATGATCCATGTTCTACAGCATTTTTGTGCAAATCTTATGAACACACAATTTTGAAAACAGGTGTAAATTGGCGAAAAATATTTGTACAAAAAATATGGTAAAAACTAGCACAGGATTTAAATTACGAAGGACAAGATGTAGAGACGAGGTTCTGTGTCGCTTGTATAAATTATTCGCCTTCGGTAGCAACAGGGAATTTCTTTAACTTGTGAGAACTTAGCTACCTGAAGAAGGTGAAACATGTCACGAAATTTGATGGTTAAATTATTTAAAAATTCATTGCATAAAATTCAGGGAAGGGGCGGTGTAACACTGTATTTCTTTTCTATAACATAAGCATCAAACTCGTAATTACTGTACCCGTCCCTCAGTCCATCAGTGTCAGTTAATGGGCTTCTCAGGGTTTACTTTGGGCGGGGTTGTTTATTTGCTGGATGGAAGCAAGTTTCGGACAGAGCTGTCAGGTGGATAGCGGTTTGCATGAAGTTTATTCGGGGTCTCACAAGGGTAGAGTTTCGTGTTGCTCGAAGGTGGAACCATATATTTAGGGGTTAAAATTCTTGAGAAAATAGAAAGAAATTCGCAGATTCACACTTCAGTCACAGTTGTTAAGAATGACAATTAATTACATACAATTGAACAATATTAAAATTCCTTAGATGTGCTTTGGCGCGTGCGATATACAAAGTTATTGATAGAGGAGAGATTTTCCGTGCGATTTGACTCACTGTTTTGCTTTAATTTGGGAGTATTGTAAGTTCAGCTTCATTTCAAACTTTGAATGTCGGAAAATAATAATGAAAGTAAAGTTGCCCTGTGTTTAACTAATTAAGCACTATGTCATGAAGGCGTATGGGGGAGTGGATATATAATTCCATATTTTTTTGACATCGGCATTAGTTGGATATGAGTGGTCAGTTTCACGCCCGGTCACTTTATCCTTGAGGAAATACCTCCCGGTACTCACTGTATAGGAGGTTCAGTGGACCCCAGAGCCGGTTTGGACAACGTGGAGAACAGAAAATTCTTGACCGTCCTGGGACTCGAACTGCGACCCCTCTGTCGTCCAGCCCATAGCCAGTCGCTATACCGACTGCGCTATCCCGGCTCCTCACGTCCAGCCCATAGCCAGTCGCTATACCGACTATGCTATCCCGGCTCCTGTCGGCAGATAGTTTCATTTTAAAAGAAACTCGCGAAACTTATCTGCCAGAGACGATAAACACGCTGGGAGTTGTCTGACGCATACCGCCAGAATTCAAACTGACTATATATTTTCCTTCTCGGGGTTGAACTTCGAACACTCAAACTTAAGACAGAAAATTGGTTAGCTAATTCGCAATGCAGTAAGTGTACGTTGCTATGGAGACCACAAACAAGTACTAAGTCAGCAGCAGCACCGCTTCGTCTCCTCATGAAGACAAGTTTTAGCAATAAGCGAGAGAATAAGTAAGTTCTGAAGAGAGCGAAATGTCTCTCTGCGGACGGCTGTGACGTGACCTCTACGTACTCCAACCAAACGAGTACCGGATGTTTTATTATTGCAGAAGGATGATTGTGGACTCAAAGCCTGGGTTAGTCTCTCTTCACTGGGGAGGGGCAACACCAAGGAGGTTGCGATAGCGGTAACGCCCTAAACTTCGAATCTTGGTCGGGCAGCCGGATGCCCTGACTGAGACTGTTTATGGTTTTCATCGGTCCTTCCAAGAAATTCCAGCACAATACTTGAATTATCACATTAATGTTTCCTTTTATGTATTTTTCTAATTCTTTATTCACTAATCACCTTAACAGTCTTGGACGGTTCCTTGGACGGTGGATCAGCCCGTTGAAAGGCCCTTACCTATACACAGGACAACAGAAACAAAAGAATAAATGCACAAAGACATATGTATCTCCAGTGGGACTCTAACCCACGATCCCAGTGTCCTAGCGGGCGAAGACGGTACCTTAACAGTCGACTCTGTAAAATCTGAGACATCGATACCATCATGAAATGACGTAAAAGTAGTGATTTATGTGATTCAGCGCTCCTCCTCATAAAAAGCGTTCTGACAACAACTACACCTTTCAGGAATGAAACATTCCATGGTGTGATGATGTTTCATACTGGAGACTGTGACTAAAACTTTGCGTCACATCGGCCAACTATGAGTGCACCTTTAATCGAACCTCTAACCCCAACAGAACGCGAACAGATACCTGAGGTAGAAGCAGGCGCAAGAGAACTGCTGAAGTGTTCCATATTCTGGGATACAAGGACAATACTTCAGTGTTATATCCCAGAAGATATAAATCCTCGTAATCACAGCTGTGAGAACCTCAAATCCTACAAGAAACCTACCATCCAAATAAATCCGGTCATAACTTTGCTTTGACAATAAAAACCAGTGAGATTGCACTAACTTACTGGCTGTGTGACAGGTCGACCAATATAACAATCAATCGCTTGGGACTAAATATTCTTTCAGCAGGCTATGGTTATTTAGTTGGACAAGATATTCTAAGATTGTTCCCTGCGGTGTAACAAAAAACTGCCACTGTATCCTCTCCTGAGCCAGTTTAATTCAGGTCATAATATATTTTGTAATATACACATTAACTTTACCCGTTCGCTTATTTTCTACGTGTCTCAAATGTTATATTCCTTTCGGGTTTTCTAACAGAGGGATATACTGAACTCTCTTGTGTGTGCAGTTGCGCTACAGTGTTTATCCGTTTCGTTATCTTATTTGATTCATGATCCTGACGATATAAATAGAAAGCTAAAAATTGTGACGCTGATTATAATGATGTTATCTCCAATCTAATGCTTGTTATTTCCTGCCTCTTAATTCTACATTCTCTATTCGTCACCTTGTTCTCAGAGATTTGTTACATGGATTACAATGCCAGTATACTGTGTGCACAATTATACCCTTCTACAGGTCACAGTCCAGCCAGAACACGCATAAGTTGAGACTAGAATTCTGGCCACAGAGTGAGGCAGTCCAGCTAACTGTGCGGTTTGGGTCTCTCATCAGAAATTATTAACTCAGTCAGTATTATGTGCCATTTGCCCGTAGCTCCCAGCAGAACAGTTTCCTCATACCCTACCTGAAATACAGCCAAGGGCTACTGTTGAAGAAAGCCGTTCTTCATGTGTAATATTAACACAATTGCTTTTCAAGGTGTCATGACTTTCTGTTCATCATAATAGTCGTAACCTATTTAACAGCGCTGTTGGGTAGAGCCGGAATAGCTTAGTCGTAGAGCGACGGGCTACAAACTTGACTACTGAGGGGTCGGAGTTCAAGCCCTGGTAGGATCAAGAATGTTCCGTATTTCGCGTCATCCAGACCGACTCTGGGTTCCACCCAACATCTTATCCGATGGGTACCGAGGCCTTTCCCTAGGGATAACGCGGCCGGGGCTTGAAGCTGACCACTCATCTCTAACTAGTGTCAAGGTCAAGAAAATATGGATCTATATACCTACTACCCCATACTCCTTCATTACGTAGTGCTTAACTAATTACGCTAACATTATACATGATATTATTAAAAATGTCAAGGTGGGGAGATGTGAGATGGGCCTCAAGTGTCACCACGATCAACTTAGTAAGGGGTGCGTTGATAGGGCATGCGCCCTGTGTTTCATTATGGTGGCTTCTTTGTGTGGGCTGAAACACGAAAATATTCATTTCGTGAAATCTACAAGAGGATTATTTCATTTGGTGCAATAGTAAAGTTAGAAAAAGTAAATTTGTCCCTATGCTTAATTAGTTAAGCAACATGCCATGAAGACGAACGGTGTGGAGATATAGTCGGAATTTCCTTAACCTCGGCAGTAGGTGGAGACAGTGGTCAGCTTCATGACCCTGCCGCTTTAGTCCCGGAGAACAATCCTCGGTACCCACTGGAAGGAGCCTGTGTGGGCTCCAGAGCCGACGTGGAAGCTGTCGAAAGAAAAAAATATATCTACCCTCCATCAAAAATCGAAATCTAATTTCTTAGCCATCCAGCCCAGCTACCCAGGCGTATTATCACAAAATCATGAATACAAATTCTCAATACCTTAGCAGCAAATGCTTACATCCTTCTGGAAGTGTGTCACATTCAAACTGACGATTTTCCTTCAGCTGTCAAAAGGGACGGAAATCACTGCGAGCTAGGTCCGGAAAATAGGAAGAGTGTTGTCCACTTGTAAAGGCTTTTCAGAAACTTCTGATCTTCCACAAACTTCGAAAACCGTTCAGTAATCTTGGGTGTTGGTAAAAGTATTCTTAGCGGTCACTTATAACAGGCATAAATAAATTTATGAAGTAGACATTCTCTCAGCTACGAGAAACTTACAACAAAGGCTGTCCTGCTGTACGTCTACCTGCTCTATTATCGTATGAAATGACAAGAAGAGTAAGTGAATGCTGAAATTCATATGTCTACCGCTAGATGTCACCTGCGTGCTGTATATGGCATGACAGTTCTCATTATTTCATTCCGAGTGCATTGGTACAAAAGAACAATTCTATTGTCGTATGGTGTAGGGAAAATATGACGTCTGTCTGTACAATACTTCGGCATTCAGTGTAACACCAAAGGAATCAGTAAACCTTTGAAAACATTTGTTGTTTCGTGCAATGACTTGGCATTTTATATAACATCCGTAATTAAAAAGAAAATACAATAAATGTTGTGATATCTGACACAGCCGGGGCCACGATATTATTGGATATTGTAAATTCCCGGATATCAGAACGTTATACCTAACGTGTATTTCAATGTATCTAGACACCTGATGTCCGATCACAGTGGCCGCGCGGTCTAAGTCATGAAATTTCTTCGCCCGCTAGAACGGTGGGATCGTGCGTTCGAATCTCACTCGAAGCATGGATGTCTGTGCGCGTTTATTCTGTGTTTGTGTTGTTCTGTGTTTAGGCAACGGCCTTGCGACGTGCTGATCACCGTCCAAGAAGTACTACCGTCTGTGTATGGATTAAGAAACTGAAAAATCAACCAAGGTCCTCAAGGACTGTAGAGCCATAGACAGATAAGTACACAACTCACGGTCACCTAACCACCTAATCTGTCGCTTTCTACTCTATTCTGTCTTGCCTGCAGCGCTTTCTATTCTCCTTTCCCCACTATTTACATAACATGGTATATAAATAATCTAAAAACACAAACAATACATTTTTCATGACATTCACAATTAGTCAATTTCCGGTTTACAGAAATTTCCGATTATCCAGTGCTAGACATCGCAGCTTTCACCGCAGAAGCGCGGACAGGCCTGAAGTAGCTCTTGGCGCTTCCTTCTACAAAAATATATCTGTACAAACGCAGCGAAATGAGACACAAATAGATCAGAACTTACAAAAAAGTCTGTATAATATAATAGGTGTCAGTCTGCGTGTTTCTGGGAAGAACAGTATATGTTCTTACTAATGGGCACTGCTAAAAGTCAGTCACTGAAGTAATTAACGTGGACAATGAGGAGGAGTAGAACGTGAGGATATGCTGAGTAATTGTGCAAAGCACAAGTACAACTTTTGTTCCAGTGAAATAGGAATGCAGACTTTTTTACGTAACTGTGTTATTTTTGTATGCTGCGTGTTGCAAAATGCGTATTGACTGTATACCATGCCCAGAACAGGATAATGAAGGAATGCACCAGATGGTACGAGTGTACCACTCAGTGCGTTGTACTCGTACAGACAAGCGCACAAGTACACCCGTCCTGTAAACAAAATGAAAACAAATGTACGAATGAATAGCACATAAAATCTTATTTTCCTTCCAATTACTTCGGGTTATCGCAAGGATCTGATAATAATTATTTTAACATACAGAGTCCTAGTGGTGTATTTATATTACCTCGCCAAATTTGTTGTTCTTAAATCATTAAATCTAAAATAAGAGATGGATGAAGTATTATTTTAACGCCATATTTGCACCGATATGAGCACCATCTCTTGATGGAAAATAATAAATAGAGTAGTTTATATTCTTCAAAAAGAAGAGGTCTGAATTTATACATTTCGTGGTAATATCGAATGTCTAACAAGGATAGAGATGAAGAAAGCAGTCGTATTTGGCACCGTGTATATGTGGTGTTAACCGACGTTTCGGAGGAACGTATCGCCTCCATCTTCAAGGTAGAAGGAAAAATATAAGAAATCTGCAAGCGAAGAGACCGTGAGAACCGGTAAAAGCAGATTGTTCCTCCGAAACGTCGGTTAACACCACATATACACGGTGCCAAATCCCAGAAGACTGCTTTCTTCATAGTCACCGCCGTGAAAGCCTCAAATCTTACAAGGATAAAGATATTATGTTGACAAGAAGCATGCGAGACAATTACAGTAATGAAAACCTGGTACTATTTCACCTCATGAAGAATAAAATTTATTATTCATTAAGAGACACACACAAGGGTCTCCACTAATAGGAAAGCCTAAACGTGTGTTAGGTATATCAGTTACGTATATCAGAAGTTGTGGAACGTGTGGTAAATTACACACAAAATTGAAGATTATTAGAATGATAATATCTTGCGGGACATTTCCATAACTTCTTGACAGAGAATTCTTGAGGGACTTCACTTTTGACGGCTCTGGGTCAAGTGAAAATGGTCACTCAGCTTTTAAAATGTTTTACCTTGGATCCAGCATGTAAGGTCATCACAGCAGTGGCTATGAAGAGTTGTATCCTCTAGGATGTGACGTCATATAAACCAGTGAAAATAATCTGATGTTCGGAGGAAATCATATCGCTTCCATATACAGGGCTGAAGAGTAAGTCAAGCATGAAGCAAGCAGCAAGCAGAGCTGGGTCCTGTTGCATCATGGCGGGAAGAAGAACACAGGCAGCAGGAAACAAACTACGAGTAGTGAAACCGTCCATGCACGTGTGGCATTCTTCCCACAGCTCCACGAGGACAGAGGTCACTGTCACTCGATTTCGGATCCGACACACCCGACACACGCGTGGCAATTGTTAAGAGATGACCCAACACCTGCTTGTGACCAGTGCGGAGTCCGCTTGAGATTTGACACATCCTGCAGGAATGTCCACTTCATAACAGAGATCGTCAACGTGGCCGAGAACTTTAAAACAAACTCCCTCCTTACCCCCCAGCCCAAATACACATAACCCAAAGGAGGAATCTGTTTATAACGAAATTCTCTTTTTCAAAGTACAGGTCTTAAGTAATTTGTTCGAGAGGAAGAGAGACAAAAAACATTTCATATGGCACGCAAAATAATTAATTGATGTTTAACAGGAACAATTTTCAGACAATCAGGATTTTAGTTCTGTCTCATAATGAAGGTAATACGGTCATTTAGCTAAATGTCTGGGTTATTTTCGGTAGCAAAATTAGGCACAGGCCTACAGACTTGAAATAATCCCGCCAACAGTAAAAATATACAAGAATATTTACTGGTCAATTAACTTATTGGGCAATATTTACTATACTTATCAAGATAAATATATACAAACCTGTGATATATTCTCTTAGGCTACTTCAGAAACTTATCAGAATACAGCGATACAGGCCTACATAGTAGTTGCTTACTTACTTACGGAGCTGAGCCCTTCTTGAGAAGCTGCCAACTGTGCAGCCACTCAAGAATTTCCCAGCATTTTATGGAACCCGAAGGTTCATTACCGTGTTCACAAGAGCCCTCCACCGGTCCCTATCCTGAGCCAGATCAATCCAATCCATACCATCCCATTCTATCTCTCTAAAATCCATTTTAACATTGTCCACCCACCTACGCCTTGGTCTTCTCAGTGGTCTCTTTCCTTCTGGCTACATAGTAGTTGTTAGAGTAAATAATTTCAAAAACCAAGAATAACCCATTCGTAATATACTATACGCAATCATTTGGACTTAAACATTTTCCCTCTCAAGATATTCTGCAGAAGTTTGCTACTACAGAGCATGATATAATATTTTTAGAGCTGTGACATGACAATAACTGACAGTCGTTAAGGAGGTTACATTCTTCTGTCTCAATTACAGGTTTCTCATTATCAGACACGTGCTGCAATGTTAAACATGTCACATACCCGAAATTTTGAATTTAAATAAAGAAATAAGATTGTCCATACGCTGATGTATTGATTCATGGAGTGAGTAGGAGAGGGCACAGCAATCAAAGTCAAGCTCGTCACGTGGGTAGCTCAAATGACTTGTACATCTCAAGCAAACTGAGCCGCGCCTGACAGCCGAGTCCCGTATTACTTTCCATTTCCTTGCATAATTCATACTATTGCATTTTGCTGACTTAGCATAAGCTCTCTGCTAGGATCAGTTACTGAGCAAGCAGCAAGAGGACTTAACAATCTTCGGCGCATCTGCGTCTCTCTTCCACATTAAAACCATTTACCCCTTACGTCTCTCGAATAAAGGGCACATCCCTCGCATAATGTCCAAGTTTTCTGAACACAAGCTATTCAGTTCGGGTGCGTTAGTGCACGACGTGGTATCAAGTTATGAGAAGAAGGCTTTAGCGACTGACTACGGGCTAGACGACCGAGGGATCGGTGTTCTAGTCCCAGTAGGGTCAAGAATTTTCTTTTCTCCACGTAGTCCTGACCGGCTCTGGGGCCCGCCCAGCCACCTATCCAATGGGTACCGGGGGCTCATTCCCAGGGGTTAAAGCTGGAGGGGCGTGAAGCTGACCGCTCACCTCCAACTTGTGCCGAGGTCAAAAAAATGTGTATCCATACATCCACTCTCCGGTCTATAAAACCGATTAACGGCCGTGGGAATTCGTTGCGCTGACCACGTGACCCTCTATCCGCAAAAGTTGGCACTGACTTCGTCGGTGAAGTTAATGCCAACTTTAGCGGATAGAGGGCGCCGCGGAGTCAGCGCAACGAATCCCCACGGCCGTTAATCTCGGTTATCTAGACCGGAGCCGCTATTTCCTTGAAATAGCTCCTCAGTTATCCTCACGAGGCTGAGTGGACCCAGTTCCAGACCCACTACTTCTCAGCAAATCTGGTAGCGCCGGGAATTGAACCCGGGATCTCAAGATCTGTAAACAGGAACTCTGACCACTAGACCACACAGGCGGTCTCAAAGGACATATTAGCTGTTTTTATTTAAAATGCTTGATAATCATTAATATTGCTTTTGTTCTGTTCTATTCAGTTTCACTTTTGTTGTGAAAGTTAAACGGGGGGAAAAATTGATCCTAATCGGAAGAAAAGACGGACATCATGTGACAGGTCAGGGAGAATTTCGTCATGGCAAATCTCATTTGTTTTGAATGAAACAAAATAAAGCGAGCAAGTCGGCCAGTGCCTTGCTGTCACGGGAAAGCTCAGAGGATAGCGACAGTGTTTCACTGCCATACTCACTGATGTCATTTTCATTCATTGCAGAGCTGTTGTTCCATAAGGGCGTAATATGTTTGGACGCAGACACTCCTGGGATCCATTTGTCCAGAATTAGATTTTCAGAGAACAATGGAAACTTACGTATATACATGGGTTCCATTTCTCCAAAAATTAACGTTTCCGAAACAGTGGTTTATTCACGAAAGTATACATAAAGCAGGCTTTCTCTATAAACTTTTATAACTTTCGTTTCAGATGAATTATAGTATACCAGTTAACTCAACTATACAAATGTCAGAGAGGCCAATCAAGATGTCTAGATAACCTTACGTATAACAGAAAAATAAGCAGAGGCGATTACATTCCACGTTCAGTGATATACAAGTATAAAATCAGATGGTAAAGGTGATTGCCAATAAGTGATTTTGGTGGGCATAAAGAACTTAAATTTTTGTACTTTAAATGTGTAATTCATTCCAACCGACCGACCGAACTAGACCCAAACCAACCAACTAAACAAACAAACAAACAAACAAATCAACTGACTGACAAGCCTAACTAACTAACTAAATAACTGACTAACCAAATACCTACCTATTTACCTACCTAACTAACTAACTAACTCCATGGAGCTTAGCCCTTCTTAAGAAGCCATCAATGGAATAAATATGTACATTAAACTGAACTAAGCTGCTCAAGAACTCCTAAAACTTTATGGAACCCGAAGGTTCATTGCCGTGTTCATAAGAGCTCTCCACTGGTCTGTATCCTGATCCAGATGAATCCATTCCTTATCACACTATCCTATTTATCCATTTTAGCTCAAGTATTTATTTTGAAAAGCAAAAGGAGGCATATGAAATTGCTTTGCTGTCCATGTGTCTGTGTCCCTCACTTAACGCCTGAAAGCCGCAATAGTGGAGTCAGAAGAGACGACCGTTGCTAGGAAAAGATTCGGTAAACGTGCTCCCGCGACAACGGTTACAAAATAATAAATAAAATCGTTGTATTTCGTGATTTCTATGCCATCCGTTTCGTATCAAATATTAAATATACTGTGAAGAAAAGTAGGGAGTTAATTCTTCATAGAACTTTTATATTATCCTCCGACCTATGTCTATTTCTTCCTAGTGACCTCTTTTCTTCTGCCTTTCCCATAGAAATTGTACATGCATTCTTCTTTTCTTCTTATTCGTGCTACATGCCCTGTTCATCTCATCCTCCTCGACCCAACATGTTTTCCATTCCCATTTTCAACTCCGACTCTCAGATTTTACCCTGTTTAGAACGGATTTTAATAGATTTTAACAAACATTTTCGTCGTTTTCACTATTATAAATTGGCTATAAACTTGTTCGCATATCATGTGAAACATGCAAAATAGTAAAGTTGTCCCTGTGTTTAACTAATTAAGCACTACATCATGAAGAAGATGTATGGGGGAATTGGAGTTGAGTGGTCAGCTTCATATCCCACCTACTTTACTCATAGGGAATTAGTCCCCTTTTGCTCATTGGCTAAGAGGCTGGATGGGCCTCAGAACTGATCTGGGCGAGATGAGTAAGTAAAAATTCTTGACCCTTGTCCGTCCAGCCAGTAGCCAATCGCTATACCAACTGCGCTATCCCACCTCTTATGAGAGAACATGTAGATATGTATTCTGCATCAATCTGTTCTAATTTGCTACCCGCTTTCTCTTTGGTTTCTAGCTCACCTTATTCTTTGACTCTGAAAACAGAAGTGAAATGTTCCACCGAAACGTGTGTTAACTTTCAAAGGACTACACTGCGTTATATCCCAGAAGATAGGATTCTTCATAACCACTGTCTTCAGAACCTCAAATTATACGTGTATGAGAATAATTGAGAAATGGTTTTGTGGAAGGCTAGGATATTAAAGGATAGAACCGAGGATGCAGAGAAAGGAGAAAGGACTGATTTTACGGATAGAAGTTACGCGAAAACAAGGAAGATTACGTATAATTCTGCTGTCGATCACTTTACAATGAGAAACATCGAAGGTGAACCAATAATGTAGACATAAAGAAGGTAAACAAATGCGAGTTACTTACAATTCCTGAGACTGTGATCTCGCCGTTGGTGGACAGAGGCAGTAGATCCGTTAGGATGCATCCTTCCAGCGCCAACATGAGCTCAGCGGACGTACATGGAACTGTTCCCTCCTCCAACAGCCACCATTCCTCGGCGTACGTTCCCATAATGATCCATTGGTACTTACGTCCAAACATCCCTGCCCTGTGAAGTAACAATGTTTCTAGTCACTTCATCCATCTCTCAGATGCTGATAATTATAAATTTGTTAATATCTGTGATCTCATTACATCAAAACTACCAAATTTCGCTGTCGAGATATGAGCAGTTCTGCATAGAATTTTGAAGGTTCCAGGTTTCATTATCGGGTCCTGATACAGATTAATCTGACTGAACATTTTCATAGCTTTCTTCCTCTTCTCAAGGAAAATTCTGAAACATGAACGGCCCTGGAGATTCGTTGCGCAGAACACGCGACACTTTCTATCCACTTAAATTTGTACTAACTTCGCTGACAAGCGGCGGTTACTCGGTCGATATAGTTCCCTTGCGGACTGAAAAAACGGAGTTTGTTTTTGAACAAATAATACGCCAAGAGCTTTTCTTTCCGTATCGTTCTCAGTTCTTTACTCATAATCACCCACTATGAAACTACAATAAACTAAGAAATAAACTACACATCAATATTGAATGTTAATAATAAAAGGTAAATTTGCCCCTGCACTTAACTAATTAAGCACTACTTCATGAAGGTATATTGGAGTGGATGTATAGATCCACATTCTCTTGATCTCGGCACTATTTGGAGGTGAATGATCAGCTTCACGCACCGACCGCTTTACCCCCGGGGAAAGAGCCATTGTATAGGAGATTGGGTAGACTCCAGAGCCGGTCTGGAAGACGTGGAGGAGAGGAAATTCTTGACTCTACTGGGACTTGAACGCCGAACCCTCGGTCGTCCATCCCGTAGCTAGTCGCTTACCGACTACGCTAAATATTAATGAAAATTGTATACTGTATGCTGGGGAAACAAAGTAAACTTGCTTCTTAGTACAGACTGGAATAGGACCGGAGGAGGAGGAAGACGTAATGAGCAAGAAGTGACAACACACAGCCAGCGATGTACGGTCAGACATGTACAATTAAAAATACTCGTACTAACGCTAAATCTGTTTATATCACGTAACCATAGAAATTAGCATAAGTCAAGTCATAATAATTCATCAGTAAGTCATCAACGAAAATTATTTGTTCCGGTCACACTTTTTCTCATTTTTGTAAAATGGAATCATGTTTACGTTTCACGAATACCTATGCCTTGCAAAATTGGAATTCCTTAAATGAAATATCACTATTTTTGTATATCAGCAGCTTTCTAACTCGATCAGCCGTGAAGTTTTTATCGATGTTACGAATTTGACAAAATTATACCGCGATGGGGAGGTTCCCAGTAGCGCCGATTCTCACTATTTCATAAAAACTGATCAGTTTATATCTATAATAATTACGTTCATAGCTGACTATAGACAGGGACAAACCGACAACCATATACGTCTCGTTAACCAGCTTCCGAAGAACCAGCTCTCATTTTATAGACTGCATAGAAATTCAAGAGTGGCCAAAAAGAGACGTGTGTAAGATTGGGGTACGTAAGTTTCGTTTTTTTTTTTTTTGGTTAGATGTCCAGAAATATACTAATATATTTCCACATGGACGTCTCATAGCATTTTACATATGTTTGATTTCAATCACGAATTAAACTAAGTTTAAGCCTGGCAGTATTTTTAATTATGCTGCCAAATACGTGTAGTATTTCGACCTAAGGGCGCAAACTTCTTTTCTGAAAGTTCAAAAATCTGAAGGAGCTATTAACATGCCGCCTCACAGCTGCATGTGTTACGAATTGTAAGGGGGACGGGGGCTCTCACGAAGAGACAGTCAGATGAACTCCTTTTAACAAAATGCAGAAGGTAACAATACAGTAATATCGCAAGTTGATATTTTGTTTTTGAGATAAATAAAAGACTGCCATTAAAATAGACAGAACAAAGCATATGCTAAGAGAGAGAGAGAGAGAGAGAAGGGAAAAATGAAGAGGGAACATAATACGCCTTGATTCTTAGGGACGTTGATAAGGATACAGTAACTTCGTGTTTCGGCTTGAATAAAGAAACCATAATGCGAGTATATATATATTTGGATGGAGGAAGTCACAGTAACGCACAAATAATAAAAATGAATTTTACGATGGCAATGACAAGAACAACTACTTCTAGAGACAGAAGAATACCTGTGCGCCTCACAGAAGACCCTACGGGCCCAGGACTCGTTGAAGTTGCCCAGAATTATTCTGACATCTTTTTCTTTGAGCTTGGTCATGGCAGAAGTTACCTCATTGGCAAAACTTTGGGTTTCTAGAATCTGGAAACCTGATGTATCAAGGTCAGCCACGAGGCGGTTATGCGCCTGAAACACAAAGCAGGCAGTATTAGAACACTGGCAATAAAGTTTAACACTTTGCTATTTCTTCTATAAATTCTTAATCGCCGGATTCAATGTCAATTTGAGTTCTGATCATGATCTTATTTCTTCAGTATGCATACAAATTTAAGCTAGAAATAAAGTGAATTTTTAAGAGTTATATCTTCTGGGACATAAGGTCTTGTAACTCTGATGTTATTTTCTTCTTGGCTTATTCTTCCAGCCTGAAGATGAACACGGTATGTTCTTCCGAAACGTTGGTTAAATTGTAACGGACTATACAATGTTATATCCCAGAAGATAGATCTCTTCATAACCACCGTTGTGAGAACTTAAGATCCCATTATTGATTATTATTCCACTAATTGAAATCATGCGCGTCTCTGAAAATGAGAACTAATCACTGCTTTGAAATCTGTTCCTCACCGTTTTCGTTTTCATGAACATTTCTCAGCAACCGGTCACATAGGTACAAAGTTGTACGTTCCACATATGACCTATCACATTTATGGCCACACTTATTTTGTTCCACTACTTGCGGACATTACAAAATTTATAAAACTTAGTTTTTCAAGCAGTCGTAATAAATTCTGGAAATCAAAGACCTCACCGATAGATATATATAAACTTATAGACATATCATGTAATTTCTATGAACTTAATAGGTCCGATTTTTCTAGAGTTCAAAATACGGATGTTTACCACCGGTTTTTGCTACAAACTGCAGTGATTATAAAGGCACAGATCCCGATGAGGTAGATATTTTCAACTGACCTAATCCTTTCAGCCGCGCTATGGCCTTGCGATCGGTTCAGCCTCTAACAGAAATGAGTACCAGGAATATTCCTGGGGGTAAAGGTCTGCCGGCGCTTAAGTCTGACAATCTCACCGCCATCTGTGAGCCGATTCTTTATAAAATGTGAGAACCTCGACGTCTGTTACAGGGATAACTTTTACCTATAACTGTACCATAGGACGAGAAATGAAATGATGATGGAATTGCAGAGCACTGTATATGCGGTAAGGCAACCTTGTCCCACTTTCAGGTACTATCGAAGTATTTGTCTGAAGAGACTGTGTGGATGATTTTAAGCTTTCAATGTTTTATGCATAATTCAAATCACAAGTTGAAGAAAGCTGACTTGTGTCGGTATGAACCAGCCGCCACTGCTCGAGGGTTCCCGAATACCAGAAGCAGGGTACTTCCACTACTGCTCTTCATTACAAGTTCGCCCCCATCCCCTATACTGTCGACATTCTTGCCTAACGGATGCTTGATCTTCTGAAGTTATGCAAACACACGATTTGTCAGAGGAAAAACGGACCATCCTCGTACTGATGAATCCGTTGAATTTGGTGGACTAGCGTCAGTGAGAACTGTTTAAAAGTGTACGGGGAGTGCTTTTACGACGTTTAAACTGATTTAATTAGATTTAATTTCTGTGTTTCATCTCAGCTTCTCAAGCGCTATCTATGAAGAGTAATATCCTGGAAGAGAGAATTCTTTACAGGCACCTCTGTGGGAACCACAAATCCAACTTACTATCCTCTTTTCCTTTGGCGCTACAGCCCCAATTTGGGCCTTGTCCTACCTCCACGAAACCCTGCTCTTCACTTTGGTTTACTAGATCTTAGAATTCGTAGGACACCTTGGGCGGGTGATCAGCTCGTCGCAAGGCCTCTACCTGAACATAAAAACAGAAAATCTCGCACACACACACACACATATACACACACAAAATATCCATGCCTTGAGTGGGATTCGAACCCACGATCCCGGCTTCCGAGCGGGCGAAGACAATGCATAGTGCATGTCTTACACCGCTCGGCTACCGTGACCGGCTTCAACTTACTCTATTATATTGGAATCAATTTTCGTTTTCGGAAGTAGCAAATTGGGAAACTCGTACGAGACAGTCCAACTGCAGGGAGTGGCTACCCTCCCTTAAGGGATCTCCATGTCCTACTGCCCCGGTGGGTAGCACCTGGTAAGGGCCCCTTCCCAGGGATACTTAGCGGCTAAGTAGGACTCTAGCCATGGTAGACAACAGGCCTAAGGGAAGGAAACAGTGGATAAATATCCCTAGTGTTCTGCAACAGGCTGGTAACCTGCTAAAATAATAAAGCTTTACTCCTAATCCTAAGAGACTGAATTGCCCGAATCGATGGTTTCAGTTTTGAGCACAGAACGGGCTAAGAAGCTCAGACTCTGTAGATGATGATGATGATGATGATGATGATGATGATGATGATGATGATGATGATTTATCGCTTACGTACCAACCAGCGAACTTGTTCTGAGCTCTGCTGTCACTAAAACTTAAATTCGGTGTATGACATCTGTTGCTCTAGCAGCGGTGAGTATGAATATTACGGACCGCTGAAGTGTGATAGAGTACAGTTTGGTTAAAGAAACACATCGCACAAATCCCAGAAGACCGTAATATTTAAATTGTATGCACTTGCATGAAGCGATTATATTTGTGGTTCAGTAAATAAAAACTAATGTATTCTCTAGCCAAAAACATATTTCATATTTGACTGTCGCCTATATCCCACACCCTATCCTACTATTCCAGGCAAAGTGTCAGTACCTAACCCCGATCCGCACAGTTTGTGGCGAACAGTATGTCAAATTTGAAGCGAGAACTCAAACCCTCAAAATTTCCAAGCCAACCTAATACACCTACACTGTTGGCTACTCTAGAACTCAGAATCCATAGGAGAAGCGTGAGCGAATGACCTTTTTGCTTTCATTTTATTTTATCTGGTTTATTCGATTGTTGGTGTCATTAGACACGTAACTCGGCTTTATGTAGATTTGTATGTTGTACGCTTTCGTTTTTATACTTAAGCTTATAGGATTAATTCAGCTTAGAGAGCGAGCCAAGGACAGTCAGCAATTCGGCAGGACTGTATTTCCTCTAATCCGGTGTAATACTTTATGTGTAATGAATTTCTACTTTAACATATGACGAAACGTAATTTTCACTTATTATCCATACAAGCGAACCTACAATTATAATTCTCTCTGCCCTGTGAATGCTGACGCGAAAGCTATACGAGTTCAGAACATTCTTTATATATTTTCTACCTGATTTATTTGATTTTGATTTCATTAAGTACTTATTCGACTTCATGTAGATTTCTGTGTTTTATGTTTTCTCTGTTTTGTTTCAGCTTATAGGATCAACTCGGACCCGGAAAGCAAGAGGCACAGAGAGGCAGAGCCAGTTGGCAGTTCGGTGGGACTGGACTTCCCCTGCTCCTGGTTTTGTGTGTGGTTTGTATTTAGTTCTGTTAAACGTATGAGGACAGGGAATGTAATTTTCTCTTTCTTGTAAGAGTGGCTTTTACATCAGAGCTTTACACATCTTGAGTTTTTGGAGGACTTTCATGGTGTTATGTGTTAATATTGCATTTGACTTATATTGCATTATCCAATCCACAGTTCAAAGTTAATAATGTACGAGGTTTTATTCCTTTTTCCTATTTTTCCCAATTACTCACCACATGCTAGGACCGGGTTTCTTTCTTTTGTCTCCCTTCCTTGGGTCTCATGACCATCCCCTCTCTATCATCCCTATATAGCCAAACTCTTCCTGAATCTAACCTTGAAGAATGATGCAGCATATTCATATGAAACTTCATATCCCCTTCAAAAAGAACGGGGTTTCTCAATTCAGCAGACTACAGCCATAAAAACCTACAAAATTATGAGGTTTACAAAACCAGCAACCGTGTTACAGATTTGTGGCTTGATGCAGGCGGACGCTGAGAGATTGTGCGAGAAATTATCAATTACAGATCTCCGATTTTTCTTTTCTTCTGCGAAAGACAAGGGCTGGCTCTCAGAGACTTGTGATATTGAGTGTTAGTACTAATTATCCTCCCATGGGTGTGAATTTAAACCTTGTCTTATAACATTCGGATACATAGTGATATTTGTTTTAATAATGATTGAACACAGTAATTTTATCGCATCGAAAACAACATACTGAAGAACACTTCATAACATGCTTCTTAGCTACAAGTAATTTTATGCATACAACTTACAAATCTTGTCTACATGCCACTCATTACATTTTATGCAATGGTTTCAGCTGCTTGTGAAATACAAGTATGTTATAATATAGAAAGCTAATAACTGACTCTATTTATCTAGTGGATAAATGATAATTTTGATGATTACAAAAATTCAATTCAGTTCTTTAATTTTACATGGACTTACTCAACAACCAAGAGCTAATTATAAAATAAGCATGAACATAGACGGAAACAAACACACACGAACACAGAAGAAGGCAACTTGCGTCGTGTAAACAACAAAGGTCCAGTAAGCAAAGTCGCGCCAGCCATTAAGCTGGGAGAAAAATCATATACATTTATTCTGAGTGCAATTAATATTTTATTAATAAGAAACCCATATTATAAAATATTAAATATTAAGAAAAATAATTTCTGTTCCATATACGTCGTCTGTGGGAACAACATTAGCAGATGTAATGCATTTAGCACAGGAACAATTTTTACATGAGAAAAATAAAGGTCTCTTTAGTTACGATAAATATATGCTTTTTTATTACTCGTATTTTGAAAGAAGAATTAAACCAGTACATTATTATACTCTACAAAACCCTAACGCTTTAATAGAGAAGTTACTGTATAGCTATCCATATGTATATACAGCACTTGCAATAAATAAAAAAAAGGCAAAAAAGGGATTCACATTTCACCCTGCATTACCTGATAAATATTCGATCACAATACTTTGTCTCAAGGAGCGATTCAGGGACTGAAAGATATGGCTTCTTGTGACTGTGATTACAGCGAAATGTCAATACTTGATTTATCGTGCACTCAGTGGCATCAAAACCATAAAATAAATGAGCACACCGTTCCTTCTAGCATTAGGCTTGTATATATAACATCGCCCAGGGAGGGTTTCGAAAGGAAGCAAGCTTATATCGTAACTTCATTTCCATTATATTAATGAAGAAGCCTTCGCCTAGAGCTTTCAGGTTTTCTTATAATTTCCAAAGTTTGTCAGCATCTCAAGAGGAAATGAATTCCCGTGAGAATTAAAGGATATTCTCCGATTAAAGACGCATTAAAATGTAACAATCTTTCAAATTCGATTTAGCAAATTGTATCAACTGCTATCATTTTCTTATTCACAGCACCGTGAACGTGAAGCTGTGACGTCAACTAATCAAGAGGAAATCATGAACACATCTGTAGTAGAGAAGCGCAAAGTCTAGTATCTCCTTACGAAAGTGCAATAACTGTACATGCACACTTAGACGCCGTATAATTTAATGAAGTATGATTGTGGTCAGATCATTTACACAACTAAAAGCTGGGGCAGTTTCTACATCATCTTATAAGCTCTTCAGGGTAAGCGGTAGCGTAGTTGGTTGGGGCACTATGCTACAAGCCGGAAGATCGTGAATTCGATTCCCGATGAGGTGTTTCTTTTTCAACTGACCTAATCCTTTCAGCCGCACTATAGCCCTAGGGTCGACTCAGTCTCTAACAGAAATGAGTACTAAAGGTAAAGGTAAAGGTAAAGGTAAAGGGCGGCCGGATCGTAAGGCTGAGAAACTTACCGCCATCTGTGATCCGACTGTCTAGATAATGTGGGAGCCTCGACGTCTCACAAAACTATGGGCCTGTTACAGGGATAGTTTTACCTTTTTTTTACCTTATAAGCTCTTCATTTTTACCTACTATACAAAGATTAGCCTAAAGAATGCCGAGATTTCAAGCACCTGTAACTCAGGAACGAAAAGAGTTATGACATTGGAACTTGCAGTGCAATAGTAAGCTCTGACAGTCTGATTGACACAAGTTGCGTGCATCCCATCTGATGTGTACATCATTACAAGCAGTTCCATCCTAGACATGTTGCAACATAATTTTATTCTTCAACTGGACGGTACATCTGTTCATTCTACTTGCACTGTCCATGACTCTTTGAACTTGAATTTCCAAGGCCGATGGATAGGATGAGGAGGACCAATATTGAGGCCCCCACGTTCTCCAGATCTTACGCCTTTGGGCTTTCTTCTTTGGGGGCATGCGAAAGACAGGATGTACAGCCAAAGAGTCAATAAGCTTGAAGAACGAAAAGCACGGAATACTGCAGCAATTGCTGATGTTACATAGAACACAGTACATGTTCCAAGAAGTGGGCTACAGGGCAGATGTAGCTACACACGGCGCTCATTGTGATGTGTTGCATACCTAACAACTTCTCCGAGTGTTCGCAAAAATTATTTCTATCGATGTAGAAGATACTGGAAACAACACCTTTACACCTGTTGTCATTCCCAAGCTACAGGTGCCTCAAATGAAGCCGTTCGTTCTGGTAGACTGCACTGTTCATAACCCTTTCACCAACAGCGCCTGTTGTAGCGACACTTTACACTGTCCTGTAGTTCATGGCACCGCTTTCTACTGGAATGAATTTGAACCGTGACACTTTAATACGTACTATATATCGACATAACTGGAATCGATTCTTCAGCATGATATATTCTACCTCACATTATTCAATTGTATGATACCCTCCGAAGAGCAATCAGCTCATTCATGATAATCATGGCACCGCGAATATAGGTGCGGATAGGTGGAGAGAGATGAGATTATTGCGAATTAGTGTCAGGCAACGGAAGTGATGGACTTGTATGCTACACCACTGTCAATATTTATGAAGGCATGAGAATGAGAGTTCCCGTGTGGAGGCGTGTTAGAATACAACCACCGTAGCCCCGTCGAGTCGTAGAAGGCGATGAATAGGGAAGCCTACGCTTGGGGATATAACTGGGCCACCCTGACACTAGAGGACATAAGTAAAGCAACCTGATCCTCCAAGTTGGGTGTTGACGAACTTGCTTATACTATAAAAAATTACTGGATTCTAAACGGTTCTGACGATGGTGTATAACACATACAATTATATACTATTGGTTTCTTCGACTTTTTCCATCGTCCGGTATTCTAGAGAACAGAAAACACGACATTTCGGAAACTGGATCTGTTTCCATCTTCAGGTGAAAACGGGAGAAACACCTACCCAGTTGGGCCCCTTACAAAGGATTCAGATTAGCTCTTTCTAAGGGGCCCAACTGTGTGAGTATCTTCTCCCCCTTCACCTGAGGACAGAAACAGATCCAGTTTCCGTATTCTATTCCATATTCCAGTTTCTATTCTCAAGAATACCGGACGACTGAGAAAGTCCAAAAACCCAAAACGATTATTTTCGCGAAATCCAAAGAAGTTAAAATCGGATGGTCCAGTTCAAGACAAATCTGGCACAATCTTCTGAGAACTGTTCTGTTAACGATGATGATGATAATGATGATAACATCGAGAGAAAGGGTCAATCTGGCTGTATTATTACAATGACACTCCCAAGCAGCTTTCTCTCAGAGACATGCTCTCGCCGTCATTTGTGTTTTCATTCGGTGGCGGTAGGAAACATGCAACTCCGCCGAGGAATAAAATACTATATTCGGGGATTGCGTGACTAATAATAATGGGTTCTTGATTATATCATTCAATTTATTGACACTCCTATTACAATTGCAACCAATTATATCAGCTCACAATTAATGACTGTTCAAGACTAGCTCCTTACTGGACTACGAATGTCCTCTCTTCCACTGCGATGAATGAAGAATGGCGAATCACTGCTCACATATTGAAATCCTACTGACTTGTCTTACGAATGAATTCCGACTCTTTTATAACTTCGAGGCCACCCGAATATAGGTCACTACCTCGAACAGTTAGTTGCCAGTCCCCTGTTGTCACGGGAATATCTTTGTTAGTCGAAATGGGAATCTGTGTTCCGAGACTTGCTGCCTAGCAACAGAGGTCCCACTGTTGACTGCGTAACCTCGAGAATGTGTTTACCGAAGCGTTCTCTAGCAATTGTTTGTTCCGGGTCTCTGGCGTCACGTCACAATATACACATGGCTTGATTTATATATGACTGCGGGATTCGTCCTCCATATAACCATGGGCGAGGATACATCATGTTTGGCAGAATCTGTGTGTTTATGAACTGTCACCAGATTCCGTGAACAAATCTTCGTGAAATACCTGAGCAAAAAATTCGGTTACTGATAGGATTTTTTTTTAACTAGGAAAGACTAATGCTGGCCGATAAGAGTGATGTACAACCGCTTTGAACGCGTAATAAATGCCAGTTCGATTTATTGAGAACATATCAAAATCCCCTCAATTCACAGGAAATGAGGTTTTGATCAGAGGACCGCAAAAGAAGGTGGTATAAGATTAAACAAATATTGATCTTGATGACAAATACATTCAAATATATTTATATTACAAAAGATAGGTTATCTATTGGCATTGTAGGATCATCTGGGTTTCCATGTCAAATGCGTCATAAATCACACAATAATGGCGCTACAGGCTTTGCTTTTCGTGAGTCAGACATTGTTACATACAGAATCTCTATGTTAACAGTGGTAAATTTCAACCAATGAAGGTCTTATGCTTCATCCCACAGATGATATTCCATTTGACAAGCCGAAGAATTATGTCATTTTTGTCGGGAAAATTATTGCAACAGTATATATTTAAATAGAATTCTACTACAAGGAAATACACCGTAAGTTAAATCACATTTCAGCTCCTAAAAATACGTACATTGCTGCCGATGCGTCCGTTAACGGAAAAATTCATTGAGTTAAACTGCAGTTGAATTATTAAAGAACACATGTGTCTAACTGCATTCCATATGCTTTTATAGTCAAAGGGAAAGGGGAATTAGTTATTTTTCTAAATTAAGTTAGCAGTTTTACACTAATTAATGTCACTGATGGTTAGAATGTGTTTTGGATACGAACGCTGATTTATGGCAAATTTAATCTACAGGGATAACTATAATTTTGCTATTTCTTTATTGAAACCGTCACAACTCAACTTTATTAAGGTCGGTAGCAAGTTTGGCTTTGCTAAATGTTTCGGCTGTTAAAAGCCATCATTAGGCAAATACATGGCTAACATATATACACCACTGAAATACAGTACTAGTAAAATTGGATACAACAACATTAATTATATTAAAATACTTGGAGTAAAAGTACAACAAATTAGACTATATAAAACAAAAGTTATAGTATAAAACAAGAATAAAATTCATGGAGTGATTCTTTACATCATCGAGTCAGTCGTTGTTTTTTTGATTTTGTTGTGTTCCCACGGACAAAATTGGAGTATTCTATATTTTGTGTGTATATAATAAAGTTTTTTGGAGGCTCGTGATGTAGATGTAGTAATATTAATGTTCATCTGAAAATGATATGAAGAAAACTGTATTACATTTTGTTATAATTAACAATTGATTTTGATATTGAAGATACAGTGTATTATTATTTACTGTTTAGTCGGTGCCTCATCTTACAAAGTATTGTCCGTTCTGTAGGGAATGTAAACGACTGATTTGATGATGTAAGGTTAACGTCAATGCAAGGGAGGGGGCGGGGGAGTAGAGATAAGGTGTATGCGGAAGTGGTGGTATGTGCTCTCTGAATCTGACCTTAAAGGTACGTCCGGTCTCTCCTATATATACTAATGGACAGTCAGCACATTGTAGCTGGTAAACCCCACTAAGGTTATACTTATCATTTCTGTCAACAATTATTTTTAACAGATGCTTCATATTGTTTTTTCTGTCTTATATGATATATATATATATATATGATGTAATCATTGATACATACAAAACATAATATACAGTCATAAACCCCCCCTACAACCGCTGGAGCAGTGCTGCACAAGTCGCACGTCAATTTCACAACAATTCGGGGGGATCCTTGTCACTTTTATGAAAATAATGATAAATATTTCGGTGCAGCTTCGAGAAGAGTTCATATTCAGGAAGTACACAAGTAGCTACCAAAAACAAAATCCGTGGCCTGTAGTCCGCAAGCGAACTATACCAACCGAGCAGCCGCCGCTTGTCGGCGATATTAATGCCAACTATAGCGGATAGAGGGTATCACATGGTCATCGCAACGAATCCCCACGGCCGTTAATCTCGATTTTCTAGACCGGACCGATATTTCTTTGAAATAGCTCCTCAATTAGCCTCATGAGGCTGAGGGGACCCCGTTCCAGACCCACTACTTCTCGGAAAAAATCTGGTAGAGCCGGGAATCGAATCCGGACCTCTGGATCTGTAGCCAGGAAGTCTGACAACTAGACCACAGGGGTGGTCAGCTACCCAGTCACTAAGTTAATTGTTTTTTATCTTCACCCTCTCAAGGCTAACTGCGGTGCGATGCCTTTGAAAATCATGGTCTCTTGCTTCCAATCTACCCACTCTTCTACGTGATGTCAATATTTTATTTGGCGTCTTTAAATGATTAAAGACACAAACAAAAATTGTTATCCAATAACTCCATTATTCCACCAATCACTTTTCTGCATACATCATCCATAGCTCCATCGCGTTAAAGAATACGTCAGTTCATTTACAGAAATTACGTAAAATTGAAATGAAGAAAAGAAAGAAGTTGAGATCGTCGAGATATTAAAGCAGAAGGAGGTGACGAAGTTGAAAAGATACTGACAGAGATCAGTTACAACACAGAACTACGTTTGATGAATAATTGTTATAACTGTTGGAAATTAAATGTAATTCCCGATTAACACCGAAATATTTTTAAAAATTATGTCCCACAGCAGAGGCAGGGAAGAATGTTGTAGTGGCAGATGTCTCCTCAAGTACATTCTTAATCCAAATTTCTTAAGAATCAGAAAAATACCTGAAGAATGACGATTGCTAGTAATAAAATAACACTCATGTACTCTAAAGAAGGTAATGCTATCCCTGTAACAGGCCTTGTAGGCCCATAAGCCTACATTTTGTAGGCAATCGGCTGATAGATGGCGGTGAGGTTGCCAGCCTTACGCGACGGCCCCACGGGAAGAATCTTGGTACTCATTTCTGTCAGAAGCTGAGTCGACTCCGGGGCAATAGTCCAGTTGAAAGGAATAGCTCAATTTAAAAACTCATTGAGCTCATGGGTAATCGAACCCGTGACCCTTTGGTTTATAGCATTTATTAAGAAACAACTGTAATTTTCTCACGCGTAATTTAGGTATTTCAAAATTGTAGATATTTTTATAAATTCTGGGAAAAAGAGACAGAATTTGACGCACAATTTTCTGAAATTATTTGGAGAGAATTATAAAATGGCAGATTCCAGTCTCATCTTTATTATCGGTTCAGAAAAGTGTTCACACATGCTACAACTACACGGCATTTTGTGTATATTCACTTCTAGTAGTACAATTCCTGTCTAAATGAACAGTTGGTACTTTTATTTCAAAATACATTAGAGCTGTCGTTTTTAGTTTCATATTTGGAAATCAAGAAACTAGCATTCAACTGTTATGAGCAGTAGTACAAGTAGTGTTAAGAATCCTGCCTATAATGGTTAATTAAATAAATAACAGACAAAGAAAACATAAATAAATTAATTAAACAATGAAAGATGGATGGAAGAACAAAATATTGGAGAAAGGGCAAAGAAGAAAGATGGGTGGCTACATGACCAAAGGGGAAGAAGACAAATAAACACATATATAGGCATACATACAGAGGAACTTAAATACAGACATGCAGAGAAATGGACACAGAAATGGATGAAGAGATAGAGAGGTACACAGAGCAAGACAGATAAGTGGATATTTATAAGGCTGTAAAGGCAGATTTGAAGGCAGTTGTGTGCATAGTTATGCAGATAAGTGGGTAGACACACCGGAAGGCAGTAGATAACACCAAGTCACTTTGCCGACGAAGGGACGTGGGACGGAAGGAAAAGGTAATCCCCGTTTTATATGTCCTTGATTCTGCTATTCCACAATTCTGTAAGGAGATTGGAGATAAATCGCCTAAGGGATTTGTTTTGTTCTTCGTTCGCTTCCCTTACCCATTACACTCCGTCCCCAAATCCACAAATTCTGGTTAAAGACTAGAGCTATGATGGAATTAAATGAAACATAACAACTGTAGATGTTAATAAGGCAGACGTTGTCAATAGGGAAATGTGGAGATAAAAGTTTTGGAACCATCTTTCGTCCCTAATTTTCCCCCTTTCTTGGAATAAATATATGGGAAATTCACCCAAATCAATATCTTCGCAGCAATGCTCCATATATTCAGAAACCCGATTCTCTTAAAAGTACAATCCTACGACGAAACCCTTCCTAGCTCTTAGCACGATTTACTGCCAATGAAGACAACACAAAGCCATGGGTTTATTACGCTTTTTCACGGTCGAGAGGAAGAAGTTATCTTTTCTGTTTGCACACAGTTGCTTGAGATCTGAAGGCTGATACCTTCAGTACGCGAAATGTTTTATAGCATAGCATTTTCCAGTATTCTGCCGCAATTAAACCTAAATCTTCCTAATTTAATACCGGATTAAGAACATCAACTCAAAAACAACTTTCTATTAAATTTGAAGATTATTATCCCCTGGAATATAACTCCTTGTAGTCCGTTGAAAGTCAACCGATGTTTCGGAGGAATACATCGCTTTAGTTGTCACCTGCTTTCAGCTAGAATTTTGCTCGGCTTTTCCTCCGACTCTGAAGATGGAGGAGATATGTTCCACCGAAACATCTATTGGCTTCCAACGGACTATACGGCGTTATAACCAAGAAGATAGTATTCTTCATAACCACCGCTGTAAGAACCTCAAATTCTGTTAAAGTTTTCAATTCAAGAGCCCCAAATTTTTCTATTTAAATTATGGATCCTGAAGTGTCCAAATAATTTTTAAGTTACAGTTTTGAATCAGAAAGTGAACGTGGGATGCTCGGTTTATGGTAGATCTTACTTAGCGTAAACAGAGTGAGAATTGAGACCGTATCAGTGATAATTATACAGCAATATTTTGAACGACACTCAATTTCATCTATCGCCGAGGTCAAGAATGGAGGAGCTGTACCCCCTTCCCCCATGTGTCTACATAGCATAGTGATTAAATAATTAAGCATAGAGTCAACTTTATATTTTACCTTTTATACAGAACGGTTTTTTGTTCAATAATTCAGATAGAGTTGAAATGTCAAGTTAGAAAACAGGCAGGAAATTCTTAAGCAGTTGAGGATCTAACGAACTCTCAAGAAAGATGCTTCAAAAGGGAATTTCTGCTTTCTTTCGTAATATAACTTTTGGTTTTGTCGATAAAAAATATGAGAATTTCTATTACAGTATCTATATTTCTATTATCATATAAAACGGTATTATTTATTTAAAACTCTCGTTAAGCATACCTGAAAGTGATTATGCACTAAAAGGGAATGAGCCTATAGGCACCCCCCATAAAGAGATGTCGCAATATCCACCCTTTATTCTTCATTTCAAGGACAATGGAATAGGAACACCGATGGACCGCACGCAATAAAGGAATAAGAGCCTCATGCGACCCACAATTTTGCTTCCCTCTTCGAGGAATTTATATCGGTTGTATTCAAATTCTTCCCATAAGGCTCATGGGCCAGTGTGCTCAGATCGTGTCTATAGAGTGGCAATTATTGAGCCTTTAACAAAATCTGGATTTATCGCGGTATTCATGGTTATCGCCAAATCTGTGCTCTGGGTTTCACCTCTTGTTTGAGATAAAGGGAATAGCAATGAAGGCTTTCTATGGACGAAAAAACAATAATTCAATTAAATTTAGTTCGATTCTTATTTACGCGCTAGTATTATTATTATTATTGGAGGGGATGGGTTTCCCCATGCACAGCGACTAATAGTCTATTGTACGTCCCCCTTTGATATTCTACCAGTCGCCATACCCTACCGGTACTGCTGCGTGCTATCAGCCCCGTTCAGCCAACGAGGTCAGCCTTCGGTACTCGATACTTCCCCCATCTACCAGAGGCATTGGAAACTACTTGGGAGGGAAACTTTTTGCCTAATTTTGCTCAGAGGTATCCTAGAGACATGAGGATCTTTTACGTGCCGTAAATCTACGATACGGGACCCACGGCTTAAAGTCCCTCCCGGAGGACTTGTTCCCTGAATTTTTCCGCCCTTAAAAATTCCACGACATCCGCCGGGTTTGAACCCCTAGACTACGGAGGCCGCTTATTTACGCGCTAACTTAACAGGCCAAATGCTAATTACAAAATTAGCAAAAGTACGAGGAAAATAAACAATACACAATATTAATAGTAGTTCTAAATAATTCTTCAATTCTTGTTTATTTACATAGAATCTTAACAGCACAGAGATGAATTAAAATATAATGATAATAGTAATAATAACGGGTAACTTAGATTGAACATATTACAGAGCAACGCCATAATTAAAAACCATATTAGACCTATACCAAACACTTTTATTTATATTAAATTTGTGGAAGAGAAAACAGAAAAAGGAAACAGGGATAAAAACTGTAATGCATCTCACATTAAAGCAAAATTAAACATATATTTTACATACCTGCTTAAATTAATTCTTACACGTACATTTATTTTATCAAATGCACCTAACAGAACTACGGTCACCTGTATCCATCCGTAAATTATATCTTCTATTTTCTTGTTATCTGTTGAAATATGACATGTGCTAAGTATTATTTTCTGAAGTGTTTTCGTCTGAATTCTTTTTGTAATTTCCTCGACAGAATTTGTTTTAGACGAGATATTCTCTTATAAGCACGTGAAGGTTTTATCATAGAACTTTCGAAGTATTCAATAAGGAATCTTTCTTCATAAAAGCAATTTTATTTTTACATTGGATTAACTCTGTGAATAAAACATAAACGTTGCATGCTCAAGCACAGGGAACAACGAAAAAGACAACAGTGGAGAGAGTGTTTGGGCTCCTTCTTGACCAGCAGATAGGCACCGATAGGCTCCATATTGTCTAACGTATCGATATTGCTTTTGTTACATTTTAACAAAAAATAATTTGCGGAATCCGATAATTCAGCCATTGACGTAACCGTCAAAATACAGAAAATTTTCAGGAATACAGATATGTTCGTAAAATGAAAGCTCTTTTTATGAAGACGTATGTTATTGTGACATTCAGTAGCTATTTGTCTGCAGCAACTGTGTGGGGAATTCGAGATCTGGTTTAACTCACTCTTCTATAGTGAGACCTCTGTTTAAGTACATCCTTTCGCATGATGTGAACAAATTGTAGTTTGCAATAATCTCACTTTTGAAACACAAGATAAGGCAGGGGAACTCTGTTATCTGTATTTGTTCCAAGGTTTCTCTCTGGTTGCTTCTCAGTGTACCAGTATAGTTGAAGATTAAAAATCTTGATTGTCTCTCAACAGGTTCCAATAATATATACCGTATTTGGCAGGGGTTTGGAGAGGTACCTGGATTTGCTTGACTTTTAAAACTCGTAACTATAATTAATTATAGTCGTGTCAATGATTTACGAAATATACAATTTACTTCAGCACGCACTAAATGTTCTCTGGCTTAACTAGGCGCTTTCTGGCAACGGATCACACAACAGCGTAGCTTCCTCAGCTTCCACGTTCACGTTCACACCCTTACCAGCTGCCAACCGTCTCTTTGCCTGCCTAGCCGTGTCGGGCTACCTACACGTGACTACCACGCTGTGTCATAGGCTAGCACTCAGTTCTGACCCAGAAGTCGTCTGCCTCTTCTGACTGGAGATCTAGTTACATCTCCTAATATAATGTCGGAACGCACTGCAAAGAAAACACCGCTTCAAACTGTTCTTATAATATTGCGTGCGCATCTCTTGCCGCAAAAACATGTGTATCGAGCAGTTAACTAGCAACTGCAGTCTCTTCTGCCTCCAATATTATGAATTTCTGGCGCCATATCACAGTAAGTATTAGTAAAATGTATGGTTCCTTTTCAGTTCCACAAGCAGATCGTATTGGAGTGACAAACATATCTTGATTTTAAAGACCAGGTTAGTTTTCAGCCCTTTTATCCCAGAAACCCCAAATCGCTGCGAATTAATAATTATGGATTTCTTGATCGGATCCGGCGGCTATAAAATCTAATAATTATTGTAAGCATCTTAAATTTTCCCCGAAAATCCATGTGTTCCCCGGACTCTCTGTGTGACTTGTACATACCAGACAACAGTAATAAGTTATGAAATGTATTTAAGTTGATACCATCCGACTAACACCAGTTACAGTCACAAACACGTATTTCCTCTACATTGGAATGGGTCACTATAATAATTGCAAGAGACTGTAGGCAGGAAAGCAACCAACGAACAGAATACTGGTTCTTAATGCGAGAAACTGCAAAAGAGTTGTACCTGAAATGAGGCGAACAACACTGCATATACCTGCATGAAGAGTCTGATAACATAATTACTTGTAAACATATGAGCATTCATCTACGTGACAACAAGGTGAGATGGTGAACATTTCAAGGAAAGAGTCTGGGTCAATTATGCTCACTCAATTCAGAAGTTCTCTAAAAAAAACATCATTTTGCATATCCGGATGGCAGGAGACTGTTCACGACCATGCATGTAAGTTAGCCGCAGTAAATGTACACGTCATACCGTTCTCACACCGAGGTAGGTTTCGTGTACTTACACGAGTGGAAACTGTGTTCGAAATTGTGATATATGAAGAGATAAAGATGCAATGTAATTCACTCCTTCAATGAAGAAAATTATGAAAAGATGAAGTGATGAAATGTAGAAAGAAGTGGAAGAAATGGGCTAAATTACACCTGACCTTTCCTTTATTACAGCTAGAATTTAAAAACAGTTCACACAGGCTACTCCTATTTCATTATTAGTTTCATTTAGACGATACAATACGTCGTTTGTAAAATAAAGTTTAAGCATCTTGGAAATGCTAATGAGAAATTGCAGTGACGATATACGAGTGAAATTGAGCGCAGATAAACGATTTAAAACAAGGATGTGACGTGTATTGTGATTAAAATGCATGCACACGTTGGTACTTAGGCGTGTAACACATAGGAATAGTGAGAAATGAAAAATCACAGAAAATATTTAAAGACATAGGCATTAGAAAAATGTAACCAAGTGACTGACGGTAAACTTAAGAAAATGGGGCAATACCACCACTCACTTGTTGATTATGAATATTATGTATGTTGCAAGTTCATATGGAAAACATGGAGAAAAATATGAACATTGTTAAAAGGTACTCGTATATACTATAGAGATCAGCATGGCCAAATTGATCCACTTTCTTTTCTTTTCATTGGCTCTACAGCCCTCATTTGGGCCTAGGCCTACCTCCATGAAACTCTTCCTTTCACTTCGGTTTACTAGATCTTAGACGATCGGTAGGACTCCTTGCACGGGTGATCAGCTCGTCGCAAGGCCTCTACCTGTACACAAACACAGAAAAACGCGCACAAACATCCATGCCCTGAGTGGGATTCGAACCCACGATCCCTGCTTCCGAGCGAGCGAAGACAGTGCATGCCTTAGACCGCTCGGCTACCGTGACCGGCTCAAATTGATCCACAGCCCTTCTTATTCTGAAAGCATGGAAGAACTTTATCTTATATTTTTGATATCTGAAATAAACAAACCGCATATCTTAACGACTGTTTCATGCACATTATAATAAATCATTCTACCGAGCCAATATGGAAGCAAATAAAAGTGGCCTCTAAACACAGACATGAACAATACACATCCGGCAATGAACTACATAGAAAGACAAAACAAGAAACACCAAACAGCTTAAGGTGGAAGGACAGGCAATTTTCTAAAGTTGTGTGTAGAAAATCCATTTCTACCAGCGAATAGTAAAACTAAGAAAAAAAGTTAAGGTATGCCTGTAACAGGCCGTGGAGGCCCATAGGGTTGTGAGATGTTGAGGTTCCCACATTTTCTAGACAATCGGCTCACAGATGGCGGCAACGTTGTCAGTCCTACGTGCCGGCCGTCCTTTACCTCCAAGAATATTCTTGGTACTCATTTCTGTTAGAGGCTGAGTCGACTCAAGGACCATAGTGAGGCTGGAAGGATTAGGTAAATTGAAAAAAAATCCGCCTCATTGGGATATGATCCAGCGACCTTCCGGCTTGTAGCATAGTGCCTCAACCAACTATGCTACCGCGTGCACCACCAGCGAATAATGTCTGAATATATTTACTCGTACAATCACTCGACTAATGTCACGTATGTATACACAGAAGCTGCAGCATTAAGCTTTAAATAATGTTACAGAAGCTCAGTATGGCGTCCCCATGCTCGCAGCTGCACAGGAGCATGGGATCTGGCGACCATATTCTGCAGTGTAATCACTAGTAACCATTGGCAATTATTGGAACCCAACCTCGAGCAATAAGTCAATCATGTCACTCTGCAATCTATCTCCATTTCACGCATCAAATGCTTAATCAGCATTTGCGTGACCTGAAGGGACGACAGCCCCTCCATTATCGCAGCCTACAAGCTCACCTAAAAGCACAACGTAATTTAAACATCCGAATTAGTATATAGAAATAAGCTCCTTATGCCTTATCACTCTTACTGTCTGACAGGAGCACTAACCACCTCACTATAGAGTGAAGATTTAGAGGAACCTTGATCAGGTGGGATATGATCTCTGGAAGTAGAACTGAATGAAGATTTCCTGTTGTCGTCTGAGAATAATTCTTTTTAGCTGAGCTATCCCTATTTCCTTTCTTCGATGCTGCTGACGCAGCATGTAGGAGTATCGCTTAAAATGCCCGTTTATTAACATCGCTATAATAACTGGTCTTGCGTTTCCACACCCAATTCCTTCAGAAGCAATGACAGCTAAGATTCAGGATTGACTTTTTCTGTTTCCCCACACAGTTTCTCTGCAGAGCGTATCGCCGTACAAAGTAACGTTCGTTTTAACTAACATCAAATGAGGTTTATGTCAGCAGAATGTGGTATCCTTGAACGGTGCTTATTCTCCCTGTCTATCAAAGCACTGATAGATCGGAAAGCATCAATCGCTTACGGGTGTTCAAAGGGATATTTCTTTGAGAACAAATTTTCTCTACTGCCATCGCGAGCCGATTGTCTAGAAGATGTGGGAACCTCGAACATTTAAATCCCTATGGGCCTTCACGTCCTCTTACAGGGACAGCTTTGGAGGGTAAAGCATAGATATGAGGATTGTATATGTAGCCTACATAGAGGTTTGTGAGACTTCAAATGAATTCCCAGTGCAGGGCTAGTTTTCGGTGGAGGAATTTTGTGAGAACCGTGATGAACCTCTGTACTTCATAATGCAAAATACCTAGTCTACTGCATAACACTAAAATACTGAGGAAGTACCCAGTAAATTCTGAGCAATGTAGACAGATTTGGTGTTACGTTGCAACTTCCCAACCAAAAGTATACCGGCAGTATATGTGAAGAAAATGCATGTCTTTTCTTGTCATCCAAGGAAATTTCGTTTCTCGATATTCCTTGAAGCGTTCAATAAAATCGAAGGTGAATTCTTCCAGAAGTGACCCTTAGGAGGCTACTGAGTTTACCTCTGCAGTCTCCCAGACGTCACTAGAATGACAAAGGAGTGTGCTCATAATCCGAGGTTTTACGTTGTCCTCAGTGGCGTCTGCAAGTAACACTATCCCAGTCAGCTCTGCATTATTAAAAATAGATGAAGTAATAACTTCAAATTACGAAGTCTGTGTCAAAGACGCTCCTTCGCACACTATTAATAACAACCCTGCCGGTCACGGTAGCCGAGCGGCCTAAGGCATGCACTGTCTTCGCTCGCTCGGAAGCCGGGATGTTTGGTGTATGTATTTTATTTTGTATTTGCGTTGTCCTGTGTTTAGGTAGAGACCTTGCGACGAGCTGAACACCCGTCCAAGGAGTCCTACCGTCTTTAAAATGATCATGAAACTGAGAAATCAGCTCTATGCTCCACAGTGGGAGGGAGAGAAATAAGATAAAAACCCTAGATCGCAATGAACTCTAAATAATCTATGTTCAATGTCTAAATAAGGAACTTAATTTTAGTAAGGAGGAATCGGTTAGGTTGATCTATGGCTACTTTTTTAAACATTTATGCGAGAGCCGTCTGTAAAGTATTCTACTCGAAGGAAGGCTCGAAGGAAGGCTATTCTGACAGAGGTTTTCGTCGGTTTTTTTAAGTCTTAAAAGGGAAATTTTTGAGATAGTAACTAGACTGGACTACGAGCGCTCCCTTCCAAATAATTTATATTTCATTATTAATTATTCACCTACTGAAATATTTGTTACACAGAGACAAGCTCCTTAAATATGACATGCGAGTGTCCCCTGGCATTTCGAAAAACTGACAGATTTAAATTAAACATCACCTGAGCGTTATGTCATGGGAGATAAGTAAGCCCATTTCTGAACTTCTTAATTAGATACATTAAATAGCAATATGAATTGATACCGTCTTCTGCAGGGGGGTGAATGATAACTATTTGATTTATATTCATAAAATTTCAGTCTCGAGGCGGGCCCGCAGAGAACGCTTCTTCGTCTATTGTTGCGAAGGCGTCTATACAGCGCCGTTGCATAGCAAAAGAAAGTATTCGATGGCTGCTTGCGTATTCGTTGGCGCGAGGATGTGTTTACCGAGCAGTTGCCTAACAGTGGACGTCTCCTCTGATTTCACTGTTCCGGTTCTCGGGCTTCATGTCACAATAGGATATGATATGTCTTCATGGTATAGTGCTTAATATANGTCGTAATACATAGCATTCTATATTCATGTAAGACGAACAATACCACACCTGGCAGAATGCTGTTAAATATGCTATGAAGAGACGTAAAAATATTCTTCATAAAGTGATGAGAAGCATGATTGAAATATATAAAGAAAATAAAGCGCTTCTACGGTACCAGATTATTTTTATGACGAACTTTTGTTACCTGAGTCATAACTCTACAGTGATATTCACTTTATTCCTGATAGTTAAGTCACTCTGGTGTTAAGTCAGTTGATTACTTTAAAGGGGCTTGCTTCTTGATTTACGTGAAGCAGTTCTAATAGAGCAACTCATGAATAAATATTGACTGTGTTGGGTGCAATCTCCCAGGTAATACAATGTTCTGTGTTATAAGACTTGTTCGTTGATTTAATGTAAACTTTTCAAAATGACTGATAAAACCTTTTGAAATTTAGTGTAAAAATTTTTGTTAATGGAGCTCGTTTCTCAGTATATCTGTTGGTTACCGGTGACCAACAATTCTTGACTACGTTTCAAGTTCGAAACCAGGTTTGATCGTGGTTAATGACAAAGTAATTATTTGTTGCGTGATGACGAAATGCATATAATACTGAAATTTGATGATATCACTAACTAAAAACATACTTCGATTTTACTTGTATTGGATGCTGGCTTACTGATAGCGTACAGAGATGATATTGTTTTTGGCCATGAATTATTCGCAAATTTTCAATGCGTGGTTCCATTACCCGTATAATTGACTAAAATAAGATATATACAATATTTGTCTGAGCTGACTGTAAAAGTACTGGACAAATCCCATTGTCATATTAGCCTCAATGTTCCAATAAATAAGCTGTAACATATTTTGAAAACAATGCAATTCTCTTGTATGTAAACTTTTCTAAATTACTAATTTTGGTCAAAAGTTGATGGGCTACTATATGGTTGGTAAATTTTGAAGTTTCGAAAATTATCCTGCCTCTGTTGTTTAGGTAGTTTTACAAACAACAATACTGTACTTTCTGAATACGCATCCTGTTGTGTGTCATAAGTTAAGGGCAAGGTAAGTTTTCCGTCAAAGCAACAAACAACAATCAATTAATACTCAAATTTAATTCCATAAATATCACCTTTTTAATACTGTCGCGTGTATCCTGGTAACGCGACAGTAAATAATGAATTCCGGATTTTATAACTCGACTTACCGGGTAATTTCACACGTTGCAACTACAGTCAAATACTGAACGGCCATGAGGTACGTCTTCCTGACCAAACCTTTCAAACAGCCTTTCAATGCTTGTTATAAATGTTGATAAATTGACTTTTACATGTATCATATAAAATGTTTCACGATTTTGCTATGATTCGATGCTGTGTATCATTATGCTGTCCACGTAGGAATTCCTTTCGTTCTATACACTGTATTTTATGTCCATAAGGTAAGGTTAAATCAGAGATCACTGAACACAAAGTTTAGAATTGGTCATAAAGAGTTGTAACTGAATAAGCAGGTATATTTCGTTCTGGAACTACTGCCTCGTGTTGACAGGATACAAAAGTTCGCAGTCCGCCAGAAATATTTTTAACTGAGACACGATAACATCTAGTTCTTAACTAAAATTAGCAATATCACATAGGTCTTCAAGCTACAATTCTAGTTTCTACAAATAATATTATCTGTTTCTCACTAGATAATTCTATTTCTGCTTACTGAACATTAGGAATTTTATATTTTTGCTGCTACGAGATGGCAGTAATGGATTGAAACGTGTATAAAACTTCAGCAACCGGAATGTAAATCACGGTCTTTTATTCTGAATAAAAAAATACTTTTAATGTCGAATCCATTGGAAGTATCCCACTTGGAATTCTCAATGGGGGAGACGATTTTATTGAAAAGGATTCATCGCATCATAACCGAGAGGAGAACTTGTATCAATGGTGCTGAATACTGGCATTACCCGAGTCAATGAATAGGAAGATATACAAGCATGAACTTGAATTTTTATACATAGTTCATACAGAAAGAATCTTTTTATCGAAGGGCTATAAATGTTGCATATTTTTTTTTCAACTCATTGTCTATAGACTTCTACTTGAGGCGTTATTCTTTAATGTTTGCTCTACTAACAGTTAATTTAAATTTAACTTGAAGTAAGTTGACAAACCCAATCCGCTATATAGCTGGAATTCTTATTTTAGTGAAATGTGTAGGGTAAATTCATGCTTAAAGAGTGGAAGAATAATCCGAACTGACAAATGGGGCTTGTGAATAATGCCTGAATATCGCACACACTCATAGAAGATCTCTGAAGCTAATAATATCCAACATAACAGAGATTACTTGCAGCAGAAATATTTCTGTTTGAAGGAGAGTGTCCGGATTAGTAAAGCAGGGAGGCAGGTTCATTTTCATGCCTAATATCACTAAATTATGAAGAAGAATTTCACTGGTGAGTGATGTGGTTGTGTTCGAAACAGACATTTGACTGCTCCATATCACTGAAACTAGTAACTTTCTCTCTCTCTCTCATACACACACAAACACATAAACACACACGCACAACGGTACCTATATCAAAATGGGACTGACCCCTAGGACAGTGTTTAATTTTCTACCATCTAAGGCGCTGATTTCCTTATGACTTCAAATTGTAATTTGGGTTTATAATAGTAAGAACAATGAATTGAGAAGGATGAAATGAGCAGGAAATATACAACGCATAAGGAGAACAGGAATGCATACAGGATTTTTGTGGGATAGACAGAAGAAGAGAGACCACTATTAGGACCTAGAGGTAAATGGGAGGATAATATTAAGATGGATCTTAGAGAGATAAAACTGGGTGGTATTGACTGGGTGGTCTGACTTAGAGTAGGGACTAATGGAGGGACCTTGTGAACACGGTAATGAACCTTCAGGTTCCATGAAATTATTGGGAAATTCTTAAGTAGCTACACAACTGGCGACTTCTCAAGAACGATCCAGCTCAATAAAGTCACTTAGTTAATTAAATGAAGTAAATATATGGCTCCATATTCCTCTTAATTTGTTTTCTCCTTCATTGCACAATTACTATAAAGATCAAGTTTAAAAAGAACATGTTATTAAGGTGCATTTTAGATGAACTTTTCGATATTTGGATTAATTTGAAATGATCAAGCGCAGGATCGAGCCATTAAATTTGTTACATCAGTGCCGAATTTTCGGGCTGTAATACCAAAATGTTTGTATGCTAGGCACACAGTTCTTTGTACATACAATTCGCTAAGACACTGGAAGTCAGCAGCACTCCTATATTCAGCGTTCCTGGGCCTGCATATTCATTAAAATGTATTCCGAGAGGTCGCACACTTCATCGCGAAGTTTATTTTGTTAAGTGCCTTATCAGACCTGGGGGCAAGCGGTAGCGTAGTTGGTTGAGGCACTCTGCTACAAGACGGAAGGTGGTGGGTTCGAGTCTTGAGGAGGTGGATTTTTTCAATTTACCTACTCCTTGCAGCAGCACTATGGTCCTGGGTTTGACTCAGTCTCTAAAAAAATGAATACCAGGAATATTCCTGGAGAGTAAAAGGCGGCCGGAGCAAAAGGCTGAAAAACTTACCGCCACCTATGAGCCGACTGTCTAGAGAAAATGTGGGAGCCTCAACCTCTCACGACCCTAAGGGCTTCACGGCCTGTTACAGGGATAGCTTCACCTTTACTTTATCAGCCCTAAGTCTGGCACCTGTGACCCAGCCACCATACAATTATTTTTCAAAACCGTAATCATATAAAAGATGTTATTTCTATATGCCCGGTTATGAGGATTCGTTAACATAGAGCGAACTTGAAGTAATGATTTACTGATATGTTTTGCCGTATTTCAATACTAAATTTGCAGTGGGTAAATGAGATAGCCTCTTTAGTATCTATACTATATTCATACATAAATTTACGTATAGGACTGTACTGAAACAGAATGAACCTTCGGGTTCCATATAATGCTGGAAAGTTCTTGAGTAGCTTAACAATTCTCTGCTTCTCAAGAAGAGCTCAGCTCCATGAGTGATTAAAACATAACGTTGCATCGTTATACGGTTTGTAGTCACAAGACTTTAATTACATTTTCATCCATTCATTCATCAATGGCTCTAGAATCCTTCCTTTGTTGGGACCTGGCCTCCTCTTCAGTTTCGTAATCCTTTTTTTTTATATACAGATGGTAGGAATTCTTGGACTGGTGTTCAGCTCGATGCAAGGCCGCTACCTACACACTGGACAAAACAAACACAGAGTAACCTATACACAGACATCCATGCCTTTGAGTGGGATTCAAACTCACGATCTCAGCCTTAGAAAAAGGGAAAAGACTGCATGCCTTAGACCTCGCAGCCACTGTGATCGGCATGTTATTCGTATATTTTATCTTTGCGTATTCATTTGAAACATTAGATATTTTAAAATAATTCTCTTTGGATATAATGCAATGTAGTCCGTTGAATATCAGCAGATGTTTTGGAGGAATATGTCGCCTCCACCTTTAGGGTGGAAGAATAAGCCAAGCTAGAAACAAACATGGAGCAAGTAGTAAGCAGAGCTTGGTTAGTAAAAGAATGATTTTCTTCTGTAATTTATAAAGAATAAGAGAGTTTCGTTCGTTACCGGATTCCTTCTCTGAGATACATAACACTCTAAAGAACGCGAATGTCTAGAATAAGAGAATTCCTCATTATGTAACTTTCATCGACTTGGCTGCGAGCTCAGCTACATGAAATGCACAGAATTTGTCGTCATACATTCATAACAAATGAGATTTTACAACGACGCGGAATGATGGGAAGATCTGTAGATTTTGTGTATTTACATTACTCTTCTGACAGACAACCCTACGATTTATTTACATAATTTATACGTGCTGCTGATGGTCAGAGTTCCTGGCTACAGATCCAGAGGTCCGGGTTCGATTCCCGGCACTACCAGATTTTCTGAGAAGTAGTGGGTATGGAACGGGGTCCACTCAGCTTCATGAGGATAACTGAGGAGCTATTTCAAGGAAATAGCGGCTCCGGTCTAGAAAACCGAAATTGACGGCCGTGGGGATTCGTTGCGCTGACCAATCAACGCCCTTTATTCGCTAAAGTTTGCGCTAACTTCACCGAAAAGCAGCGGTCGCTCGGTCGATATAGTTCGCTTGCGGACTAAAGCCACCAATTTAGTTAGCTTACATTGTTATGTTATTCATATGAGGCTTGAAGCTTAAACTAAGAGACAGAAATCTCTGCTTCCAGAGGCGTACCGAGGAACTGAGTACAAAACAAGAGACTGTGGTGACAAACACATGTAAATATCATAGACAGGATCAGAACCCATAGTCTTGCGAGAAGAGGCCGCAAGTCGCTTCTTTTAACTGTTCTCTTAACGCCATCTGAATCAGTGAAGCAACTGAAACTAAGTGCGCCTGCAGCAATTCGTTTCGAGCTCACGCATTACCACGCAGTCGGAGAAGTTGCCGCATGATCACGGCGCTCAATTCCCGATATGTTTCAGAACTTCAAGAATTTAAATGGAAGACCAAATAGATCCTAGGGCCGCGCCACAGCTCAAGCGGTTAGTCGTTGGCTTCCCACCGCGGCGGCCCGGGTTCGAATCCGGGTCTGGTCAAGTGGGATTTGTGGTGGACAAAGTGGCGCTGGGGTAGGTTTTCTCCGAGTACTTCAGTTTCCCCTGCCAATCTTCATTCCACCAATTGCTCCACAATCACCCTCACCTATCATCTGGGGCTGGTACAATACGCCAGAAGTGGCCGCAGTACAAGGGACTTAGTCCCACCTCACTAGCAATAAAAAAATAGATCCTACATCAGTTCTTATGAAGTTATAAGTCAAGATAGGAAAGAAAAGATAACAAAGGAAGGAAAAGAGGAAAATAAACAGAAAGGAAGAACGAAACACAAGAAAATAGAGAGGAGACGTGCAGGAAGGAATGCAGATAATTTTAAGGGTTACATCTCCTGAGGTATAATTCTGTGTAGTCCGTTGAAAGTCAGCCAAAGTTTCGGAATAAAATATTGCTCCCATATCCATGCTTGGAATATATGTAAAATAATAAAGCAGTATGACACAGAGTGCAAGAACGCGTCAACTCCAAAATAAACATGAGTATGGAGGCAACGACGATCGGGACAGCGCAGTTTCTATACCGACTGGCTACGGGCTGGACGGCCAAGGGGTCGGAGTTCGAGTCCCTGTACGATCAAAGTTTTTCTCCTCTCCATATCGTCCAGACTGATTCTCTGGCTGACATAATCTCCTATCAAACGGGTACAGATGGGTTTTTCTTGGGGTAACACGGCTAGAGCATGAACTTACCGGTCACCTCCAGCTAGTGCCGAAGGTGAAGAATACGTGGATCTATACATACACTACACAATACACCTTCATGGGGTTTAGCTTACTTAATAGACTCGAAATGATTCTGACGATGGTGTATGCTGTTCACTTAAGCACTGGATTGAGTGATTGAGACTAGCTCTTTCTAACGGACCCAACTGAGTAGGTCTATCCTGTCCCATCCACCTGAGGACGGAGACAGATCCAGTCTCCGAAACATTGTGGTTTTTTGTCTTATATATACCAGACGATGGATAGAGGTCAAAATAAGCCTAAGAGTTCTGTACTGCATAATTAGTTAAGCAAAAAGACAATTATACCTTTACATGGAGGCAACTTTACCTCCTAAACTTTTGTTGGCTTTCAACGGACTACACGATATTACGTATATCCCGCAAGACAGAGCTCTTCATAGACACTGCTGTGAGAAACTCAATTCCTGTTGGTTAAACGTGACTGAATTTGTACCGATTTTAGTATTTGTTATAGAAAATCCACCAAGGAAATCTGAACACCGAAGCGGAGTATAGTAAAGCACAGTCCCGCGACTGAAGAAATTAACAAGGGCAGTGCCTTGGACATAATGTTACATATCAGAAACTTGCATTCGAACAAAGTATTTGTTTATAACAACCGTTTAATGCAGCAAGGCGTTTCAACAGCTGCAAATGCAATTAACGATGAATGAAGAACTGCTTTTCTTTATACCAAAGAAATTACGGACTCCTGTTTCATTAATTAGCTTTCAGACTGGGAGAAACGGTTTGCCAACTAAACGAACTAATTGAATACTGGTTCCACTGTAATCTAATATTTGGTGATGTCAGGTGTTCAGAGCACGGCCTCGCATTCTCACAGACAGCGGTAAGTTGTTAATTGCAGAAATTTTCCTTTCTTCCGTGTTAATTGCAAACAACAAAGGAAGAAGAACTGAGATTACTTTGGAAACTTGAAGGAGAAAGCAATTACTTCATTAAACACCCATTTCATTCCTATTCAGTTTGAGTAAGATTTACTGAGTCCATGACACCTTCTTACTTGTTAATCATTTGATAGGAATCCGGCAGTTTATGATACTTCCTGATGTTGTGGAATGCTAAATCTAATTTCCGCCCTCATAAATCATATCTTTAGAGTTTCTCCTGAAGCACTGTGTTATCGAGGTCACATTATTACAACCTGTTCCTCTAATATGCAACAGAATATTATTATTCCACCTATGTTTGTCCAAGAACTACTTAATTATCATAATATTTCGCAACGAAACTTTCCTGTGCTATTTTTGCTCTGGATAAATATAGTGGTATATGCCAGCTCATATTTGTTCGAGTGGCGCAGTTTCTTATGTCAGTCTTAAATTTCCACGTCGAAACATAATAAATTTATATTCCTATATTTAATTTGAATGAATTATACATAATTACTCGCATTACACACACGTAATATTAGCCTTATTATACCGTTAAATTTGTAGTAATTCTATATGAATGTGAAACGACTGTGTTCTTTTGTGATACAAGAATGATGAAATGAATGGTCAAATAGGGACAAAAAATGACAAATAACCGAGGGCCTTGAAGTCAAATGTAATTCCATTGTCACTAAAAGCAGAAGACATGACGAAAGCGTGAAATTTACATTAAATTTTCTATTCTGATGGATTATTCTGGGTGGAAATGACAGAGGTTTTTACTGAAATAATATTTGATTAAGATTTTTTTGTAAGTAAGTAAGTTGTTCATATCAAACATGAAATTTTGAACACTTTACTTTTCCTTGTACAAACAATTTCAAATATTCTCACTTTTTAAGGCAACATATTCTATTATTCAATATACACCTAACTTTCATATAGTCGCTCTTCACATAATCGCTTCAAGGACGGGGTTTTCGTTCAGAATTTGGTTTCGAGATAGACTATACATGCAACTAATATATTTTTTATTCCTCCTTATGTTTACTGCAGTGAGTCATAATATGGTCCATTCGGATCATTAGATTTTTTTTCTGAACGATTTCTCTATACTCTTCGCTGTTACTCTTTTTTTTTGTCTAGAAGACCAAGTGTCCGTCGCTGATATTTTCTTTGCCTCTGTCTTCCTTGCGCATATTTGTCCCCCTCCCCCAAAATATCTCACTTTGCTTTTGGTCATCCACAATTCCTCCGTTCAGAAAGACTTAATCAAACTAAAAAAAGTATGAACAAAATATCCCTTTCTATAGTCACTATATATACGTTGACCTTTATTAATTTCTCCAGCAGACACGTCCTCGGAATTTCGTCAAAGTACTGTACTCTTGAAAAAAATTACTATAGACACCCCAAAGAAGAAAATAGGGAAAATATAGGAAAATACATTAAGTGCAATATTATTTTCTGGGATATGGTGTTCTGAAGTCTGGCAGAAGTGCATCTTCACGGTCGAAGAGGAAGCCAAGCAAGTCATTCAGCTTGTTGCTTCACTAATATTTCAAACTCTGAAGATGAATTACAAGTCATCCTAATTGTTTGATAATATATGTGATGGGACATACCATGTAAAATATTGCGTAGTAAATGGATGCAAGAGACGTCATTGTGTTACACTAAATGCATCATACCATGAACGGTTCAGTCTGCAGAAGTATACGTAGCAATAGAGGCAATTTTTCACACCCTAATTTATATGCACAAATTAATCACTAAAGCTGACGCTGTTCAGTTAATGTACGTATTATGATGTCAATAATATTTAGTGTCGTGGCTATTTGAGAATGGAAAGACACTATGATTTAATGATCTTTTACTCTTTCACGAAGAGCCTATAGAAAATTTTCATCATCAAGACTAAGGAGATCACTAAACTGTTGTTTCCTTATTCACTACAGCATAAGGCACTTTATAAAAAAATAACTTATTATTATTTACGCACAGATTACTGTCTCATGAGGATAACTGAGGAGCTATTTCAAGGAAATTGTGCCTCCGGTCTAGAAAACAGAGATTAACGGCCGTGGGGATCCGTTGCGCTGAACACGCCACACCCTCTATCCGCAAAATACTGACACTAACTTCGCTTGGTCGGTATAGTTCGCTTGCGGACTAAGGGCCAAGGAGATTTTTTAATAACAATAAATTAGTCTAAGTTCTTTCGATTAGAAGCTAACTCCTCTGAAGGAGACCAAGTGCTTCTTCTTACGTTATACATACGTACATCACGAAGCTGGAGATTAGTATTATGCACGGTAAGTGTGGCGAGGAGAATGCTAAGGATGACTGTGTGAAATGCACGTACTTAATTTAATGTCGAAAGAATTACAGAACGACATTTGTTTTATTAACGTTGAGCGGACTAAGTAATCAATGGACTAATATCAACGAATTAAATGCGGTGTCATGCTCAACTACAGACTGTGCACTAAGGTTATGCTATATTTTCCTTCATTTTTCATATACACAAGACAAATCTTGCACCTTTCACGCTCGTAAGCTTGCAATATCCAGATATTAATCTTGGTACAGAAATTTCCCAGTAGTTTGTAATGAGGAACCAATGTGATACAACTTTGAAAGATTTGAGGTTTTCACTGCGGTGACTGTGAAGACTGACTTCTTCTGGGATGTGTGGTCGTGTATGTATATAGTATAAACCGACGTTTCGGAGGAACGTAAGATATACACGGCTCCACATCCCAGAAGACGACATTCTTGATATAACGTTGTTTAAATTCCAACTCGCTTGAGCGAATAAAAGTAATCTGATTATAAATGGTTCTGATAATGGTGTACATCACTAGGGATTTTTCGGTTCTTGGACTCTGTCCATCGTCCATTGTTCTAAAGAACACAACTTACAATGACCGTGGCTACCTCTTTGTAACGCGGAGTCTGAGTCTCCGTTTCCCTCGCCCGAGAACGGAAATAAATTCATTTTATGGAACGCTGTGTTCTTCAGAATTCAGGGCGATGGGCAAAGTCCAAAAAGGCAGCGATCCGAGTATGAGTTTAAAAATTGATCTCAATGAAGAGTACACAATTTATAAATCGAGAATTATTTTCTAGATCCTCAAAATGATCATGAATATCTCCCTGTGTTTGTCAGTTCTAAGTAATTCAGTGGTAATGACTTAGTTTTAATTTACGTAGTATATTAGGTTTAGAAAAATTAATCGTTAGTCATTCAACTAGTTTTAATTGTAATTAAGCTCTGGGTTACCCAGTATTTAATTAATAAAAAAAGGTCTGGTGAATAAAAAAAAATATGCCAGGAACCGAACCTAACAGTGGAGTTGGGGTCAAATACTTCCACTGTAACCCTGCGAGTCGTAAGAGGCGACGAAAAGGGAACCTAGTGGCGGGGGAATAACTGAGCCACCCTCTTAAATACGGGGAACTGGTCCTCCAAGTTGGGGGAGTATCAAATATGTGTTAGTAAAATATGGTCATGAGTCCCGTGGAACTCTAAGTTAAGAATGACTGCGCTGACGAGAACCCACAACAATTGTAAGAGACAGACTCCTCTTATCAGAGAGGATGTTAAACGAGGACTAAGATTGCAAGTATTCAATTGGGAAACTAACTTACTGGCTGAGTTTCAAGAGGCTTAACGTCAAGTAGAACTGATTGCCAGTAAGCCGCCAGTCACAAAGTAAGTCCGACTCTGGCTCTGATTTTGACATTGAGTTCTGAGCCGGAAATGAGTGCCAGCCCATGATAGAGAGTGGTGGCCAGTAGTGACCAGACACTGCTAGGCAGCCAATGGCAAGGAGGTGGGCCATGAAGAGCTATGAGACTTTCAGCACTCGATAAGGACGTGAACACGGAAGCTGAGGAAAATGCGTAGTTGGGAGCAGTTACCAGACAACGCCTAGTGAAGCCAGAAACGACTTAATGCTTGTTGTAGCTAACTGTAAGGTGTGTACATTTTCGAAACGATTATAATTACTAGGAGTTACATTTTATAAGAGTCTATTTATTATAATTGCTTACTCCCCAACCAGTTCAATTTCTGACAACAGTTATCACGTGTTACGTGATTAAAGGCAGTATTTTGATTGGTTTCTGTTTTCGTTTATACTTATTGGACTAACACAATAAATAATAAGATCGGGAAAGAACAATACGTACAGAATTTCACATAATTTCCACGTGGGTTCTTTGTATTTTAGTATTCTGAATTTGCATTCGGCTGTATATACAATTCATTTCGCTATAGTTACTTTGGGTTCTGTCGATAATACAGCTATTGTTGTTAACACGATTCCTGCTGTTAATACGGTACATGTTTCCTATGGTTTCCAGCACGTTGCGCAAAGAAAGAATAAAAATCAGAGTTCAACATCTATAGAGCGACTATCCGTGCTGTTCAGTTCATCAAACAGAAGCGTGCAGTCGAGGGAACTGATATAGCAGAAACACTGTTTACCTAGTGGAAGTGCTCAATCCCGCTGTTCGTCCGTTTCCTGACCATTCTGAATCAAGTTTCTCCTGTCTTTCCTTAGTTTGCCTTGGGGAATATCAAAATAGTACCATTTTCTCGGACGTGACACCGCGCAGAATGGTAGAAGTTTACCGATCTATCGGAGGGACAAATGTCTTCCATTTTCAATGTCGAAAAGTAATTCGAATAAGTAAGCAAATAACATACAGACATAGGGGCATCAGGTTCCTCCGAAACTTGGTACATAGCCAGTAAATTAAGCTGAGATACATTTCACAAGGCAGTAATTCCCATATAAATGAATCTCTTTTCAACATTTTATGTCTCATGGATATGGTATTCACAACAACTGTGATATGAACCAAGAGATGATTGTTTATATAAATTAATCCCATAAGGATGTCGTAGCTCTAATGGGGCTGAATTCTGCTGTAGTCGAAGCAGAGACTGATTTTCTGGAGTCACATTGCTAAACAAGTTGATATTTATGTAAGTTTTGAGGTTTTCACGGCGATGACTATGAAGAAAGTCGTCTTCTGGGTTTTGGCGCCGTGTTTTCTTCGTTTTGGCCGACTTTTCGGAGGAACGTATCGCCTCCTGCTACTGCTCTCTGCATTCCAAACCATTCTCCTGCTCTGAAGATGGAGACGATACGTTCCTCCGAAACGTCGGCCAAAACGAAGAATACACGGCGCCAAAACCCAGAAGACGACTTTCTTCAAGTTGATATTTAAATTTAATGAGCTGCTTTAGCCCGAAGGACGGACATCTTAATCATCTCAATAGAAAATTCATTCTGTTCTCGTCTATGACGCAATATCTAATTTGTTTTTGTATTGTCACATCATGCATTTTATCTGTATAAAAATTAGGATTATGATATTCCTGGAAATTCATCGTCAGAGATAACACTGTCAAAATGAAACAAATATAATTTTCTAGTGCTTAGAATAAGAAATAACTCCTTTGCATGGCATCAGTCACTTTGGTGTAAGGAATATTAAAGGAAACTTCCGACTACGAATTGGAGTGTCCAAGGATTTAGGCCTGTTAAAACTATCCGGTACTTTTTAAATAATGAGATATTTCACTGTTTCTTGAAAGCGTAACTTGTATGACGTCTGTAGGCCGGATATGCTGACTCGGATTTCTCCAGATGATTATTAAAAAATTATACTGAAAATGTCGACGCATTTATTCTAAGTTGTTATTCATAACAGCTCTCACATAATCGATCTAAATAACCTAAATAGTTAATCGTCACTAATTATCCCTAGAAAGAGCAAATTATTATGGTATTAAATAAGAAATGAGAATTAAAGCAAAGACCATAATCTAACACTCGTTCATTCGACCCAAATTTTATCATGAACATGTGGATATGGTCAAGTGATTGGTTAGAGCGTGCCATGTTTGGGATAAAAGCAATGTGCAATCAGAATTACTGGGTTTTGGACTTCGTCCATTGTCAGTTATTCCTAGAATATCGGCAGAACCATTCAGAATACAGAAGTAACATGTAACGTGAATGAACAGCTGAACATCTCACGTTATCTACAAAATGCTAATTCTACGCCAACTTGCAAGGTTATTAACTGGATGTATGGATTCTAATTAGAAGGATAAAATGTAATAACGCAATAAAATAAATGAGAAAATTATATATTATATATTGTACATAAGGTACTGATGTAATTATCTCTTCCAATATAATTTACCCATATACTGTCATGTATTTAGGAGTGTGTGGTTATAGACGGGGTAAGGATTGGTGAATTGGATTTAATGACCACATGTATGCAACGCTCTGATCTACATTTTACAATTCACTGACACACACACACACAGACTAGTGTCCTTAGTAATTAATTACAGTCTCCACTACCCGTTTCCTGGCAACGGCCTTACCGATGGAGATTTTTTATCTTCCGTGCTCAAGTAGTTACTGTCCGGCGAATATTTCACAACTGTAATTTTAAAGCCAAAATAAAAGTTACCTAACGACTGGCGGTTTAGCTCCAGTCATTTCGTCTTGACGTCCCCTTGAGACTCACGACAGAGATTTTTTCAGCTAAACCCTTGCGGTAATAGTCCTTACATAACATTTTCTGTGATGAGAAAATGGGTTTCTTTCTTATGAATATGCTTGGCCTTTCGCGCTTATAGCAGGTTATTGAAAATTCTTTCTGTTGCACTCTATACGAGTCCTCTTTCAATACAGGCGTTGCAAAGAAGAATGGTAGACCACCAAATATAACAAACTTTTAATGCTGAGTTAATAAAATCACCTTGCATGTTTCGGCCCTGTACAACCCCCAGAGGCTCGTACTTGTGTAATAAATGGAGACTACATACATGTAAATTTAAAATTATGTTCAAAAGTCTCAACGAGCTTAAAATCATGTTAGATACATTTCTTCTGACTAAAGAAAAGGTTCTAGTATTTCATACTTTGGCGTATAGACCCGTTGCTAGGCAACGACCTCGAAACAAACGACGAATACAGCTGTTGCGATTCAATAGGCGATTAAAGAAAGGGCCGTTTCTGAGCAAATGTTCGTAAATACTTTCCTGGAGAAACAAGCAGGCAACCACAGAGGAACGGCGTTTTTGGTATGGTCCATGCAAAGTGGTTACAAAGGAAAGAGTTGGTGCTGTGCAGTCAGTGAGGGTTGGCAGTTCAGCTGAGCTCTGCAAAGGAAGCTGAGAAGTGATGGCGCTAGAGTCGAGTGAGTTGAGTTGAATTCTGCACAAGCGACTGTGAAGATAGAACCTGAGCTCGGGAAACCGAAGGATCTCTACTTTAGAAGCCTTTGCTAGGGAAAATCTAGTGAAGACTGAGAAAACTTAGCGTGTACCAGTGACTTGTAATATGTAATCAGCGATAAGGCTGTAATTACTTGTAGTTCAAAGTGGTATATGTAAATGGTCAACAAATCCATTCACCAATCCAGACCCCGTCTACAGTCACACACACATATGTGACAGTATTGTAGCTGTCTTCAGGAATGTGTCATTGAGCTATTTTTACATTTGCTTCATATTAAGTGTTCAGTAGTGGTTTTTTGGTAGTTTCCTTGTGTTTCTTGCTACTGTTTGTGCTGGTGATGTGAAGGTCTTCTTCTTTAACAATTAATGTAAAGCGTAACGGCCGAGATGCCCCATTACAGGATAAGTTGGGGTAAACCCTCGCTAATACGGTTACAGTTAATCCGAATCGAAATAAAAAAAAATTCTGTTCACAGTTGAGTACATACTTTAAAAGACGCATGAAATTTAGGAAGACAGATGAGTCAATTGTCTGTTCAGACAAAACCTGACAAGTTTCTTCAAACCTGCATTATTACGTTCAAAATCAAGTACAACTTATGGGTGTTCTCTCGATGAATAAATGTATTGTCTATTTATAGTTCTTAAATAAAGGCTCCAACAGTGATATTATTTTATTTATTTGTGTTCTAAATTTTTTCTTTTAGAGCTACATTCTGCTTCACTAATCGGGATTATCGCTTGATCCTGGTGACCACCACCCCAGTTACTCTAGATTAACAAGAGTTTATTGTACTGATATTTCAATGAAAATATGTAGGTACTTAATGTCAATACGTACTTTCATTTTGCACAAAGGAAGGGAAGAAGCCATAGCGGTTCTGTTCGAAAACAATATTTTAAGTCAACTTCGAAAAAATGTGGGCTTTATATAAATATGAGTTGTCGAACGAATGTAAACATGAACTCTTCTACTGGGAACAGTCAATAGCACGCGCACACACACTTCGGGAAGATTTAGGAAGGCAACACAAGTTAATGGCAATACTAGCTTCACTGGATACTTCCCAAACAACAAACAGCTATGTTTCTATATGTATAATATAAACTCCGTCGAAAATGCGACAGTTTATTGTAGTTCTTGTCACCCTTCTTTCACACTACATGTTTCGGCCGCAATCGGCCATCATCAGGTGTATTTTACTTCACGTAGCTGTCATACTGCACTCAATATTAACATTTAAACTCCAAATTTACAATTGTTCATTGCTCTGTCGCCAATGGGAACTCGATATTCCAGAACGTGCTTTGTCGATTTTTATATTTAAAATCTTTATTAATATTCACGCGTCGATTGGTTTAAGTGTTTTTTAATTTCGCAATTTAGTTTAAAATTTTAAAATTTAAATTTTAAATTTAAATCAACATTATAGAAATTCCTTCTCTAAGCTTATATGTGCTGCAGCGGCTACCTCTTGCTTTCAGCACAGCTCACGTGTTATTTTGTGCAGGTTCTCTATGTGTATGCCACTGCTTTCTTTAATACGTTTGCTCAAATGTAATGAGCAAACGTATTAAAGAAAAGCAGTGGCACAAGGAACTTTAAAAAAAAGCAGAGTGAGACTGTCTGGCCGTCAGGACGGAGAACAAAACGAAAACTCGGTGTCACGTTTGTTTCGGGCACGAACTTCTGAAGTGAGGCAAGTCACCGAAGCTCTAAGATTATCCTCTGTACATCGGATCAAACCTGCTTTGGGGAATAGAAAACAGGCTTACTACTGAATGTCAATATTCTTCTCTAAGGTTGCACAGTGAGATTGGCTGTATTATTTCAAACCAGAATTAAATTAAAAAATGTAATAAGTTTCGGATCCCTTTGTCTGTAAATAGAGCGGTGTTAATGCAATTAGTAAAGTAAGAGCGTTGGGGATAGACGGCCGGAATTCGATTCTCTTCGTGGCACATGGGATTATTTTTTGCTTCAACGTCAAACATGATGACTGGCCTCATCTGATTTGCTACAAAAGTAGGTAACAATTTACATCTGAGGGATGAGGTGGCGGGGTAGAGGGCTGATTACTTCTCTCGGTCTAGAATGAAAGGAAATGTACGTACAGTTCCTGTGTGAGGCATTTCCCCTGGTGCTCAGGAGCAGCGTAACTTCGCATTTAATATCACTTAATGCACGGTTCGTTCAGTTACTGAAGAAGAAAATCGGACGAAGGTCAGGTTATCTCCTTATTCAATTTCATACCATCAACAAGAAGTTCTTGAGAGAAATAATCCTCAGTTTCCTTCGATACGACACTGACGGCACAGAAAACGAATACTCCAACAATTCTTCTATTGTTACCTGTATCCATTGCCGCGGCAACATGTTTACCCAGCCGCTGACTAGCTACGTTAAGGGAGGGGGGCTGTACATACGCGCACATCGTGATGGGCTCAGGTGCCATAACATACATACTAATTTTCATAAAGACTGGTTCAGGCATTCAACAATTGATAGGGGGATACACATACGGACACGCAGACAACAAGGTGATCTCACTCATAATTCTAATTTCATTTTTTATAATTAAGGAAAACAACAAAGAAACAAAAACTCCGTGGTCTGTAGTCCGTAAGCGAATTATACCGACCGAGTGATTTTAGCGGATATAGGGTGTCGCGTGGTCAGCGCAATGAATCCCTACGGAAGTTAATTTCGGATTTATAGACCGGAGCCGCCATTTCTTTGAAATAGCTCCTCAATTATCCTCACGAGGCTAAGTGGATCCCGTTCCAGACCCATTACTTCTCAGAAAATCTGGTAGTGATGGGAATCAAACCCGGGACCTTTGGATTTGTAGCCAGGAACTCTGACCACTACACCACAGAGGCGGTGGTATAAATAAGGAAGGTATGATAAAATATTTGAACTCGTGAAATTTTGTACGGGGGTCATTCATTCTCCTAAGCCAGTGTTTGCAGCGAAGAACGTCAATTAATTTAAGGACAGCTCGAAGTTTCTGCTTGTTCTTTCCCTTTGACGGAGCTCGTTGAGAAAACAATTAGCTTTCAAAATGGAGGAAAATTCTTCTTGAAGAGCTGAGAGTCTCTAAACAAGTGAAGATATTCTCTGTCCTTTACGGGACCCGGGAGTTCACTACCATCTTCAGAAGGACTCACTCCTAGTCACCATCATGTGCCAGATGAAACCATTCTCCAAACTACGCCTCAGCACCCCAGCTGCGCTTTTCGCTTCAGGTTTCCAGATTACAATTTTGTATATATTTTCCATTTCCACCATGTGTGCTGGAAATTCAGCCGACCTAATTTTCCTTGATCTAATCACCCTACTTATATTTGGTACTTATATCAAATTTCATAAGGTGATTGGCGATTTTATTTATTTAAATCAGTACAAATTCTGTATTGATATATTATGTGTTGGTTATCTACTACATGTTTCGGCCTTTCGGATATCATCAGGTATGCAGTATATAATATACAGGTATATAAAAGCAAAGTAAGTATAGCTCTCCCTGACACAGGCCGTGAAGGCCCATAGGGTTGTGAGACGTTAAGGGTCCCACATTATCTTGACAATCGGCTAAGAGATGGCGGTCTATAGGTATACAATATTTATAAAGTGGTAGGTTATGGTTATGTTTGCTAGGGAATGAGTAGATAAGTCCAGCAAGTGCAACGGTTTAGTATGAAAAACTCTCTGCATGTTTCGGCCACTACTAGCCATAATCTGGTTCTGTATGGGTGTGGCACTTGGTCTCTGATATTAAAGGAGGAACATAGACTGAGGGTGTTTGAGAACAGGGTGTTAAAGAGAATATTTGGACCGAAGAGAGATGAAGTGTCAGGAGGTTGGAGAAAACTGCATAATGAGGACCTTTGTAACTTGTACCCTTCTGCGAGTATAATTAGAATGATCAAGTCAAGGAGGATGAGATGGGAAGGGCATGTAGCATGAATAAGGGAGAAGAAGAATGCATATAGGATATTTGTGGAAAAACCAGAATATTAGAATGGATCTTAGAGAGATAGGATGGGATGGTATGGATTGGATTGATCTGGCTCGGGATAGGGATCAGTGAATGGTTCTTGTGAACGCGGTAATGAACCCTCGGGTTCCATAAAATGCTGGGAAATTCTTGAGTTGCTGCAGAATTGGCAGCTCCTCAAGAAGGGCTCAGCTCCATCAGTAAGTAAGTAAGTAAGTAAGTAAGTAAGTAAGTAAGTGCTGGCCATAATCAGAAAGCATAGTCGCTTATTTGCTGATTTCATCGTGTGATTGTGTGTTGAACGTACCGCATTTAGCGAGAACGTCTGATTTTATGTCCGGTAAATTTTCCGCCCCCTCGTTGGTGTCTCCACCTTATCGTGGTGAGGGGGTTTGAGTATGCCAAGGACCCTGAGAGCTATACCAGCGGTAGCGTAACTGGCAGGGCCTCCCTTGCTGGACAGGTCAAAGGGTAGGCATCAGACGAAGAGAGACACCAAAAACCAAAAACTGATGCCGGAAGCAGCGTCATCAGCAGCGACTTGAAGCACAGAACAAATGATGCTCGAGATGGTTCAAGTTCGTATAGCAACAGGCGTGACCAGAGTGGTTTGAACGGCTGTTGTACTGCGATGTGGAAAGCAAATGGAAAAACTACCACATTATCACTTTTCCTGGACAGTCTCTTTCCAAAAACAGAAGATCACATTAAGTGGAGGAACTGTTTTGGAAGAGACTGTGGACCTGTCATCTGACAGTTACTGATCAATCAATCAAATTTTCCGATCTTTATATGTTCAGAAATCTACGTCACTGAATCGTATAATTATCCAACCTATTATTAATGTATTATCATAAATTCTGATTAACCGGAAAATTATGCTAACAGCCATATGAGGAAGGAATTATATGTAATAAAGTAGGCATAATAGTGATGAATACCGACTTGTGTTGGGGAACGCCTTGCAGTCTGGCAAACATTTACAGAAATCTCAGAGGAACTTAATGCATCTATCTTCAGACTCTTAATATTCACCGCCGTGAGAACCAAGTCTCTCTCAGACGCTGAGCTCACAGAGATACTTATCGTATTGTATCTAATATCCCAGGTAAGTTTGTTATAAAGATATTCTGCGAATGAAGATATTAAACGGGATGTATATAAATAATGAGGGTCGATGTCCGAAACGTCAACAGAATACACAGCCTTATTTCCAGATGATAAAACTCTTCATGCTCTGGATTATTATATTTTCAGCGAACAAAGTTTTTATAGCCCTGAAATTATGAAGAGTATTTCAACTCGCTCGAGACAATTTGCTGAAACTAAGTACGACAAGAGCGCCATCAACCCGCAGACGCGGAACTCATAACAACGATGCTTGGCTCTTTACAAAACTTTCACATCCATTCTTAAAGACCCAGAAGTTTTTGTTCCCGTATTTTCCAAACTACAACATAAGATAGCTGCGAATTCAGAGTGACCTAGTTGCAAAGTGATAAGCTGACATCTTGTCAGAAAATCTAAATTAGGCTGGTGTAAAGCTACGTCATATTTTATTAGAATGTTGATAGAACATTATTCGTGAGGTGTTCGAATGAAAATCTTAGCAGACCTACCCACATTCACGGCGAATCTAAGAGTGTAACTAATTTGACAGATTTTAACCTATGCACATTATTATACTAGAAAGCAGACCACAGTGGCCGCGCGCTTCAAGGCATGAACAGTCTTCACCTGCTAGAACATTGCAGTCTTGGGTTCGAATCCCAATCTAGGCATGGATGTCTGTGTGCGTTTCTTCTGTGTTTTTGTTGTTCTGTGTATAGGTAGAGGCCTAAGAACGGGCTCATCTTCCCTCCAAGGATTCCTCCTCCTATGTATAGTGTTAAGAAATTGAAAAGCGGCCAAGGACAATAAAAGACTGTAGAGTCACAGATACATAGATTTGGAGAAAACCATCAATTACTGTCGTTCACGTGTCCACAGTATATCTAATAAAAAGAAACCACAGACCGGATCCTTCCCTTTTTCAGTTAAATCAATTTTCTATGCTCACGAATTCCTAATCGAAGTTCCGTTTTAATCTTATACTTCTATTCCCAACTAGGCATTCCACCTAGTTCGAGTTTGTATGTTCTTCCAACCATAATTTATATTTTTAGGTAGATATGGAAAATAACATAATCATTATTTATTAGCCCCGTCATTTCTGCCTGTCCGCTTGTGAGAACTCAAAATAGAGACATATTTTTAGTGGAATTATGAGAGGCAGACTTGGGTTAAATGCTGATGGAATGTTTAAATTTTTGTTTCGGTTTAGGAGTTATTTGATTTAAGTATCAAAATATTTTTAGAAAATATTCTTGATTTTTACCACATGAATAAATAATCATATATTCTACGCATATACGCAGTTACGTTACATTGTTATACACTGTATGAATTTGATTTCAATTAATTTTAGGGGTCATTAATAGGGGACTCTCACTTCATGTTCCATAGAGAACATTTCTTTAAAATTCACATTTGTGTATAAAATGCGCTTGTTTTCCACTCATACACCATTTTCACAAATTCCAGTTGCTTACAGACTATACATACCTACTGAGCATGCGCCAGAAGAGAACGTTTTTCATCCATTGTTTTCACAATGAGATGCAGAGTATGAAATGGCTCTCATTGACGGCAGACATTTGTACGGCGTACACGAAAATCTCTTTTTAACGTCACCCAAAAGATATATTTGTTTCTTCTTCTCTCTTGTGTTTTTGACATATCAACCTCCATTTTATAATAATCTTAACAACACTAGGTATTGAAGAAAACGGAAATCCTGTAGCACACCAAGAAAGGCCACATATAGTTCTTTCATACACGTAATATATGGCTTAACTGAGGAGACTAACACTTTACGCTTGGCTTTCACGTGTTCAATATTCTTGAACATTCTGGGTGACGACTTTCCTTTACTTGTTAATGAAGATAATAGTTTTGATCTGGAATGACAAGGCGTCGAGTGCAAACAAACTTAACGTACACAATACAATTGTTTATATTGCCTTAAAAGTTTCGGACCTTCTGGGCTATCTTCGAAGGCTTAATAGTAAAATAAACTTGATTCACAATTATTAAGGAACTTAGTATAACAAATTATGAAGTCATAATAAGCAGAATGAAAAAGTATCAATCAGAAGACACAACAAGGACGAAACCTTTGTACTGATAATATTTAAATTTCTAAAAATTCAAAGTAGTTTGCCATTAAGGATGTAGAACTTATTATACTAATATCATCGGAAACTATAAGGCAAGATTCATTTACTGTCTAGCCTCTGAGGATGTAGCTAAGAGTCTAAAACATATAAGACAATTAAATGTTTGGATTATTTGTATTAATGTGGTTTACACTGGACTGATTTTCGTTCCAAATTTAACACAAGAGTAACGGCGAAAACGCCTAATGTTAGGAGATTTGAATTTAAATACTTAATCTTTTAACATTATAGAAAGAAATCACAAAACAATTATTTTTATCATCTGACGCTAGATTCTGAAAATTTCCGTTCTTTCCCAAGTATAACTACAGATATAAGGATTTTCTATTGTAGCATGTAGCTATATACAGCTCACTGAATTTGAGATCAGTTTCACGTGAGCATATTCTTTGCACATTGTTCTACTGTTATAAATACGACAACTTTTCTTCTATAAAAGAGAATATGAAAGAAGATAAATTTTACTGTAATTAATTTTCGGATTTACGGTTTAGAATATGCAAGTAAATCCACAGTTTCTTACTGCAGAAGAGGAGCAAGAAGAAGCTGTTACTACTTCCCTTCTCATCTTANCTCGTGTTCGTGCTCGCCAGGCTTGTGCTCGTCGAGAGACTCGTCTGGTTTTTACTTGTGCTCGTAAATCTTCGTCCAAATTACTTCAGTTGCTCGCCAGGCTTCGGCGCGTGAGGAACCGTATATTTACTCGTAGTGTGTATAGGCTTTAGTCGTATTTTAATTTATTGGCTACAGTTTTTACACTAAAAATTTAAAATTTGCTTGTATCGTGACTTGTCATACCGTCCACATTACTCGCGAGTATAGCGAGTCACATGACTACGAGCACGAGCACAAGTAATGTGGACGCGCCTTTAGAGGCAGAGTCGATCCAAGAGTCATAGTGCGGCTGGCAGCATTAGGTAACTCGAAGAATCCAATAACCTCATTGCGAATCGAGCACCTAGCCTTCCAGCTTGTAGCACGGTGCCTCAACCAACTACGCTACCGCTCAAAACGCCACTCTTATGACTGACCCCTACAGTTCTCCATTTTCCTGACAATGACATGCAGAAAAAAGGCTGCTAATGTGAAATCAGGGACTACAATACGAAAGAAAAAGGTGTAACCAAAAGCTAAGATCCTAACGATACGCTGGACTGGAATCAGTTGCCTTAACCATACGACAGGAGCAGAGCAACGGGGGGAGAAAAGCGCGACATTGTACGAAAATGCTGTATAGAGCTACTTAACTGCGTTTCTGCCACCCACGCAACTGTTCCAAGCTCTCTAACGAGCATATAGTCGCAGTGGGAACGAATAAATAGAAACCACAGACTCAGAATATTACTGCAAGAGTTGCGTAGAATGTTCAGACATAGCTAAATATCGCAGTCATTAGGTACAGGGCGCTAAAACACAGGATTGTGTCTGGCTGTCTAACTTCCCGTCCGTCTGTCTGTCTGTCTATCTATCTATCTGTCTATCTGTCTGTCTGTCTGTTTGTCTGTCTATCTATCTATCTATCTATCTATCTATCTATCTATCTATCTATCTATCTATCTATCTATCTATCTATCTATTCCTGTTCCTGGAACGCAGGGTATTCGTGAGAAGCTCGTTTCACTTCAGTTTCTTAATCTTAGATAGTCCATAGGACTCCTTGAACGGGGAAAGACTGTATATAAGATTATCATAAATATTGTTTTGTTTGATAGAATGTTGCAGGTTTTATGACAAAACACCTGACCATATTTGGTCCAGACGCATGAAACTAGTACTTGCTGACCACTGTTACGACTACTCACCAGAGAGTAGCGAGGTTCATTCTGGTAGATGGTGCCCACCCGTGTCCAATTGAACTCCTGCAGCAACTTGAGGCGTGGAGCGTTGAATGCGTTTTCACTTGGCACCACGCGGAAGAAGTTTGGGAAGTGCTGCTTCGTGAACATCGGGTGCGTGTCCGCATATGACAGCTGCAACCAAAACATCCTATTACCACATATTCCGACATCAGCACTGACACCACGCAACACAAAGAACACACAGAGGAGGCATGAACACAAAATCACTCACGCTGGATTTCGGTTTCTTAAGGCGGTGAAACGCAGGTCACGGTAGCCGAGCGGTCTAAGGCGTGCACTGTCTTCGCTCGGAAGCCGGGATCGTGGGTTCGAATCCCACTCGGGGCATAGATGTTTGTGTGCGTTTTTCTGTGTTTGTGTACAGGTAGAGGCCTTGCGACGAGCTGATCACCCGCCAAAGGAGTCCTACCGTATGTATATAATCTAGAAAAACCGAAGTGAACAGAGTTCATGGAGGTAGACCTAGGCCCACTGGGGCTGTAGTGCCAAGGGGAAAAAAAAAGGCGGTGAAACTCTCCTAGGAGGTGACGCTGTGTGCTCTACTGAAGTTTTTCGACGTTTCAGAAGAGCGTACTGACTCCATGTTCGGGGTCGAAAAGTAATCCACATACACAGCCAATAAGACGTAAGCAGCAAGCCACTCTAAGGGCGGCCGCACGCCAACTGCGTCAAGACAAGCATCAAGACATGAGACGAAAGACGCAGTTTTGCTTCAGTCGTGATTCAGACTCTAGTCCGTACACCGAAGTAGCACGTGTCTGCGTCTTATCACATGTTCTCCAGTTGATGATATGACATCAGCTCTTCACTCATGCCGATAACGTACACTGGTGCTGTTCCTTGACTACTGATGTCTGAGTCTTGATGCACAGAAAAGGAACGCGGTGTTTTATTTGCACACTCTCACTACGCCTCACGGAGCAGAGCTTATATTACAGGGACAACTTTATTTATTTTGCTGCTTCCATACAAATTTGATAATTAAAGACGTAGAGGTAATTCTGAATGCTGCATTAAGTTTTCAAATTAAACTCAGGAAAATCTGTCGAGCAGCAGAAAGGCACACTTATAGCCTACTTCAATCATTTTATCATAAGGAAATTTATCATAAAAGACCCTCCAATGCCCATAAGGCTGTTCGCGAGGTCTAAGGCATGAACCGTCTTTGCTCGCTCGTACGCTGGGGTCGTGAGTTTGAATCCCGCTCTAAATATGTGTTTATTATGTGTTTGTGCTGTTCTGTAAGTAGCGACCTTGTGAAGGGCTGATACCCCGTCCAGGAGTCCTACTGCCTGTGTATAGGTTTGCGAAGCTGAAAATAAAGCGGTCAGGGCCCAAAAAGGGCTATAGATCCATTGATGATAATGAAGGTGATAGTGAGACTTTTCAGCATTCTACCTGGGAGCATATTATGCCCATTCACTAAAATGTATGCTTCTGATACAGCCCAATACATTAACTGGAGTAGGAAAGTGCCTTCGGCATGAACTACTCCAACCTACAACCATTTGCGATGAGCAGCATATATTCTCAATAACACTAAAGCCCATTTTTTCAATGTTACATTGAAATGTGTGAGAAATCATGTGCCTTTTGGCAAAAGAAAAATTAAAATAAAGATCTTTTGGGTAGGTTTGAGCAATATTTCGAATGCGAGTCTTGGTCTAGATCAAAACTGCGGTTGAAATTAAAGTTAGTTCAGATTCAGAAACCTCTTCGTTACAGGAATTCGTGGTTATATTACTGTTGCTTATATTGTTAGATATACATAATTTTCGAAAGTATTTAGACCTAATTTTACAATTATCGAAACGAATACTTTACATATAAACATATTTTTTTCTGTTCAACCGTCCTGCCGAGTTTTGTAACGGTCATAAGCTGCGATCTAACGCATTGTTTCACGCCCAATTTATTGCCTGTGTGGAGAAGGATGTTAAGTATTTCACAATAATGGATGCCTCCTCCTGTTGCACTCAAACAGTTTAATACAGTCCGTAAAATTACATAAAATTTCATATCTGGAAGTGCCCATATAACATTTGTTAATATATTATAGTGATTTATAACCGGGGAGACAAGAAAGCGCAGTGTTGAGTGAGTACTGGAGCTTGCAACAGGAAATAAACGAAGGAAATGGAAGGGGCTGAAACAGCGTTACCGTCAGTCAGATTACCTCTGTGCTATTGGGACATGTTAGCAGTCAACTTTGGCATGACGTCCTCTATTGCTCTCCGGAGGACCGTGCACAAAGCCGACTGCGGAATTTGCCTGTATACAGAACGGCGTTCACACCCAACATCGTTCGAAGAACACTGGTATTAGCAATTCCCACGATGTTTAGCTAGTCCTTGTTACAGATTACAGCCTTCACACAAAATATCCGACTTCACAGTCAGAAATAAATTGACAAGGTTACGAAGGGGCATTATAAAAATATATGTAACTAAAGAACTAACTTCATGCAGCTGAGCCCTTCTTGAGCAGCCTCCAGTTGTGCAGCAACTCCAGAAATTCCCCTAAAATTTATGGAAGGCGAATGTTATTTACCGTGTTCACAAGAGCCTTCCATTGGTCCCTATCCTGAGTCAGATGAATCCAATCCATATCATCCCATCCTATTTCTCTAAGATCCATTTTAATATTGTCCATCTACGTACGTCTTGGTCTTCCTAGTGGTTACCTTCCTTCTGGCTTTCCCACCAATATCCTATATGCACTCTTCTTCTTCTTCTTCTCCTCCTCCTCCTCCTCCCCCCAATTCGTGCTGCATGCCCTGCCCATCTAATCCTCGTTGACTTTGTCACTCTAATTATACTTGGCGAAGAGTACCAATTATGAAGCTCTTCATTATGCAGTTATGTCCATCCTCCTGTACTCCCACTTTTTCTCCAATATCTGACGAAGGTAAAAAAACTGATCAGTTGTTTATTTGATTTTTTACGTCGAAACCCACATTAATGATCCCCAATAATTTTATAGGCATATGGATTTAATATTGATAAAAAGATAATTAATAAAATTTTGTATGAAGTATATAGCAGTGAAATCCCCCAATAATTACCACAGCAAGTTTTATTGTCCTTCTTATAAATTAATAAGTTAATGTACTCCTTCCATTAATTAGCCAATTATTCCTCATTCTAAAGAGAATTAAAGAGTTTATGAATCTTTATCGTTTTACCTCCTGCTTGAATCACTTCTGCCTGAATTTGATCACTGCCTGGCCATTTATACCTATTTTTTTTTTCAAATTTACAATAGCAATTTCAACCTCAGAAGGACTAGGATCAGGTTCTAACGGCTCAGTTCTGTGTATTTCTATCTGCCTTGCATCACTGACCTTATGTACGTACATTCAATAGCTGAGAGAAACATTTCTTCCATCTCTTCAGAATATCGTGGGAATCTGCAAGCAGATCATCATTCTAACTCTTCACTAAGTTACTTCTAAGTTGGTAATCCATCTCAATTTTTTTTTATTCCTATGTACAGGTCTCTAATGCTTTTGTTCCTACTTTTCGTTGCAAGTTCATCAATTTTGTCTTCCAGATATTCCCTCCTTTTTTTCCTGAAATTCCTGCGGGTTTCACGTCTTGTATTGTTCATATTATCCCCATTTAACTAGCTCCGATCCTGTAACCACTGCAATTTGTCTCATTTCCTTTGATCTAATAATTCCGAACACCCTTCATCGAAACATGGCTTGTGCTTCTTCAGTTCATAATAACCTAGACTCTCTTTGGCAGACATTTTGGTATTCTCTCTAACAGTTTCCCAAGCTTTATTAACACCCAAGTCAGTTTTTAATTTTTCCAAAGATGCGAACCTATTTGAGATTTCAACGCAATACTGCTCTTTATCCCTTACCTCATTTAATTACTTGGGACTGAACTTTTACTTCTGAAATTTGTGTGTCACTTGTTTATTCATTGTCAGTCTCTCTCTAAATTTTGCCACCACCAGAGAGTGGTCAGTACCACAATCTGCTGTCCTGAACGATCGGACGTCAGGTACACTTGAATGCCGTCTGCTATTTACCAGATATGACTAATTGAATTGTCTTTCCATTAGCAGATGTCTAACTAAAGTTATGAATGTTACGATGTGGGAATATGTACTTCTGAAAGACAGATTTTTGGAATTGGCAAAATTTACTATATAATTCCATTATCGTAACTAATTTGATGTAAAGTCTTATTCCCTTTTGTTGGTATGAAAATGTCTTCCCTCCCTACTTCGGAAGTGGGATCACCTAAAAATTCTTCATATGATATTTAGGGAATTTATTGAATACAACTTCTAGCTTCTTGTAGAAGGTGTCCCTAATATCATCAATTTCATCCTCTGTTGGGGCATGAACATTCGGAACGAAGATCTCACTCCAGTGACCTCTTAATACAAGTTTATGTACAACTTCCTGTCACTAAAAAACTCTATCCTCTTTAGTGCTCATACGATTATCATTTGTATAAAAAATAACTGTACCTAATTCATGATTTTTATTCCTCTTTCCATAGAAAGTTCGGTGCCACCTCTGTCCCATCTGCCATCCTGTAGTCCCATTAAACCTAACTTATACTTTGATACTCCTTTCGCAACTGCCATGGACGAATCTGTCATATACAGAAACTGTAAAAATTTGGTAAAGTACGAGCGCAGAAATATCTGGAAATAATCCGACACATTTCTTTCAATTTGTATAAAGAGGGAGGGGAAGTTGCAGATTAAATGTTATACGAATAAGTGAGTCCTCGTTATGAAAATTGCAGCTCTAGGCTATAGCCCACTCAGTTTCTGATATCTAAGGATTGAACCTAAACATACGCGGTGATGGTTTGCAGGCAGAAATGTGGCTAATATTTAGAGCCAGTCCAATAAGTTACCTTGTCTGTCATTTGAAACACAGTCTCAAACATTCATCAAACTAGCACATCATGAAACTGTAAGAAGAGTGACGCAAAGCACCTACATTGCTGTCGTTAGGGCAATCATAGCGAACAGTCATGTTAGCTGCATTCTGATCTTTACAACTCGTTTGTTCCAACCGCCGGCTCATTGTGAATCTGTTTGAAGCTCATCGAAAGCAATTCCTTAGCTGCTTTATATTTACTTAAAAAACATTGTGAAAAAATGATAATACACATTTTCAATATCTTGAACCCAAGGTTGAGTATTGTAGGATTTTTTTTTTTAATTTTCAATAGTAAGTACTAAAAATGTTATTGGTTATGCCTATAATTGCTATATATTTCACATGATATTTACACCGGTTGTTCCCTAGGCCCAACTGATATAACAAGAAGGAAATATAGATTTCTACCCATTAACATGTTATTATTTTTCAGACCCTGTTGAATTAAAAAAACGGGATATTTTTACCATGACTCTGACCCCAGAATAATGTTGCTTTCTGCAAGATTGGCAACATGATAATGAAACAGAGGAAAGTTTCAACAAAAAAAATTGAACACAATATTTACAACTTCTGTTATGAAAATTATGCTTACATGCTATGGTCACCTGCTATGATTTTAAATATTAGTGCTTTTTTTACTTTATTCGGTAGAAATCCTTGTCGAACCTACATCGGAGTAGATGTTATCCTGATTATATTTTATGAGTTTCCTCAGGTATTTTCAGACTGTCTTCTCTCCAGTCATCTCTTGTCATCGTACACGCTCATTTCTACGTTTTACTAGGCGGAATATGACCGGTACTCTTTTCGTCGTCTTACCGAGCATTCTCTGCCGGGACTTTAAATTATGCTCTTAGTGTCTACATTCGTAACGTAAAGGCTCATAGCGTACACGTGTATAAGTTGCGGAAAGGATGAAACACGTCTTCTCTTCCTCCCTTTATTCAATAAAATGGTACGTGTCTTACATGGATGTCTAGGGAGCAACAGAGAAGGCTGTCAGACATGCGCTCTCTGACGTATACTGACATAATCCTCAAGTTATTGCTTCAGTGAGGTTAAAAAACTGTATTCCTAAAATAGAGTTCTCCGAAAAAGAATTCATTTTCTTAGACTACAGCGCTTCTGTCTCAAAGAGCTTCGAGGACATTTAATTTCGCACCCGCTGTATGCTCCGGCAACGGCGAAAATTATTTTGTGCGTAAGAATATGATGTTCTAGATCTTCGCAGAATCTGTCCTACTGCATAATGAGGAACTTCATAACTTGTGCTCTTCCCCAAGCATCATTAGAAAGCTCAAGTTCAGGAGGATGAGGTGGGAAGAGCATGTAGAACGAATGCTGGGAAATTCTTCAGTAGCTGCACAAGTCACTTCTTTTCAAGAAGGGTTCAGCTCCATGAGTAAGTAGGCCGCGCCATAGCTTAAGCGGTCAGTCGCTGGCTTCCCACCGCGGGTTCGATCCCGGGTCTGGTCAAGTGGAATTTGTGGTGGACAAAGTGGCATTAGGACGGGTTTCTCCGAGTAATTCGGTTTCCCCTGCCAATCTTCATTCCACTAAATTCTCCGTCATCATAATCACCCGGGGCTACAATACGCCAATCAGTAGCCGCCGTGCCGAGTGGACCTAGTTGGACTCCACCCCCCACTAAGCGAGTTAAGAAAATAAGTGTAAAAGAAAGTGATGGTCACGGTAGCCCAGCGGTCTAAGGCATCTACTGTCTTCGCTCGCTCGGAAGCCGGGATCGTGGGTTCGAATCCCACTCAGGACATGGATGTTTGTGTGCGTTTTTCTGTGTTTGTCTACAGGTAGAGGCCTTGCGACGAGCTGATCACCCGCCCAAGGAGTCCTACCGAATGTGTAAGATCTAGTAAACCGAAGTGAAACGGAGAGTTTCATGGAGGTAGGCCTAGGCCCAAATTGGGGCTGTAGCGCCACAGAAAAAAAAAGTGTAAAAGTAACCTTGCAGCTTTTCTGAAGAACAATGCATTATTTACATAGGTACTACACGTGCAGTTTCACACTTCAGTTCCTTTACTCATTATAAGATTTGGTGGATTTCAGAACTGATCTGGAAATATTGATAAAGAGAATATCCCCTGACTCTGATGAGAATCGAAACACAAGCATCCGGATTTACTGAACTCACTCTCCGCTAACAACTCTGGTTGTAAGTATATCACGATCCACTTTAGTCCAATGCTTAAGTCAGAAACAACCCCAACCAACCTGCTGCGTAGAAAACACAAACAACGGAACAGCACTGACTTTGCAAATTACGAAGTAAAAATTTATGAGCCGGGATAGCTCAGTCGGTAAAGCGACTACTCTGCGGGCCGGACGTCGGAGGATTCGAGATTAAATTCCCAGCAGGAAGAAGCGTTATTCTCTTTTATAGGATGTTCAGTTGGATTTCGGTTCCCACTCAACCGGGGGTTATTTCACAGGGATGTGAAGCTGACCTCTCACTTCCATACAGTACTGATGTTAAGAATGGTGGAGCTATACCTCCAATCCCTCATAAGTCTTCATTTAGGCGCATAACTAAGTAAAGCCAAATAAAACTTTACATTTTTACCTTTAAACTTTTATTTCCGCCAACACAACTTCATATATACAACTTGATCATTAACTACTACATGTTTCGGCCTTCATCAGCCAATGTACAATCACTGTTAACTTGACTGCACCATACATACACTGCCGTGAGTCCTCCTAAGTTATGATGTAATGCTTTCTACCTACATGCCCTAATTTAAATATTACATTTTAAATAATTAAAATTTAACATACAATACTATTCAATTATTCTAAAGTACCTTAATGCTAAAATATTTTTGTTTTGTCGTAGTTACGGATCCGTTTATGTTGGTTTTTTCTTTTGTGGATGCAGCAAGCGTATCCATACAAAAAGCTGTGTTGATGGGAATAAATGCAATTTAAAATACAACAAAACACGATGCTGCAATACACTATTTATGTGGTAACGTTACTCTTTTTAAGATACAAAATGATATTTAAACATTTGTTAGTACAGCCGTCCTTTGAACTTTCGTCCATTTCCGTTTCTAAACGGGAAATGACTGTACTGAAGTGACAATAGTGTGTCCGTGGTTCAGTTGCTATAATTCATTAATGAAAAGGAAGCTCGTGTGTACATATATGTCAAGGGTATCAGTCGATACTAATGCCGTTATAGGGAAGGCAGGTCTGACACGTAGAGCCACCACGCGTTTAATAGTGGAAGTAGCAAAAGCTCGTCCGCCTGCGAGCCTATATTAAAACCTCCCCAGAGAAAAGTTCAAGGTTACGAAAATCACAGCTTAATAGAGATTTAATGCAGAATAAGCCAAGTGTAACAACGACATAAAGCACTTTGTTTCTGACACATTAAAACTAATTTAGAAATTTTGTCACATGTGAAATTTCAGTTACAGAAGTAACATAATGTCTTTTACTATGACTAGAATTCATTACTGACGAAAGGGATATTTTTTTAAGTTCTAATCCACCTCTACAGTTTTTCACATTTCTGAATCATATCCAGTGGTTAAGAAGAAAGAGGTAAGCAAAGGAAACTGTATTAAATTGAGTTGAAAAACGCAATCGAAGAAAAGCGTTTGAGATGGTAGAACTAAAAACAAGAAATGTGAATATGCTCTTTGCTGAAGCTGTACGCTGGGTAAGAGAAATATCTGGTGTTACCCTTACAACGTATTAGTGTTTCTTTCGGTTACTGATGTGGTAATATTCATACTCTTCACGTATGAATATTTGGGGTCAAACTACCAAAACTGAACTCACATTTACTTCACAGTACAAAAGTAAAGGGAATAATGAAGTAGTAGAAGAATTTCAACGTGTAATTTAACGACATAAAACAAAATTCAAGGCTATCAAATAGGAGAATTGCGCTACTTCACGTTAGTTACAAAGGGTACAATAATTCTGATGTATTTTAGATTTTGATAACAGGTTTCTGAGGACTCGAAGCAAGTTACGGAAGAGGTTATCAAAGCGGAAACGTTTCTGAAAGTTCCTACGTCAGAATTTCAGAACACTGAAAACGTGGACNCATACACTTCACGTATGAATATTTGGGGTCAAACTACCAAAACTGAACTCACATTTACTTCACAGTACAAAAGTAAAGGGAATAATGAAGTAGTAGAAGAATTTCAACGTGTAATTTAACGACATGAAACAAAATTCAAAGCTATCAAATAGGAGAATTCCGCTATTTCACGTTAGTTAGAAAGGGTACAATAATTCTGATGTATTTTAGATTTTGATAACAGGTTTCTGAGGACTCGAAGCAAGTTACGGAAGAGGTTATCAAAGCGGAAACGTTTCTGAAAGTTCCTACGTCAGAATTTCAGAACACTGAAAACGTGGACAAATAGAATTCAGAACATAAAGCCCCTTCAACCCCGTCTGCACTTACAGCACCTTGTTTCACAAAAGATATCCTGGAGACAAAGTCATGATCTTCAGCTTGTCCTTCCAATTTTAAATTCCACGTTCGACCTAACATGTCATATTTTATTTTCTGGTTATTAAAGGAGATATTTCTATTGCTTTTTTGCCATGCTCATTCACTAATCTTGCGTTTCCTCAGGCTTATCTTTAAATAGCATTACGCGTGCGTTTTCTGTGTCACATTGTCACAAGCTGTGTATAAGGGATTACACTTTTGTGTTGTTAAGTTGTGATTAGGCGTGAAGAATTTTCATTCTTTATTTCTGCCGATTTAATCGTCCCAATAATTGGCTTTCATTTTCCTGTGCGCTTTTTTTCATTGCTAGTGGGGTGGGACTAAGTCCCTTGTACTGCGGCCACTTCTGGCCTATTGTACCAGCCCCAGATGATAAGTGAGGGTGATTGTAGAGCAATTGGTGGAATGAATATTGGCAGGGGAAACAGAAGTACTCGGATAAAACCTGCCCCAGCGCCACTATGTCCATCACAAATCCCACTTGACCAGACCTGGGACTGAACCCGGGCCGCCGCAGTGGGAAGCCAGGAACTAACCGCTTGAGCTATGGCGGGGCCCTCCTGTGCGCTTTGTGATGCTCCTATTCGCGGGTACTTTGCCGACGTATATGTACGATGTGTTGTTCATCATTTCCATTCTTTGTCCATGACGTACTAGTTGATTTTGTGAGGCATGCCTGCATATGAGTGAGGTTTTGCCCATTTTGTTTTTTATCGTATGCCATTTGCTGAAAATGTGTTTGGTCAATACTTATACCTTTGCTGTTATTCTGTAGGGCCACTTCATGTGAAAATTTTCCATTTCTTTATGTTTCATGTTGTGATGTACTGAAATTGGTGTAACGGTTTGTGGCTATTATTACGTTGCTTTTATGTGGTAATGATTTGTTTTCCTTTCTTTTGTTTATGTTATGTATTGGCAGGCACAAAACAAGCTGGATAAAGCGGTAACTACTCTAAACTACACTGGAGAAATATCCAGTTGAAATCTCTGTAGGGATACCGAGTCTACTGACCAAGGATTTTCGTGGATTTCCTCAGTCCTTCCAAGTAAAATTCGGGAGACTGCCCAAAATTATGCCGTGGCCAGTTCTTTCTACAAATTGTTTAATTCATACTTGATCAATAACCCTATTATTCGAATCTGTAGTTCTATAAACTGAGCCACTGGTAACATCGTTATATAAACCCTAAAAATAAATATTTTCGGTAGGAGCTTACTTCTTGCCAAGTAGTGGCCATCTCCACGGTAACAGCGAGAATTATCTATAAGCTAATAGAGCCAACATTCTCAAGTATCTTACTTCGTTAGTTGCGCCTGCGCTGGACGCCATTCTTTCAATCGTCCGATCAAATTTTGTTCGGGATTACGTGACAAGAAGGCTGATGGTATTTAATCATAGAAATTTAACGTTTTTGGCCTCTGAACTCGATGTAAGATGGGATGTGTTTCTAGCAAATGTTTGTGATCGTTGTGTCAATATTTCTACAGCTGTGCCGAAAACTTAACATCCATTCGAGAGGGGCATCACACTCAGTGAATAAAATACTAAACGTTCTCCGTATTCAACCTACAGCTTTCCTGAAGGTGTTCACACAAATGTTAGTTTCTTTGTCTCATAAAAATAAGAAAACTGTATTGATCACACTACTTAATACGAACTAGAATCCTTACGCCTTCTTTGTCTGTTTTGAACTCGTAAAAATCCATTCGTATTCTCAAAACATATTTTCAGCGTTCTTTCATTAAAATTAGCGTGCACTAGTCTGATTATTCCACGTGCTAATTTGTCGTATTGTAGCTTTATATGGACCGCCTCTGTGGTCTAGTGGTCAGCGTTTCTAGCTACAGATCAAGAGGTCCGGGTTCGATTCCCGGCGCTACCTGATTTTCTGAGAAGTAATGGTTTGGAACGGGGTCCGCTCAGCCTCGTGAGGATAATTGAGGAGTTATTTCAAGGAAATAGCGGGCTCCGGTCTAGAAAACCGAAATTAGCCGCCTGTGGGGATTCGTTGCGCTGACCACGCGACACCCTCTATCCACAAAATTTGGCACTAACTTCGCCGACAAGCGGCGGTCGCTCGGTCGGTAGTGTTCACTAGCGGGCTAAAACCACGGAGTTTGTTTTTGTTTCTTTTGTAGCTTTATATGTACCGCACCTTTTCAAATTGCTACTAACAGATGCCCCCACTTGCGAACGGTGCCTAGGAAAAGACGAATCATCCACTCATATCCTATGTGACAGTGATGCTATACTCGTAGCTATAGGAATAGTGTTTTTATGGAACCAAGTGACTGTTAAGAAGCCTTCATAAATAATATCCTACGTTTCATTCGAAGTGTAGGATTGATAAAGACTTAAACAAAAAGAGGGAAGCACAGTAGATCGATGAAGGTCGCAGTGCAATGGCCGGAAGGGCCCATGCCTTATGCATCCATTTACATGTGCTACAGCACTTGCACTGCGGCTAGCCTATGTAGGTGGCGTACTCGATGTTCTTTCAGTAGGGTCGATACAAGGTCCAGCTCAGTCTCACGAATTTCGTTGGGAACGTGACGTGATGAGACGTTTTAATTTCGTTCTATTCATGAAACGGTATTCAGTCTTACTGAGAAAAAGGAAATTAAAATAAAAATTGTTTTTAATGCGCTATCCAGTTTCATTATCACATGTTCTATATTAGCTTTCCGTGTGGTTTACGTTTTTCTTCGTAATTTCACAGAGTTACCGGAACGCTACAGAGAGCATAACTATTCTTTGGCAATATCTTATGAAATGATATAGGAGTTTGGGAAATATATCTCCAAATACTTGTCATTATTTCCACATTTTTTTCCTAAGCTAATATCATAGTCTGTGTAGAGACTGGCTATGGGCTGCATGACTGAAGGTTCGGAATTCGAGTCCAGGTACAGTCAAGAATTTTCACTTCTCCAAACATCCAGGCGGCTCTGGTGTCCACCCAACCTCCCATGCAATGGGTACCTGGGGTTCTTTCCCGGCGATAAAGCGGCCGGGCTGTGAAGCTGACCACTCACTTCCAACTAGTACCAAAGTTAAGAAAATGTGGATATATACATCCACTCACCCATACGTCTTCATCTAGCAGCGCTTAATTAGTTACGCACAGGGACAAATTTACATTTTTACCTTTCTTGGCTAACACCAGGCATATTTTATGACAAAGGACATAATTTTTAAGAATGATAGCCGAAACACTAGGTGGATGCAATGCAGGAAATGTCAAGGCTACTGATACTGAACAGCTACAACTTTTATAACTTTTATATATATCTTTTATATCCCTTATTCGGAAATCGAATCAAAACAATATTTTATAAGCTGCAGGCTAGTCGCCGATCACATTGACTGCGCAGTCTAAGGCATTAACTGATTTCGCCCGTTCGAACACTGGGATCGTGGGTTTGAATCTCACTCGAGGCATGGAAGTCTGTTCGTGTTTAATGTGCGTTTTGAATTTGGTAGCGGCCTTGATACGGGCTGATTCCCTGTCCAAGCTGTCCTATCGACTGTCTAAGATTAAGAAACTTCAGCGAAAGGATCGTTTCATGGAAGCCCTGTGTTTCAAGTGAGCGCAACAGTAATAGAAGAGGAAGAAGAAGAAGGAAAAGGCAGATTATTAAAAATATATATATATCGTGACATCAATACTTGCATCTGAAAAATGTCTTCATCTTAGTTTATATTTGACGTTGAATCTTTTCTCTTTTAAAAATTAATGAAGGTTTAGCCAACGTTATGCTTTATATGAGAAATATTCTGTGGTTATATGGATGACGTCATTAAAGAGCCTTAATAAATCAGACGTTCTGCTTTTATAAATCCCAGAGCCAACATAAAGGGTTTTCATGTCAGAAATAACCACAGAAAAGAATATACATCATCTTGTATGTAAGAGTTATAGCAAATACAGCTATCTTATTTCATTTCATTGTAATCGACTTGTGCAGTCCCAAATAAATTTATGACAGATTTTATTAATTATAATATCTAATTCACATAAAACCGAGACCCGACGTACACGTTTCAAGATTTCGTACGAAGTCAAAAATCTGAATGCATTTCGTCAGTTTCTGGTCTATGCTGATGACGTCAATTTATTGTGTCAGAACGAAATAGAACTACCGTTACAGCACCCACAGAAATTCTATGGCCCAACAAGACAGTTGCAGAAACAGACGGAGAAGACTGTCAGGGCATGTTCCTGCCTTGTCACCAGAATTCATAAAGGGAATCAAAAAATGCATATAGAAAATGGAAAACTTGGATTATACATTAAGAAACCTATATTGTATTCGGGAATAAATTCTTTGGGTGGGTTGAGACTGAGTCCACTTGGTACGTCGGCCACTCATTGGCCGATGATGATAGGCGATGACTGTGGAGCAGTCGGTGGAATGAGAATTGGCACGAGAATCCGAAGTACTCGGAGAAAACCTGAACCCAGAGCCACTTTGTCCACCAGAAATATCAGATGACCTGACCTGGGCTCGAATCCGGGCCGCCACGGTGGGAAGTCAGCAACTAACCGCCTGAGTTATGGCACGGCCTCATATTCAGGAATAAATCAAGATCAGCTTAAATTCGTAAAATGCGCAATATTCTACCTTCCCATCTGTTGTGTATTCTCGTACTGAATTATAGCATTGTATTACATGAACTTAAAGTTTTGTGTGTAAGTCTCAAGGAAGTAATGGATGGAAAGGATTTGAGAGCAGGGTTCTGAGCAGAATGAGTGCACAGAAATAACAGGAGACTTGAGTAGATTGCGCAAAGCAGAACATCAACATTTTGTAACGTAGCGCGATCTCGCGGCCTGCCTGTGGGGAAGAATAAATACAAAATTTTATGCCCAACGCTTGAAAGTAACAGAATACTAGGAGGGACTTCGGCGTCGATGGGAGATTCATGATGAAATGGAAGTTAAGGAAGTTGTAAGAATTTGAACTTGACACGACCTTTGGTCAGAGCAATGACCATTGCAGTTTTATGAGAGTAGTTAATTCCTTGTTCGGTCGAGCGAATATAATATTCTCAAAACGATCCCTGTCCCACGGAGTTAGACAAATGTACGAAGCCTAATATTTTACTTAAACTGGACGTGGCTTGCAAGAAACAAATCAATGCCGCACAGACTAATTTCACTCACTCACCCTCTTTATTAACCGTCACAACACAACACATATCGAGATCAATGCCCAGCTACGGCCCTGCTACATGTTTCGCCTATCAATAGCCATCATCAGGCAAATACATGGTTAAGCATATATATACCACTGAAATGCAGTACTATTAAACTGGATACAATACTATTGATCATATAAAACACTTGACGTAAGAAATACAAATAATCAGATTATATAAAACAGAAGTTATATTGTAAAACAAGAATACAATTTTAATTGATGTTTTATAACATCGAATCAGTCGTTGGTTTTGTAATTTCGTACGTTCCCATGGACAAATTGGAATATTCTATATTTTTTCTTTTTGTATTTTTTTATTCTATAATTCACTCACTCACTCTCTCACTCATACAGCTAAGCCCTTTTTGAGAAGCCGACAATTCTGCAGCTACTCAAGGACTTCCCAGAATTTTATGGAACGCGAAGGTTCATTAACGTGTTTACAAGAGCCATCCACTGGTCCCTATCCTGAGCCAGATCAATCCAATCAATACCATCCCATCCTATCTAAGATGAATTTTAATATTGTCCACCCACATACGCCTTGGTCTTCCCAGTGGTCTCTTTCCTTCCGGTTTTCCCATCAATATCCTATACGCATTCCTCGTCTCCCCTATTCGTGCTACATGCCCTGCCCACCTCTTCCTCCTTTACTTGATCATTCTAATTATACTTGAAGAAGAGTACAAGTTATGAAGCTCCTCATTATACAGTTTTCTCCAACATCCTGCCACTTCATCTCATATTCTCCTCAACACCCTTTTCCCTAAATAATATAACATTTTTAATGTTTTTATGTGGTGATAACGCATGTTATATAAAACACGGATAAAATAAATAAAGAAATAAAGCGTGCATACACACTTGTACATATTTCAATTTGCTGAAGACTGCGTGCTCTCAGAGCTCCCAAGCGAGATAGTGATGTGGGGGGTTAGCAGGTTATTTTATTCGCTGCATTGGTCTGCAGTAAGTACAAGCGTCGAACATGAGAATATAAACAATGGCGGTGACTTTGAGAATAGGGGCAAACTTATCATCTCTGAAACGTGAGAATTAGATATCATCGTGAAAAGGATTGAAAACATGTGACGTCAACTCAGATAACAAGGAAAAATTACCAGGATGAAGGAAGAATGAGATTACGTAGGATTTTAACATTTTGGAATTCCAATATAGACTTGGATATATTACCAAACTCAAATGCAGGTCTCCCAAAGTATATTCATTGTGCACTAAGAGCCGAAGCTCAGGTTTTCTTAAGCCCTCTAGAGCTAACACAGAATACAGCTAGTTTTATAGGAGCAAAGACAGAAAACAAGAGGTCCCTGGTAGAAATAATGAAGCCTGCTTTCCTATTGCATTGCTTTCTGGTACTGCAAACTTTGCACTCTAAGTTCAATATGAACTATTCCCTGCACTCTATCTAGTCCTAAGGCTAGACCTAGGTCTTCCAAGTAGTCTCCTCTATTAAGGTTTTACGACCAAAATTTCTATGATTTTTTTTATGTTTGCTAGGCGTTACTCCCACCTCACTTACATTTAACTCAGCACCTTAAAACCTTTGGTGAAGAGTAATGATTGAGTTTATTTTAGAAATAAGATATCCAGGTCTTACGTCGTATGTATGACGTAATTTGTTATATATAAAGGTCAACTTTTCGTTGCAGGACACATTATCAAACAGCTCGGTACAAATAGGAATTGATATCCCCATCAGATACGGAAATTTCCGTGAGTATAAATTACAAAGCCGGTCACGGTACCGGAGCGGGCTTAGGCATGTACTGTCTTCGCTAGCTTAGAAGTTGGGATCGTGGGTTCGAATCCCACACAAGATATGGATGTTTGGTGTGTGTGTATGCGTTTATTCTGTATTTGTGTTGTCCTGTGTTAAGGTAGAGGCCTTGCGGCGGGCTAATCCCTCGTTCAGGAGTCCTACCGTCTATAAAAAGATCAATATGGGAAAATAACCTCGACACCGTAAGGTACGTATAAGAGGAATGATTTAAGTAAGTAAATCAATTATAAAGCGAGTCTGACTATGTGGAGGCACAATTAACCTCGTCCTCTACTAATACTGGCACGACTCTCATTCTGTTATATTAATGATGCTGATCTTTAAAATCGTTTTCGTCAGTTTCAAAGGCGTCACAATATAAGGTATCGTATCAAAGAAGAATAAATTAAATTTGAAGATTTAACAGCAATGACTATGAAGATAACTCTATTCTGGAATTTAACTACATTTAATCTATTAGCTCATTGCCAACACTTAGGAGGAACAAGATGGATAGTAGCCTTTTGCCCTGAAGATAGAGACGCCATATTCGTCCGATACATTTATAACGCTGTATAGTCCAGAAGACAAAAACTTGAAGAAAGAAGAAGGTTCGAGAAGGAACTCTTTACACAACACCAGTTTCCCGGAATTGCATTAGGTACCCTGTGTTTCTGGAGCTCTGATTTACAATTCAAAAACCTAGTAACAGAATAAAGGGGTATAAGGACTGCTCTTGTATGTATCTGTGTGTTATTGTTATATAAGAAGCTGCAGCTTTAGAATTAATTAAAGTCTGTATTCCCTGAGGGCGGCTGCTGGTGCCCCGCTGTGTGAAAATTAAGTCTCAGGACGAACAGTTTCGAAATTAAGAAAAGAAAAGTAGGGCAGAACGTTGCCCTGGTCGAAGAGTAGCACCGGGAACTTCAGATAAATATGGCCGTAAATATATAACATAAAAGTCGTAATTGCAATGTAGAATTGAGTTTAAATTTATACTTATTGTGGGGATATTCTCTGTGACGGGAATATGCATTGACACCGGACACGGTATGCTAGCGGTGAATCTCTAGGCTTGTATTCGGGAGATGTTCAGTTTGAACCTCGGCAGGGATTCCGGCTATTTTAATTGAAGATTTTCATGGTATTAATCAGTCTCTCCAGACAAATGCAGGGACAATAAATAGATTAGGCCACTGCAGTCTTCTTCTGAAGCCTTTCTAGTTCGTCTTCCTACAATTCGACGCTATGTAACCGCATACTGACACTGCCATAAAATGACACACAGACACGGTTCAATGCTGAAATTTTAAGAGCTGCCATCTCATAAGTTGCTTACTGTAAGTTTCTCGGACTCCATTTTATGCGTATCTTTAATTCCTTAGTGCACAAGCCGAAAAGTGTTTCCCAGGTCTTCAGACAGTTTCCTGTGCATCACTTTCCTCAGCCCTGTAATTTGTAACTGCAAGGTAAATTTTTACATTTATTTTCTATTATAAGAATTTCTTTTATTTCTAGTCGGGTGGGACTAAGTCCCTTGGACTGCAGTCACTTCTGGCCTACTGTACCAGCACCAGATGATAGGTGAGGGTGATTGTGGAGCAATTGGTGGAATGAAGATTGGCAGGGGAATCCGAAGTACTCGGAGAAAACCTGCCCCAGCTCCACTTTGTCCATCACAAATCCCACTTAACCAGACCCGGGATTGAACCCGAGCCGCCGCGGTGGAAGCCAGCAACTAACCGCTTGAGCTATGCCGCTGCCCAAAATCTCACATACTCTGACCTGGGTTCGAACCCGGGCCGCAGCAGTGGGAAGCCAGCAACTAACCGCTTGGGCTATGACGCGGCCCTTCTCTTATAAGTAACTGTAATTTTCTTCGTGTCCATTTCATTTAAATCTGCAGGTGCTCAGAACCGCTTTATGTTAATTGGAGTAGATTATCCACGACCTTGGTGTTCCTAAGTAAGGATTTTATGTATATCAGTTTATTCTTATATAGTGGTAGTTCGTAATTCTCACTTTTTAAATTCTGAGGATCAGAAGTAGCATTATTCAACATCTTGTTTATTTTGTCACGTGATGGAGTGACTATAGACGGGGGTTTGATTGGTAATTGGATTTATTCGTAACATACAAGTAAATATAGCGCTATCGCTAATTCAAACACTCAGCAGTTCACTGCAGCACGCATTAAGCCTTCTCAGTCTGCTGTATCTTCACCAATCGTTGCCTGGTAACGGTTTTCAACGTAGTAGATCCTTCACGTCTGTACTGGTCGGCGACTCTCTCACAGCTATCTAAATTCTAAGCTTATCCTGCTTAACAGTTCGGCACAATTCGCACAAAAATCCACGTCTCCAAACAGTTTTTCTAATGTTGTGTCATGCAGCTGTCGCACGGACCGCGTAGAGAACACCGCTTCCGGTTAGTCTTTTGGTGCGTGTTAGAAATCTGCTACCTAGCAACGGCCATTGTTTACAGTCACTATATAACAATGGGTCTGCATGCTACATTAAGAATACCAGCGTAGATATATTTAGAATTCCAGTCAAATATCATTATCATTATCATTGACAAAACACATATTTTTTAGCCATAGAACATTCTACCAGATTTGTAGACCAACCTGTTTTTAGTCCTTTGGATTCTGCAGCAATAATTTGTTGCAGAAAAGAGTCGTCAGCCTTAAGCCAGAACCTCAACCTGGAGGAACAGGTTTCAGGATTTATGCTTCCAGTGACAAGGTGGACCACTTACCCCACCGCGAGGTTCCCTCTCCTTTGCTTTCTACATCTCTCAGGGCTACAGTGGAGGTATTCTAATCCATCTGCACACGAGATCCAATCGAACATACCTATATTAATAAAATATATTTTACAGATCAATGATTACCGACTTACTTAATTACTCATGGAGCTGAGCCCTTCTGGAGGAGCCGCCAGTTCTGGAGCTACTCAAGAACTTCCCAGAATTTTATGGAACCCGAAGGTTCATTACAGTGTTCACAAGAGCCCTCCACTGGTCCCTATCCTGAGCCAGATCAATCAAATCCATCCCATCCCATCCTATCTCTCTAAGATCCATTTTAATATTGTCCACCCACCTACGCCTTGGTCTTCCCAGTGGTCTCTTTCCTTCTGGCTTTCCCACCAATGTCCTATACGCTTTCCTCGTCTTCCCTATTCGTGGTACATGACCTGTCCACCTCATCCTCCTTGACTTGATCATTCTAGTTATACTTGGAGAAGAGTACAAGTTACAAAGCTCCTCATTATGCAGTTTTCTCCAACCTCCTGTCACTTCATCTCTCTTAGATCCAAATATTCTCCTCAACACCCTGTTTTCAAACACTCTTAGTCTATGTTCCTCCCTTAATGCCAGAGACCAAGTTTCACACCCATACAGAACCACGGGCAAAAATTATAGTTTTGTATATTCTAATTTTTATGTTTTTGGACAGCAGACGAGAAGACAAAAGGTTCTGGGCTGAATGGTAGCAAGCATTACCCTAGGTTTCGATCTGTTATCGTTGTTCCCAAATATCTGAACTGTACCACATTTTCAAAACATCTGTTTTCTATCGTTATGTCGTGATTTTGGGCTGCATTTTGGTGACGAGACAGTAACATATACTTAGTTTTCTCTGTGTTTACTTCTAGACCAACCTCCTTACTAGCGTCAATTAATGTCTGTTTTTCTTTATAGTATCTACATTAACACCCAGTAGATTCACATCATCGGCATAGGCCAACAGGTGATATATCCCGTTTAATTTCAGTCCCACCTGGTTTCCCTGGACCTTCCTAATGGCATATTCCAAGGCAAAGTTGAAAAGGAGTGAGATAAAGCATCTCCTTGTTTTAGGCCATTCTGGATAGGAAATTTATCAGACAAATCTTTACCTACACAGACTTTTCTACACGTTTCGTTTAAACACATTTTAATCAACCTAACTAGTTTCATGGGTATCCCAAACTCTTATCAGAGTATTGTGCAATACTTCCCTCCTAACTGACTCATAGGCTTTCTTGAAGTCTATGAATAGCTGATGTACTGTCTCATCGTAGTCCTATTTTTTCTCCAATATCTGACGAATGCAAAAGATCTGATCTGTAGTTGATCTGATGAACGATTGCTTAACGCAAATATTCAAATGCGTTTGAAATTTATTTTTAATATTCTTTTTGGAAAGAAATATTTGCCGTTCCTTAAGTCTAAGTATAGTGACAATGCTGTGAATTTACGGATTACACAAAGAAGTTTATGAGTACTGAAGCGAAAAATAAAGAACAGAAAACAGGCTTATTCATGGCATGGAAGTGCGGTAAGCGGCAACAACCGGTATATTTGGTCCGATGTATGACTGAACTAAGTTAACATTGCGTTCCATAATATATTTGTCCAGGGTTATCTTTACACGCTGTTTCAGGAGCAGGCTGCAGTACTACCTTAAAGTGACTGATCATCATCATCAAACTGATGTATATTTAATCTACTTTCCTAAAAAAGCTTATGCAATCTCCATGCGCTCTGTGTCTCTGAATTCCACCCACTTATTAATATTTGAATGACTGAACCAATCTTTCTGAAGCTCGGTATTGTGACATAACATCTAAAATCCCGATTATTCCATTTCTAGACAACGGCTCGTTAAAACATATCCGTGACAACAAATAGGCACGTAATAGTACATGAAATGTTGGAGGCGGTGGTCTCTTTCCGGTTCACTCTGAGTTATAAAAGGACGACACTTGGACTTGGTTATAGAGGTCAGTTAAGTCCATTCGTCATTCATTTGTAAGGCACTCAACATTCAAGGCAGTTGGAGTAGAACCAACAGTTCATTCGTAATTCAGTCGTAAGAGAATTAAGAAGGCAGTTAAGTATTTCAAGTGAAGAAATCAGTCTTCTGGGATTTGGCACCGTGTATATGTGGTGTTAACCGACGTTTCGGAGGAACGTATCACCTCCATCTTCAGGGCAGAAGATGGATGTGATACGTTCCTCCGAAACGTCGGTCAACACCACATATACACGGTGCCAAATCCCAGAAGACTGCTTTCTTCATAGTCACCGCCGTGAAAACCTCAAATCTTACAAATATTTCAGTGTTCATCTGTGGACTGCTACCCAGCGGACAAGGAAGTTGAGGAAGTGGCCGATTCATAAATCGGAACCAAATCAATCACAGTAGAATAGAAGACACTCGTAGTCCAATAAGGAATGCAGACAATCTTAAACAGTCACTGTTGGTGATGTCATAATTGATTGTAACTAAGGGAGGTTCTAAATAAGGCGGCAATACAATCCAGAACCCGCTATCATTCGTCACGGAACCCCGGACATGTAACTGTATGTACGAGGTGTGTTAACACGGCAATGAGATTCATTTTGCAGTGCGGGGTCCCCTAACTTCAGTCTAAGTTTGAACTTTTAACGTGAATACATGTGGTTCCGTTGTGGTTCGTGTAAATTTATGTTTTATTACAGTCACAAAAATGAAGAAGAATAATCTCGAGCAAAGTTATGCAATCAAGGTGGTATCGAACTGAGGGACGGGGCTGCTGATGCATAAGAAAAGATTCAGAAATCCTTTGGTTATGATTCTGTATCACGTGCTCAACTACTTCGGTGGCACAAAAACTTTATACGTGGGAGAGAAGCTGCTGAACAGTGATAAAAACATAAACGTCGTGTTAGATGGACGTTTGATCATTTAAATGATTATCGATTAATTTATGTTAATGAACGTAAGGTCTATGAAATTGTTACACAAGATTTGAACTTGAGAAAATTGTGTGCAAAAATGGCTCCAATAAATTTAAATGATGACCGAAAAACCGCGTCCAACTGAAGTGTCGGCAGAAATGCTTAAACGGCTCGACAATGAACCAGATTTTCTTAATCGGGTGATAACAGATGATGAAAATTGTTTTTTCGAAAAAGACCCTGAAACCAAGAGGCAGAATGTGGAATGGGGCACACCGCATTCTACAAGAGAGAAGAAAACCGGCATGAGGAAATGAAAAATCAAGAAAATGGTCATTATTTTCTTTCATTCTCGAGGAGCAGTTCATAAGGAACCTGTACCACCCGGTGTCACAGGGAATCAAATATATTACATTGAACTTCTGGACCGTCTGAAAAAGGAAGGTGATGCGAGTTCAATGGAAACTGCAGATGATTGGATCCTTCGAGCTTCATCACGATGACATTTCCGCACACATAGCATTCCAGTATTCCCGCAGGATCCTTATTGGCCAGGTATTTCGCCGTGTGATTTTTCCTTCTTATAAATATCAAAATCGAGATTCAAAAACTATCATTTTCAAACATTTGACAGCGTTCAGAAGGCTTTAACGAAAGCCATCAAGACCCAAACAGAAGCTCACTTCCAGTCCTGCTATGAGGCGTGGAAAATTCACTGGGCCAATTGCATCAGAGGTATGTTATGTTGAATGGGATAACGTTGACTTAGATGAACAATTGAGTGAATGATTTTGTACAAAATTAATCTCATTAATTTTTTTAGCCCATCTATTATATCATGGCTACTGAACCCATCTTAATGGCGTTCTTCCTAAGTCCTTCCCGTCGATCTGCGTGTCTGCATGTGTATCCCTCCTATCGTTGCTAGAAAAGGCTCAGTAAGCCGTATCCATCTTTTCGTTGCTAGGCAACGGGTATGTAAACATGTTTTTGCGGGCAAGGAATACACATTGCAATAGATAATTCTTGTACACGTATGTCTTTGTGTTTGTATATGTATCCCGCTATCGTTGCTAGGTAACAACTCGATAAAGACTTTCCGACGGCAACGAGGAATTGTTGGAGGCGTCGTTTTCTATGCGGTCCCTGTCGTATAAAAGGAAAGTTTAGTTCTTTCAAGAATTTCTTGTTTAGTTTAAGATTACTGGTCCCATGAATATTTTGTCTGTCGCTATTAACCGTAAATTAAAAGAATATTGTCCCCCTCTTTCCAGCATAATGGTAATTAATCACCTCAAAATGGGATTACAGCCGTCGACGCGGCATGTGCAGGACACCTCAGACAATGGACAATGTCCGTCAGCATACTGACATAATGAATCAACCACTGACATGAGCGTTTACAGGCTCATAGGACTGAACACCTGCCGCTTCTGATCTGTGGACAGCCGAGTCGACTAGCGCAGGAGTGAAGAGTGTTCACAAATTTGGGAAATATCTGGTTCATATCTCGGACAGACCTGGGTCTGTGTTTCTTCTTAATATTTCTGAGTAGTATGGAAACAAAAGCAGTAGCAACACAGCTATCCACCATTTTGCTATGGTCTGCTCTAGGTCTTCTCCCTAGTAGAACAATAATGCTGCTTTACGTCAGCGTACTATAAATATTCCCTCAGTTTCCTTTGATTTCAGATGTCTGCCTGCTGTGCATGCTTGAAGTTTAGAATGAACGCTGCCTGCGACATGACGTCACTCAGTTTCAGTTTTGTGTGTTGCAATGCATCCGTTAGGTTCATTAAGTTAGTGCCACTGTGCCCTGTATTTTAAATGTTTATAGGTTTATGGTTTGTAATGAATAGATGAGTTTTACGTATTCGTATTTCGTGTGCTATAAATACATAGAAGGCCAAAGGATGTTACCACACTTCAACGTACAAAACACCCGATTACGTATTTTATTGGTATCTTCGGTTCAAATTTGAAAATGTCCATAAGTAACCACTATAACACACTTTAATAGAGGTTATCCATGGACATTTTAAAAGTTGAACAGAAGATTAACTAATAAATTGTTTAAACAGATATTTTGTACGTTGAAGTGTGTATACATCTTTGGGTTCTTCTCTGTATACGTCTACTAGAGCCGGGATAGCTCAGTCGGTACAGGAACGAGTGGGGTTAGATTCCTAGCACAGGCAAGAGAGCTTCCTCTTCTCCAAAGCCTCCAGACCTGTTCTGGGACCCACTTTGTATCCTATCTAATGGGTTTGGAGGCTCTTTCTCCTTAGACATAGCGGCCGGAGCATCAAGCTGACAACTTACCTCCAGCATACACATACCCAGCAGGCCCAGCAGTATAACACACGCAATCACAGGAGTAAGACACAACACAAAGCACAATACACATGAAACTAGGAAGAATACTCTGATAGAAGAAGATAGGTGTGACTCGCGTAATGAAATACGACATAAGGATGACAAATCTTGAACAGTTTTAACATACTTAATATTAAAAATTTGCAATATATATGACGAATATATATTTTAGTTATTTTAGTATAAAGACAACAGGGATTGCAATGCAGTAGTTCGACGTACATCGAAAAGCACCTGAAGATGGCACATTAGTGCCGAAACATGTAGTGCAAGAGAGAAGAGTAAGGCGAATAAATGTATGCAGTGTAAGACGGTCAGAATAAATCATGAACTTACCTCCATCTAATGCCGAAATAACGATGAATTTATACGTCCATTGCCCCATACTTCTTCATGGTACCTTAATTATTTAAGCTTTTATCTCCATTAGTTCTAGAGTATCATTCATTCAGTCATCAACGGCTCTACAGCACCTTCTTGGGCCCTGGCCGCCTTCTTTTCAGATTCGTAATCCTATACACAGTAGGTAGGACACCTTGGACGGAAGATCAGCCCGTCGCAAGGCCGCTACCTACACAAAGAATAAATGCACACAAACATACACGCCTAGAACAGGATTCGAAATCACGAACCCACTGTTCCAACGGGCGAAGATAACTTGACGCGGCACTGTGATCGGGTTTTATAGCATCCACTGAGCCAAAAATAAGAGTATTCGAATCCGTTTTAAGACAGAAGCCTGGTATCAAAACAGTCTTAAACCGGGTCTAGCTGTACAGCAGAAGATTGGAGTCTCGCGATCATAACGCTGCCTGTACACCTTGTGACGAGACACTTCAAGAAAATATTTATATTATTAGTACATCTCCCACAGGTTTCAGGTTCAATATGGTATATAAACATTTGGTCACACAGGAGACCTCACAACAGAAAAAAATTTCGCATATATTCTGAAAGAGATCCTCTTGCGAAATTACTTCACGCCTGTAGAATATGTATTAAAGCAGATGAAAGCGAACATCATACCTCAATCCGTAAGTCTGTGAGCAGGAAAGCCTTCTTTGTGAATGTTCTTTAATAAATCCTTATTTGGCCTTTAGAGCAACAAAATCTTGTAGTTACAGAGGGTAAAAAGCAAGAAGAATGAAGAAGGAAAATATTACCAGAAGCGAGGCTTTCCATCTCTGTCCCCGAGCTCTGAATATGTCTGCAGGAATATTGCTTTGTTAAAGTGCTAGCAGTTGAATTTACGTCGTTATGACTACTCTCACTTTTTACCACACGGGACTGGGTTATCGTTGTCTTTTAAGAGCACAAACATTTCGCAAGAATTTTACTTACAATTACGTATTTCTCCTACAGGGTTGACATTCGAGCTCAAAATGTATAGCATAACTGCAAAATGACCCTTTCTTTCGGATAAGATGTTGGAGTGCATGTCTTTACAAGAAAGTGTTCATTAAAGGACACATTATTATTACTAAAGTAATGCAAAATTATCCCTGTGCTTAAATAATTAAGCATTACACGATGAAGGTGTATGGGGGAATGGATCAAAATATCCTATTTTTTTACCTAGGCGATAGTTGGAGGTGAGTGATCATTCTCAAGCTCCGACCGCTTTACCCCCAGGAAAGAACCCCCTGTACCTAATAGATAAGAGCTTGGGTGGACCCCAGTGGCGGTCTGGAAGACATGGAGAAGTAAAATTTTTTACCCCACCAGGACTTGAACTCAGACCCCTCGATCGTCCAGCCCGTAGCCAGTCGCTATACCGAGTACGCTATCCCGACTCCATTATTTAACTACTAGCTTATTTAACGACCCTCTATCAGCTACATAGATGGTAACATAACATGGTATGGCAAGAGAAATATGAAATGTGTATTTGTAAGGATGTGGTTGGAAACTGTCTAGCTTATATAAAGGAATCACTCCAGCACTTGGCTAATTGGTACAAAATGTAAATCTTTTCTGCACTTACTAAACCTCATCGTATTGTTAATAATACTGTAACGTAGATACTCACTGCTAGGCAGCAGCTTGGTAACAACTTCCCGCTTAAGCGCGTGACAATAATAGACATCCATTACTAGGCAACGGCCAGGTAAACACTTTTTCCGCCTCAGCGCCTAACAACAATGCAGAGTCCATTCCTAAGCAACGATACAGTAAGAAAGCTTAATCAACAATACAGACTGTGTTTTCCGTTTTGTCTGTGCAGAGTAGTTATAAGAGAAGCGAATTCAGAACTTAGGAATAGACACACCCATGTGGACGCGGGGTCGAATACCTCCACCGTGACCCTGCGAGTCGTAGGAGGCGACGAAAAGGGAATTCTCAACTCTGAGACAGTAAAATATGGTCGCGAGTCCCAAGGGACTCGGACCCGAGAAAGACTACGCTGGCAAGGGCCAGCAGCATATACAAAAGACAGACTCGTCCTCTAACAAGACCGGAAATGTCAAACAGTAATAAATATCTGGTCATGGAGCCTCAGATAGAGCTCGACACCAAGACTTACTGAATGACTGATGGTCAGTCGGAATGTGACTTTGACTTTGACTTAACTTAGGAGTAGTTGGGAGTACAAGGACGAGAATGGAGCATATCCTAGTGAATTGTGAAGATTAGCGATAACGTTATAATTGATTTTAATTGTGAAGAAGGGTTCAATAAACTCATAATTATTAGTCACGGCTACCCAGCATACGTGACAATATGCCAATTTCGTAGTGGGTTGGCCCCCGGGCGATCACTTATGCTCACAAAGTTGATCCTGGTTTTGTTAGCCATTACTGAAGGATAGCAGTGCCTCTCACATCCTTGTACATAATATATTCCATCCTTAGACGCCGTGTAACTTGTGCAGGTAAATAAAATCAATAAACAACGATTTCAGTTCTGTGCATGGCATGAAAATATACAGTATACCTATAGTTAGTGCCTCGTAACTTTAGCCGCGCGGAAAGGTAAACGCTGTACTTGAGCATGCGAAGCTGTACCCTTGCTGTGGTGACGTTCACAGCTACTCCCCGAGCGGAAAACATTGCCTACGGAGACCAACTAACAAGCAACACAACGTACTACACACCTGACCACACTCCAAGACTCTACATTCCAAACTGGTAGTACCCACAGTGACGTAAACTGATAAGACTGCTCCCTCAGCTCCGCGAGACATGGTATGACACCTCTACCACGGCTAGAGTTCCGAGGAACTAACAGTATTTGCTTTAAGCAGAACATAACAGAAAATGAACGTTTGCAGTCTCCAATATCAATATCTGCCTAGGTAATGCAACACTTTCAGTATTAGACAGCTACGGATATCACGAGCTAATGGGAGAGTGGGTAAATTCACGTGTTCCCTTGTCACCAAAGATTGTAACGCTTTAACTGAAAGAATATTTTTGCACGAATGAAGGAAAGAAGAATTGTACATACAAATGTATTAGGAAATTAGTAAAACTACGCTACATGGAATAAAAAATATAAGGACTCTGTAGAGAATAAAGGGATTAAATCCGATGAAGTGGACTGAATAAGAACGGCATAAGATGACATCAATTTGCGTGGTTACGAAAATTAACCTCCGAGTTGTTTCATTACAGCAGACTACTCACGTATCAATGTACGGCTTTCGGAATACAGACTCCTCATCTAAAAACTGTCCCTCTGCTAGACGTGCAGTAGCTGCTAATGTTGTATGCAGGGATGTTGAATTATTCGGAGCCAGGAATGTTCTCCCCAAAAGATTTTTAAATATAGTAATATAGTATAATTGTTAGTATTATACTTTACTTTAGTTAGATCCAAGTTTTGAATACGCTTCAGTAGTTCGGAATTCAGTTACGTCAACTGATCCAAACAAACTACAACTCATTTAGCAGAAATTTACGGTTCTCTGTTTTAAACGTTTTTTTTTTCAAGTAGATTACTGTTACGATTTTGTTTTAGAACAATTGAAATCGCACACCTTGCAAAAGATGATATGTCATCTTGATGCGCCCTTCCTTATTCAAGTTTATCGTGGTTCTATACTTTGCCCTTCTGCTTTGGAAATTGTTGGCCTTCGGGTCCCTGATCGATATATCCGAGACTTTCCTATGTTCAGTGTCTGTTCTGTTAGTAAAAACTGCCCCTCTGCTAGATGCGCTTCTGCTGCTAATGTTTTTTCTAAGGACGTTGACGTCTTTGGACCAAAGTCTCTGTTTATGAAACATATCTTATACTGAATTAATGAAATTATTATCATTTTTTTATTAATATCGTTATTATTGTATGCTGCTCTATTTGAAACTCAAATTCTCACATTGTGGCTTTGTCTGTGTATGCTTGCTTCTGTATCTTTATTCATGCTGTGTAAATAATATAGACTATCATTTTTGTTTTTTTTTTTTTCTAATTATTTTTGTGTATTTCTCTATTCGTTCTAGCTTTGTAATTAGCCTCTGTGCTGTTAAGTTTGCATGTAAATAAACACGAATTGAATTGTATTATTATTTGCATGTACAATAAACAACAATTAAACTGGACTATTATTATTATCCTCTCTGAAAATCTATACTTTTCATTTCTCAATTAAATATTTATACGTTTCATTGCTCAGTTCTCAATAACACTTAGATTTATGTCAATGCAATTATTATTATTGCTATAATTATCATTCGTTTGTTTGTTTACTTGGATGCATTACTGATTTATGTTAATGAAATTATTATTATTATTATTATTGTTTTTGTTTTTGTTTGTTTACTTGTCTGCATTATTGTGCTCTCCTCCAGTGCTTGCCTGTAACTTGTCTTTGACTTTATGTTGTGTTTGTCCATAATGTAATTACTTGTATCTACACTGTGCTCTGTCTGTAATTGGCCTTGCGGCTGTTGACTCAGCACATAAATAATAAAGAACTGAACTGAATTATTATTATTATCACTACTACTATATTTTAAATCTCTGTTTCTGAGCTGTACAGAAATGTTAGTACAACATGCCGATTTGAGATTCTCAAGTCCTTTACTTAGAAGAGAATGGCCTTTTGAATTGTCATGTCGTACTCTTCGGAGAAATACCGATGATTCGGAGGAACAAATCGTCTCCATCTTCAACATCGTAAAATAAATGAAAGAAGATACCAGCTGAGCTTGATGTCTGCATCTGCCAAATTCTTGCTTGGCTTACTTGTCGTTCCTGAAGATGGAGGGTATATGTTCTCCCGAAACGTCAGGATCTCTCCAAACTACATGACGCTACAACTCGGGCGACAGAAAACTTTATGCTCTTTTACATATCGCTATTGTGATTGGGCCAGGACATTTTTTGAAGTATGGCAGATGCCAATAAGTACGGTTTTCTGAATCAGTGATAACATTATTAGTTATAAATGTATCGAATTTATTCTCCGATCACCTCGGTTACGCCTCATTTTCTCAAATCATAACTGGTCTGATGGTAACTGATTTCAGTTTCTGTCGTTCCTTTAATGCTTCAACAAATTTTCATATATTTGTTCACGTTTTCTGTGATTTCTGAGTGTTATTGTCCAGTGGAACTGCTATTTCGATTAAGTCAACAATATTCTTAATTTTGCCAAATACCAATAATTTGCTATCTGAGCCACTGTTTATGACAAGTAGATACATGGTAGTGACTGAAGTGAATATAAACCACCTGACCATTCTCGGATACATTGACAGGTGTGGTAAAGTTGTTACTGTGCTTAACAAATTAAGTACTACGACCTGAAGGCGTATGGGGGAGTGGATGTATAGATCCACGTTTTCTTGACCTCGGCACTAGCTGGAAATCAATGGTCAGCTTCATGTTCAGACCCCTTTACCACCGGTGAAAACTCCCGGTACCCATTGGATGGGAGGTTGACTGGACCCAAGAGCCGGTCTGGAAGACGTGTAGAAGAGAAAATTCTTGACCCTATCGGAGCTCGAACTCCGACCCTTCAGTCGTCTAGTCCGTAGACAGTCGGTATACCACATTAACAGGTGTATATTTAAAACGGTATATTCATATCAATAAGTCCCACTTGTTATTCGCTTATATAATTTGCCTATGTTACTATGTTTGCAGGTGCAATCAGCTTTAATGGGACTTGTACTTGAGTCAGTTATGTGTTCAGTAGTTGGCAAGTGCCATTAATAAGATTACCTTCCAAATGCAATTACCGTTTCTTACTAATGATAACCGTACCCTGAATTGCAGCCACAAATCACTCTACCTTACCAAACAATATTCACTGCTTAATCCCTGGGTTAGATGTAATTCTATGAGAACTAGCTTCTTTAATTAGGAGGGTTGGTATCACCAAGCTGTCTGGTTCTCCATATTGTCACTGTATTAGTGACTGTAGACGGGGTTTGGATTGGTGAGTAGTGTAACCGTTTTTCTTCGGTTCTGCTAGCTCCGGTAGAGCAATTCGACTCTTTTGAGGGCGTGTTGATTGCCCACGACTTGGGTGATTAGTGGGGCTTTAGGCGTAGGGAAATCACCACAACACCAATTAACTGTATGGAGTATTTATTAAATTTGCACTAATTAAATAGAAACAGCCCCGTAGTGGTACACTTCACAGATTCGTGGGTGTAGGCTTATTTACTGTTCTGGGACGCACACTTAGTAGTTACCACAGGGCGTGTTTACGGGGATCCGAACACGTGTACCCCCGGTGAACGTAACTTTCAAAGTCTCCTTGCCAAGCACCCTCTGAATGGTAAATAATTGCCCTGGTTACTCAAAATTCGGGCAAAGGACCTCCCACTTCAGACGATGATTGGCTGGACCGGGCAGACTGGGAGGTTGCTTATCAATCTCCTCCAATCAGGAAAGCGAATATCCACTAATGTACAGTTTAGGGGTGAACTTTGCCACCTGCAACGTGGCTGTCAAACTGAGATTTTGGGTTAGCAGGAAACGACGCTGCTAAATTTATGACTCCCCCTGTCAAGTTTAGAATTTCTAAAGAACTCGGCCTTGTTACGCATTAAATTAACTGATTTACGAAAGGGTAGCTGGCTTCAAGCTTGACCCAAGCCACTTGCTGCATGTCTCAAGGGGGGAAAATTCCAAATTGTGAGGCGAAAGTGGGGAATTTCACAAAACCCTAACCATACACAAACATCAATTGGCCTTCCCATAAACTGGACAGTTACAGTAGATTTATCGGACACTAACAAGTCGTAACAGCAAATAATTATACCACTCTAAAGATTAGAATAGATTTATCGGACACTCACAAATCGTAACAGCAAATAATTATACCACTCTAAAGATTGCAGTAACTATAACACACAAATTAAAATCTTCAAAGTCTGCTTGCTAGTCGTTGCTTGGTAACGAATCTTATCCGGGTAACACTTCAACTACTGAACTGCCTTATGAAAGACTTTCTGACTGACTTGACTGACGTCTGTCTCACGAATGAATGAATGTAAGCTTGAGATCAAAGTCAAAGTCACATTGCGACTGATGGTCGGTCAGTCAAGTCAGTAAGTCTTGGTGTCGAGCGCCACCTGGAACTCATGACCAGATATGTATTACTGTTTAACAGTTACGGTCTTGTTTTTGTGGGGCGCCTTCTATGACGAGAGGACGGGTCTGTCTTCGGTATATGCTGCTGGCCTTTGCCAGCGCAGTCTTACTCGGGTCCGAGTCCCTTGGGACTCGCGACCATATCTTGCTGTCTCAGAGTTAAGAATTCCCTTTTCGTCGCCTCCTACGACTCGCATGGTCACGGTGGAAGTATTCGACCCCGCCTCCACACGGGCGACTAAAGATTACTGTAACTTGTAACCGTACGCATCCTTCACGGAAATGTCTTATTTGTTTGTAAGTAACGGTTAAGTTTAGCTGTAGAAATAAGATGCCCCGGAGGGATCATAGTCCTCTGAATTGGCCTTTTGTTGCGAGGGACAGAAGGGAGGTTGGTGAGTCCATTGCATTCAAGGGGGAGTAGGTATACCTTCTTTCGTCCGTGCCTGTGGGGGTGGAGGACCTGTGGATTGAAGCTTCGAGAACGTTCGAGAAGGTGTGCAGACCGGAAGGGGTCCGTGCATTTGGTCATGAAGCCCTCCCAGTGGAAAGTTCGAGATGGCTAAGAAGGTGGTTTCTGGAAGCAGCAGCGGGGGTAAGGAGTTAGTGAGTGAAAGCCGGGGAGTGAGGGAGTAGAAGCCAGGGAGTGAGGGTGTTCATGTGGAACCTGTGCTAGGGGGTTAACCGATCGAGCCCGCATCCAAAAAAAAAAACGACGTAAGCGAGCCAACACCCGTGTACCCCTGGGATATAAGACTCATTCCGCTGAATTTAGTAGAGGCATATACCGCGTGGAGGTAAAGCGTGTGGGGGCGGGTGTAAACTATAACACAGAAGATAAATCTTCAACTTCTGCTTACTAGTCGTTGCTTGGTAACCAATTTTATCTGGTTAACACTTCAACTGCTGATCTGCCTTATTAAATACTTTCTGACTGCCTTCAACGACGTCTGTCTGACGAATGAATGAATGCTTTAAGAGTCTCCATTGCTCCTTATATAGGCTAGATCGTATCCATAGAGAATCCATTGTCACGAATACGTGTTTATTGAAATGTTCGCCACTAAGCAACCGAAGTTCTATTGTTGACTGCGTTGGGAATCTATTTACCTAGCAACGGGTTTTTCTGGCTCCGCGGCTTAATGCTTTCAGCAAATCCGTCACAGAACTTTCCATGTTAAAGTCTGGAACAAGATTTCTTGAATTCAATGGCGTGTATTCTTCATCTTCTGTGCAGATATTTCGAAGTAAACGACGTGTATATTTACTACAGAAATAGCCTTCAGAATATCAATTTCCCAGTTAGAGAGCAGCATTATTTTACTACATCTCCACCGTCTTGCTCAGACAGTATCACAGCGCATTTTGAGGCAGCATCCGGTAATTTGATCTCAGCTTCTTAATATGCAGTTTCTCGGAAAAGCTTACAAATATATTCCTGGCCACTTTTTTTTTTCAAATAAATTGCATATTTTTGTAACTTTAAAAACCTACAGTCGAATAAGCTTTCAAGGTAATATCAGATTTCTTACATAGTCTATATTCACTTCAAGATACAGGTTATGTCTTTGCATATAATAAGTGAAAACATAACATTTCGCTATAAAAATATGAAATATGGAGCATATATCTTAATGTATTATCACGATTTATGAGTGACTTAGAAGACGGGGTTGGGATTAGTAATTGGATTTATCGCTCAATTTTTACAATCACTCGTAATCACAATAAATTAAAGCTCTATGGCTAATCTACTGTAACCGTCCCCTTCCTATCTTTGTACTTATTTGCCGGGTTCGGTAGACCCCTTGACTCTTCTCATGATCGTGTTACGGTAATAACTGAGGCAACGGGAAACTGCACACTTAAAGCCAGTCCACTGCTAGAAATCAACGACACGATTTCCACTCTCCACAAATTGTTTATTTCAGAAGCGAAATACTATAACTTCATTAGCAAGTAATGAGTAATGTGGCCCTTTATTTCTATCAAAGATTTATCGAACCAAAATGAAAAACTGATAAATTTAGATAAACTCGAGGAGTGCAACCCATTCACGTCTGCCTCCGATGAATTTAAACGCGAAGTTTTTGAAGACTGCTATCCTGCAGGAGCGTCGCTTCATCCCCTGTGAAGGATTTGAAACGACGGTCTCTCTCCCAGACAAGAATAGTTTCCTATTGGCTGATTTTAACTGACCAAATTCATCATTCAATCAGCACTAGACAATCACATAACGAACTTTGAGAATAAAGAGTTCCCAAGATACAGAACTCGGAACTCCACATGCGAAAGTGGTTATTTCTTACTTTAGGATCCAATTAGACCCTTCCGAAAACACTTTTATGACAGCTACACTTATCAGCAAAACAAAATTTACATCTTCGGCAAACTACAGACTTGCTTCCCGTGGTGGCCTTGACCCTTTCCGGTCACCCAAGCTGCAGGTAACAAAACAAGGCAGTTGTTTCTGTCCAGATGCGAAAAACAAATCATAACATGCTAATAAATCGGTCTCCCCAATAAACCAGTCACCCTACTGAAATGGCTAAAGGGGACCATAGCGTCCCATGGAGAATTGTAAAAGGTTTGGACTGTCACACTACCAACTTCAGAAACCACTAGGGCACGCAAACTCTTCTCAGTCTTCGCTAGTCGTATTCTGGCAACGGATTTATAAAAGTCGCACTGTTATAACTCACATAAAATCTTCTTTCTACATGCCAAGTCTACTCTTTAAAGGCTATCTTTCAACTGGCAACTGAACTAAACTTCACTACTTTTTGTTATACTTCCTCGTACTATTTCAATTATCCTGACTGTGTCCTCTTATAATTTCTCGGCACGGAGGCCACGGAAAACACTGTCGTCTATTGTCAGAAATGTGTGTTTATTGGCCCATTACCTAACAACGGATGTCCTTCTATTAGTGACAACGTAACTTTTGGAATGTATTTACCGAGACGTTGACAAGCAATGGGCATATACGTCACAATATGTAGTTGTAAACTTTATTCAGTGTGTTAGAAGGATGGCCCCTCCGCTTACATAATATACAAGTATGAGAATTTTTATGAATGTAAAATTTATGTTTCAATGTAATGTGTTATGTTTAGTTTTGAATGGCTCATGAGTTGCCTGTTTTGGCCATGTAGCGTACCCTCCTTCATTCCTTCCCGGGAGATATCCATGTCTTCACTCGTTTAAGTAGTCCCATCATTCCCATGTACCATGTGATTTCCCTTTTCTCCAGTAGTTTAGAAAAAATGCCCTCCATCAAAGATGCGAGAGTTGGAAGAGTCTTTTGTTTGCCAGAGGTCGACGGGGCGTTGAAATTGTGTTTAGGCTGTACGTTCTAAGTTCTTGGATTCTCGTTCCTCCGTTGAGGACAAAGGACCGCGTTGTTGCAACGGGTGTGTTGGGAGCGATGCAACAAGGTTTTTTTTCTGGCGTTTTATTTTATTAAGTGGTTGGGCTTTTATTGTCCCATTTTGTGTGATTGAGTTTGAAAACTTAATGAGAGCAGATTTTACTATCCATCGACCAAGAGAAGTGGTCACAAATGTAGGTCGCTAAATTCTGTTTCGACGGGGCCTTCTAAATTGTGTTTGGACTCTTCACTCCGGCAGTTGAGGGCAAGGGCCTTTCTCGTTGCAATGGCAATGTAGGTTACTTTCATTTCGGGATGTTGTAACGAGTTTTGTTTGGTGTTATATTTTCATTGTTTACTCTCGCTGCTGCTCTGTTTAGTGTTGTACGACTAGATAACGGAGTAACATTGAAATTTAGGGCCGCCATAGCTCAAGCGGTTAGTCCCTGGCTTCCCACCGCGGAGGGTGGGGTTCGATCCCGGGTCTGGTCAAATGGGATTTGAGGTGGACGAAGTGGCGCTTGGGTTGGTTTTCTCCGAGTACTTCGGTTTCCCCTGCCAATCTTCATTCCACCAAATTCTCCATCATCATAATCACCGGGAGCAGGCTACAATAGGCCAATCAGTGGCCGCCGTGCCGAGTGAACACAGTTGGATTCCACCACCCACTAAGCTAATTAAAAAAAATTGAAATTTGAGAAGGCTCTGAGTGTTACGCGAATAGAGTCATTTTCTAGATCTGTGGTAAATAGACGGCTCCGTGTGGCTCCCTTAGGTGCATTTTCCCTTCATTGGTTTTCAGTCGGGGCCGAACAAGGTGGCTGAGAGCATAGACTTGTTTAATATGCACATTTGAAGTACAGAGAGTCCGGACGAAAGATGTCCAAAATAAAATATTATATCTCGGAAACTAATTGTCATACAGGTATCCGGTTTATTTCATTGAAAAGGAAAACCCTGAAAGTTCATTTTTCACGCCCTGCTTACGCGCAAGCGCCGCCACATTTCTGCCACCATGTTAGAAATCACCTGGACAGAGAGATGGCTGGCAGATGGATCGGCAGAAGTGGACCAATAGCTTGGTCTCCTAGGTCGCCAGATTAACCCAACTGGATTTCTTTCTTGTGGGGTTATGTGAAGAACACTGTCCACCAGGTTAAGCTCAACGACCATCAACGCTGAAGTCCCGCATAGGGGATTCTATGGTTACGGTAACACCAACATGTTTCAAGCAACTTGGAACTAGGTCGAATATCGTCTGGATATTTGTCGTGCCACCAAGGAAGCTCACCTTAAAATTTTATTGAGAAAGTTACATAGTCAGAAAATCTTTGATAGTTTCTCTTTGTAGTGGTGTAACCCAGAAATGTGTGCAATGAAAGCTTTCTGAGATATAATTATTTTATTTTCGTTACCTTCCATCCGTGAACTCTGTTCTAATGTAACTGTTTAAGACTTATTTATATAACTGTTATTAAACACTTATTTTGAAGATTCTGATTGTTCTTACTAAAGTTAAGTGTGGACACCCCATTCCATCTGAGGAGTACTGAAAGCAGAGCCAGGAACAAAGACTGCGATCACCCCCCAAAATGTAGGGAAGAGTGGGGAGGAGCTGTTAAATAGCTTTTTAAAACTATTAAAATGATTTTCATTTGTGCTTATTATAACATTTAACATATATTTTAGATTTATGTTCCGTTTGAAGGTCTACGAACAAAATTTGCAACGAAATAGAATTCTAATTAATAACGCAGTTTTACCTGGAGTAAATAAATTTTGAAGAATAGAATCTGGCTACGATTTCTGGCAGGAAAGAAAACATTATCTCTACCCCAGAGCGTCCAGACTAGCTCTGGGGTCCACCAACCTCGCATTCAGTAGCTACCAGGGGATATTTCCCCCGCGGGTAATGCGACCGGGGTGTGAAGCTGACAGCTTATCTCCATGTATTGCCGACGTCAACAATTTTGGAGCTATACTACAGCTCTTCCATGAATCTTTGCTTAACTGCCTCGTTAATTAAGCACAGGAACAAATTTATCTTTATTAATTTCATACAACAGGCTAATGGTGACAGAGTATGCAGATACAAGTAACCAATATGACGTGAAGTTGCTGTTCGACGGAAGAGAACGTAAACTGTCTCTGTAATCAACAGCACAAAAGAGATAAGCCGCAAATGAAATTAGAATATTTCTTAATATCTCAGCAGCCATTTCCTCTCAGCTCTAGAATTCAAAGATATATTTCATTTCAACAGTAATCTGTTATACGACAGGTCCACAGTCTCTTCCAAAACAGTTCCTCTACTTAATGCGATCTAGAGCTTTCTCCTTCAAATAAAAATATCCTCTTCTGTCCCCAAGGTCATCCAGCATCTTCTTACGTCATTTTCTTCGTCTTCTGGTAGCATACATGGTATCTCTGTTTTAGGAATGAGACTATCCAGGAAAAGTGATAATGTGGTAGTTCTTACATTTGCTTTCCACATCGCAGTACAGCAGCCGTTCAAACCACTCTGGTCACGCCTGTTGCTATACGAACTTTAACCATCTCGAGCATTATTTGCTCTGTGCTTCAAGTCGCTGCTGATGACGCTGCTTCCGGCATCAGTTTTGGGTTTTTGGGGTCTCTCTTCGTCTGATGCCTACCCTTTGAACTGTCCAATAAGGGAGGCCCTGCCAGCAGCTACGCTACCGCTGGTATAGCTCTCAGGGTCCTTGGCATACTCAAACCCCCTCACCACGATAAGGTGGAGACACCAACGAGGGGTGAGAACCTAACCCTCTTCTTAAACATCTGTTGTGTTATGATCAGCAGTACACAACCCACCGTTGACTGTTAATTGTAATTATGCTAACATGACAGGCACGTACTACTACTACTACTACTAGTCTTGCTGCTGCTGTTGTTACGGATGTTCATCTCCTCCTTTAGCTTCATTTTCCAAACAGGTCTTACACTTCTCTTCTTTTTCTTCTTCTTCTGCTCTTGTTACTCTCTCTTGGAGCATATAGCGTCAGGGAAACACTTTGCTTCACTTCAGTTTCTTAATCTTAGACAGTCGGTACAACTCCTTGGATGGGGGATCAGCCCATCGCAAGGCCGCTACCTACACTAACACAGAATAAATGCATACACAGACATCCATGCCTTGAGTGGGACTGGAACCCAGTATCCTAATGTTAGAGCGGGCGAAGATATTTCATGCCTTAGACCACACGGCCACTGCCATCGACTCTAAACAGTTGCTTCGTGCCAAATGAGAGATGAAATGTCTACATGCAATTTGTAGAAAGAGGTGAATAGACATAAGCGCGTATGTGCAATCTTTTCATAGAAAACAAAAAGACCTGAATTTCTAAATATATATCGACTTATACGTCGCCATCTTCTTGACAAGAAACTCCAGCATTCTCCAAGACAAAAAGGTGATATGTTTCGTCCTCCCCCCCCTGAAGAGAATTTATTAAGAAACCTGTTTGTTGCACGTAAATGGATTTGCTTAATATCTGACTTCACTCTAAATGTGAGACTCTACAGTACACAATTTACTTACTCCTTGAGGAGAAGCCAAAACTACAGCTACTCAAAAATTTCCCCGCATTTTGTGGAACCCGAAGGTTCATTACCGTGTTCACAAGAGCCCTCCACTAATCCTTTCCTGAGCCAGATATATCCAATACATACCATCCCATCCTTTCTCTCTAAGATCAACTTTAATATTGTCCACCCACCTCCGCCTTGGTATTCCCAGTGGTCTTTTCCTTCTGGCTTTCCCACCAATATCCTATATGCATTCATCTTCTTCCCCATTCGTACTACACGTCCTGTCCATATTATCCTCCTTGACTTGATTATTCTAATTATACTTGGAGAAGAGTACAGTTTATGAAGCTCCTCATTATACAGTTCAACTAACATCACTTATGTCAAGTTTCACACCCATACACAACCAGAGGCAAAATTACAGTTTTAGACAGTATACAATTACACATTATTAATTGAAACGCTAGGTAGCCCATGATGACAACATGAATCTTTGTTGCACAGTTTCACTTACTAGTACAGTGTATGTAGAACTTTTGCGCAGCCACCAAAACATTAATATACAACCTGCGGGATTATTATGAATGTGAGAAATTTATTCCAACCTGGGACTAAATAACTGCACACATGTCACCACGCAAAACTGTGGGACCATACATTCAAAAGCGCTAGCTTGTGTCCTCACTACACAAGTATTGGGATCCATCGCGTCAATACAGTTTGTGGTACAGAATTAATAATTAGGGACGTGGCGTGCATCAAATGGAATGCTGTTTGTAACAAGATGAAGTAAGCGTCGATCAATATACACAGAATTTGTTTGTGGGACACAAACGCAGATATGCCCGTGATCCTCTGAGCTGAAAGTACGTCGCTGTGGTCCGATTTATTTCGATAGGGAAATTGGTAATAAAATTGATAAAAGAAATTCCATAGTAATCTCATTTAAGGAAATGTATCGAGAGCATTTGGACTTTTTATTTATTATACATACTGTAGAGCCATAATTCAAAATTTGGCATCTTTTCCGTGAGAAATAACGAATTTAGTGACTTAGAAGTTCCCGGAATATGTGGAACAGTCCTTTGAGAGAGGACTTGAAATTCCCAGATCTTATTAAAGTTCAATTCTACGTCACAAAGAAATTGTTATCGAGTCTCTAATTCACAATTACCCTGATATGTGTCATCATGAAGCGTTTGTAACTGAAGTATAGATGTTAAATAAATGTCCGAAATAATTAAACTGCAGCTTCCTTTACATAACCTACAATTCAAACAGAACTGAACATTAGGAAGTTCCTTTCTTGGCCTTGTTTAAATCCTAGAATGTGACCGGTCAAGAATTTCCTTTCACTTTAAAAATTATATTAGTCGGTGATAGACCGCCTCTGTGGTCTACAGGCCAGAGATCCTGCCTACAGATCCAAAGGTCCTGGGTTATATTTCCAGCGCTACCAGATTATCTGAGCCTCATGAGGATTATTGAGGAACTATTTCAAGGAAATGGCGGTTCCGGCCTATAAAACCGAGATTAACGACGGTGGGGATCCGTTGCGCTAACCACATGACACCATCTATCCGCTAAAGTTGGCACTAACTTCGCCGACAAGCGGCGGTCGCTCGGTCGGTATAGTTCGCTTGCGGACTAGGGGCCAAGGAGCTTGTTTTGTTTGCTTTTGTTAGTGGGTCATAACCGTAGTAAATTATTGTATACCTGTGTGTATTATATGTGTAGAGCTGAGCGGCTTTTACAGGGATGCCAATAGATGGCCAGAATATTTCACTTTCCAAAACATTTGAAAGACATGTATGAAATTTTGTGCTCTGTTTCGTAGGGAATTTCATTTTGACTTCTATAATATCTATTTTGCATAAGAATATAATAAATTTCCCTCATCAGAGCGAACGAAAATATTTTTTCAGATCTCTGTGATACCTTCTTCATTAGACAGTTCACACATCTTGGAAATAATGGCCAGGGCTATGTTGCTTCGACTGTTGTTTCGTGTAGGTACTATGGATTCTTCACGTAGAAGACATTCTTGCAGCGCGCTATTAAAAATTGGAAGTTAGCAATATGTGCACAAAGAAATGCGAAACATTACTGACACAAAACACATACATACAAAGGGGTAAATTTGAATATGGTAATCGGTCTTTAGGTTTGTTTGGAAATTAAAAAAAAGTTAAAAAATTGAAATTCATAATGTATTCGAGGAAAATATATTTGAGATTAACAAACTTATTCCTGTTTTGGAATGAAGAATAATTTCCACAACAGTGGGAGGAATCGATCATTGGTGTTGTTTATGAAAAGTTTTATAAGGCTGACTCTATGAATGACGGAGAAGCAACGGCATCAGCACCTACAGACAGGTCTGAATAGGTCTACCTTATAATATTGTGGCAGGTACACTCGTTGCTAGGCAACGTCAGCGAGATATGCAAATAGAAAAGCCATTACTGAGTAAAGGCTTTGCAAACAATTTCCCACGGCAGCAATCAAACTACAACAATGAGGTACGGTGTTTTCTGTGCTGTCCGTGTCGACATGTTGTAAGAAAGACAAGCTGGGAGCCGCAGACAGTCAGCCAATTGAACTGAGTTGAGTGAAGTAGGTGCTTGGTGAGCGACTAAGTTGTCGGTTGCTGTAGCTGAGGCCGCGGACGGTTAGGGAACTCAGAATGAGGAGAACGTCCCACGTTAGAAGCCGCTGTCGAGCAACGGCTAAGGAAGATTGAGAAGACTTTATGTGTGATGTAGTTACAATTATATTTGGAACGTGCAACTCAGTGAGACTGTCGTAGTTATTTGTAGTTACGTTATATAAATGTTCAATACATTCGATTACCAATCCGAACCAGTCTATAGTCATATTCTACTTGTAAAAACGTGTCAATATATAACGCCGTGTATTCCGTTGAAAGAGAACTGACGTTTCGGAGGAACAAGTCACCTACATGAATCAGGTAACAAGCAGAGAAAGTAACTCTGCTTCATACTTGTTTCATGCTGGTTTCTTGCTTGGCTTATTCTTCATCATTGAAGATGTAGGCAATATGTTCTTCCGAAACGTCGGTTGACTTTCAACGGACTGCAAGGTGTTATATCTCAGAAGACAGATTCTTCATGACCATCGTTGTGAAATCCTACACAGACAGAATTTTATCTTCAAGATTAATTCCATTCAAAAATACAATTATTTCGTAAGCCCTGTGTGGATTTTAGCGTAGTAAATCAACAACTGAACAAATATTCTGCATTATTGGCATAGTAGAGAAATGAGACGAATAAAATGAGAGAATAAATTGGTAATTTATGGCATTTTCGGAAGGCCATATCTCTGTTATGACAGTAAAAAATTTTTTTCGTTGCCATTGGGTTTAGTGCGTGTATGAACCTCTTTAGGTTAATTAAATGTTTAAACAAAACACAGGTCATAATACAAAGTAAACATTTGTTCTGTACTTTATTATTCTGAATATAGTCAGAAATAATTGTATTCTTGTCGTCACTGATTTTTGTCACTGCTCCAAAATATGTCATTAGGAAGATCCAGAGGATGAGAAGCAACAGGAAACGGACATATCAACTTCCGGTCTAGTTTATGATGTTTAAGTTTTTGTTGGAAACGGGGTACGCGGATATAAAATACCCTACTGAAAATCTAATAATTCCATAAAAATGAAGTTCGTTTAAATAGTATATAAGTGAGCATTCATATCGAAGAAAACACACAGCGTCACCGCTACAAATATGAGGCGATTAATGTTTTAGGGAAATAATATTTATTCTGGGACGCATAGGAAACACAAACAGATATAAACCCTGCGTTTAAAATTCATAGTTTTTTAATGTCTAAGTAGATGCTTCGTATAATCTCCACTGTTCTAATCGCTTCCAGAACTATTTCATCTGGAGGTGAATGCAGAGTAAACCAAGCATATGTTAATGTCTCATCACCAGAACGCAGAAGAAATCGCATTAAAAGAAGTTATTTACTAATTATTCGAAATGTGACAACAAACACATATACAAAATGAGGGCGGCAAGAAATCAAAATTTCCGACTTCAATTTGGAAATGTTTGACCCATTCGGTCCAGACTACATTTTGGAAAATGCCTTTTCCATTTTCTTCCTCCCTTCCCTTCCCCTATCGAAAAACGGAAGGATTAACCTGTAGAAACTAGAATAGCACCTGCTCTATATGACGTTCTTACATTAGCAGACGCACTAACTTTCGAAGTGTTTCAGAACAGGGTGATAAGGAGAACATTTGGGTCAAGCAGACATGAAGCAAGATTATGTTGTATAAAAACACATAATAACAAGCTTCAGTATTTATAATCTTCGCGAAACATCATTAGAGACAGCAGAAAGATGAGATATGCGAGAGATACGTAGCGGATCCAAAATTTTGATAGGAGGGCCTGAGGAGAATAGGCAACTAAGTAACATCAAATGACAGAGTTACTTGATGAGTAATTAGCCGGAAAGGATTCGGCAAGAACGGACGGTGGCCTAATTTGAGATGTTATTACGGCACTTGTCTGGAAGATCTAAGGAAAACTGCTAAAATGTCAGTCAGAATAGCAAATGTCCCGGCCGAGTTTCGAACCGAGCACTTCTCGGGTACCATTCCGAATTACTCGTTGACCTATGTGTAATTATTTGTCAGGAAGCTAAAACGTAGAACGTAGAGAGTTTGAATATTTAGAAATATTTGGAAGGAAACTGTCGTTGTCTGGTAGAGATAATATTCGGTAATTTTCCGAGACCAAAACCATGAACGCCGACTTCTATGCAAATGACATGAAAGTAATTCAATGCTATTTATTCACGAAGATCAGTAAAACGACATAATAACTGCCAATAATCAGGAAACCCAGTATGAATATTATGAGAAATTCCACAATACTCAGTGAGTATAAATCGAAGGTATGTAATACACATGAAATCCTTTGTGGTGATAGGAAGCCATGTTTTCAGTACAGTTTCTAAGAACTTAATGCTATTTAAATGCTTCGAGACGGTGTGTAAATTGCTAAGACGCAAGAAGCGAAAGTGGATTCAGAATTAGCCGTTCTATTTTATACTTGTGAATCTATAGGAAGGGTAAATTATACGAAAACATACTCTAAATGTAATGATTAAAGAGAATGTCAATAGGGGCGATGTCTGTGCTGCTCTTAAGTGTCGATTTGAAACTTAAGCGGAGGCACTTGTGTGTGCTGAGTGTTCAATCGAATGGAAGCAACAGTCGCCTTCTAGCGGTCAAGATGTCATTACCATTCGTATTGCAGCTGACATGAGGCAGGAGGAGGCAGGAAACAGCGCGCTGTGCACTGAGTGGAAGGAACTGTTTGAACAAGGCCACTACTGGCGGGCGTGGAGGAGTTGGGCTGGGCAATTTACGCGGTTCTGTGAACGAGAGTGCTCTATGTGTTAGTTTGAATAATAAGGCACTTCTAGAGAAATAGTATAGAGTCTGATGGACCACAATAAAATGACTTCATTGAATATCGTCTTTCTTGAGGCGTTAGTAGTCCTTCAATTACTCTAAAAATTTCACATTCTTATATAAGCTGAAGTTCCTTTACCGCCCGCCATTTTTCATGCCCTCAACTGAATGAATCCAATTCACATTCTCACACGCCATTTATTTAATAGCCAAGTTAATATTATCCTCCCATCTACGATAATATCGATAATATCTTATAATTGATTCCTTCCTTCAGGGTTTCTAACCAAAATTTTTTATGCATTCTTCACTTGCTCATCCGTGCCACACGCCCTTTCCTTCTTGCTTTGATCACCGCAATATTATTTTGGAAGTGTGATGATTATGAAGATCTCCATTTCACAGTATTCTTTTACTTCCTGCCTCTCAGATCATAAACCAGAACAAATGGCTTGTCGTTTAGAAGTCAATGTATTTGAGGAGTTTCCACACACATACAGCATGACAAAAGCGTCAGTTGACATAAAACATTATCTCGTATTGACGGGTATGTTCAGATTTAAACCTGTCAATCAATTTGTAGAAAGGTATCACAACTTTGTGATTTTCGCATTGGATAGGGGGGATCTCATTTCGAAAATTTTATTATAAATCCAGGAAGCAATAACGAAATATCTAACATATTTTAGTTTACGTTTTATTAATCAATCGTTTGATTTTTGGACCACTCTGTAAATCTATGTTTCTTTATTGATTGAAAGAAACTGATCCACGTGTAGACATCTCATAGCCTCGAATGATGAAGACAGAGTATGTGAGCATGATTATTTTCGTGTGGATGGTAGAGGTTTTGGTTTTTGTTTAATATTACGTCAGCTAATTTGCCATGAGAAATACGAACATATCTGCCAGAATATGATGTCTCACGGCCGGGATTCGAATTACGTACCTCCAGAAAAGAGAACAGTGCTATCAGCAACACCTCGACGCTCTCGCCTTTTGTAGGGAGAAGTGAGGTACCCTATAGAACTAATATAGACCATCACTGTAGCACTGAACGCAGTTACATCACTCAGAAAACGGTTCTCACGAATAAACTCGAAAAAATGCTTTAGTATAAAACTCGTAACGTCCAAGCAGTATATAGAAAATAAATATGTTCTCTTTTAATTGTTATGGGCAGGGCATGTTGCACGAATGGGTAGAAGAGGAATGCATAGAGGATATTGGTGGGAAAGCCAGAAAGCCACTGGGAAGACCAAGACGTAATTGGGTGGAGAATATTAAAATGGATCTTAGAGAGATATGATGGGATGATATGGATTAGATTGATCTGGCTCAGGATAGGGACCAGTGAACACGGTAATGAACCTTCGGGTTCCATAAAACGCTGTGAAGTTCTTCAGTAGCTGCACAATTTGCCGCTTTTCAACTAGGGCTCAGCTCCGTGAGTGAGTGAGTGAGTGAGTGAGTTGCTACACATGCATAAACCAAAGAAGAATGTACTGGGACACGCAGATGGGCAAAGAACAGATCCAATTAGTCACAAAGTTTAGAGTTACAGAGTGATAAGAAATATTTCCATGAAACTGAACTATGAGACTAATGCTTGAAACCTATTAAAACTCTTACATTCTCTCTCCGAGCGGTACAATTTCAATCAATTCTCGCGAAAGCTATGTAGGGTGCATTTGAAAGGTGTATAAAAATATTGGGGAAAAGTTCCACATACCAAAACAAGAAAAAATATCCGTGTCATCATGTGTCCGGAAACATTTAATTTGTGAGTTATATCTGGAAGAATACATTCATAATAAGTAATCAAAATGCACTTCATGAGATTTAATCCACGCCTCAACCTTCTCATCATGGACCGCAGTATCCCTTCAGAGATGCCGCGACAGTTGAAGTTAGTGTGACAGGCATGCGCAATGCGATGGTGACGTGCCCCTTCGTTGTCAACAGGAGCTGCATACACAGAGTTTTAGATGTTCCCACAGGCAAAAAATCCAGAAAATCCATTCTGGTGAGGGTGGAGGACATTCAGTGGGAGCTCCTCTACCTACCCAACGGTAATTACAGGTGTTATTGAACACGGCATAATTCATGTACCACATTCGTACTGTGACCGCCAGTGGTTCATCTTCCAGTAGCTTTCGCAGATCGTGTGAGGAAATCCCAGTAGTGGTTGTTTATAAGCTGATACGGTGAAACATGTGGTACTACCAAATAATCATCTAAAATCCATTCCCACACATTAATGCTGAAGTGCTGCCGGTCTCCACATAGGATTCATTCAGCTATAAATCCCATATTCCACGTTTCCGGAAACATGTTAATACGAATAATTTTTTCTCTTGTTTCTGTGTGTGGAAATCGTGCCCAAAGTTTGTCCACACTTTTCAGTTAAATCCTGTATATTAATTATAAAAATCTGTGGGGCGAGGTGGGGTCTTCCCTGCTAAAATCAATAAAGAGAACGATAATTACAATGAATTGAATAGCTGGAGATAATAAAAGAACTAGATGGGACTGGTAGTTATCCACAGTGGGAACACAAATATAATATTTATAAGCACTCTCTAACAATATTAAATTATATTTTCCATCTATTTACATGGTTTGTACACAGCACACGTTTTCCCACTTAGAATGATCTCTATTTGGTACACATATAGTATTTATGCTTATGCGGTCTCTTTAATATATTAATATTAGTTTATAATTTGCAGGGTTTTGCCATTTGTGTAAGATACCATATTTCGAAGTGTTTGTGCAGGAATTTCATAAACACAGATTTCCTTAGTATGGTATTTTTTTTTCTGTGGCGCTGCAGCCCCAATTTGGGCCTAGGCCTACCTTCATGAAACTCTCGGTTTCACTTCGGTTTACTAGATCTTACACATTCGGTAGGACTCCTTGGGCGAGTGATCAGCTCGTCGCAAGGTTAGTATGGTCTAGTGGTCAGAATTCTTGGCTATAGATCCAGGGGCCGCGGGTTCGATTTCCGGCGCTACAAGATTTTCTGAGAAGCAGTGGGTCTGGAACAGGGTCTACTCCGCCCTATGAGGGTAATTGAGGAGCTGTTTGAATGAAAAGGTAACTGCTTCGGTCTAGAAAACCGAAATTAACAGCCGTGGGAATTCGTTGCGCTGACCACGCGACACCCTCTATCCGCTAAAGTTTGCACTAACTTCGCCGACAAGCGGCGGTCGCTCGGTCGGTGTAATTCGCTTGCGGACTAAGGCCACGGAGGTTGTTGTTTTATTTGTGTGGTCACACTAGTCCTCGGTAGCAAATAATTTTTTCCCTCACTATTTTCTTAAGTACCTTTTTATGTGCGCTTTCCAAATTGTTTTTCATTTTAAAACTAGTTATTAATTTCTGGAAACTGTTTGCGCGTTTTCCATGTTATCATCCTGTAATTCTGTGAGAAATAAGATTTTAAATCTGGAACAATTTTACTGTTATTACGATTGTTTTTGAGGTATTCTCTTTCGGAAATTACTTGGCCACTCTCATAGCATGAAACACGCAGCGATTTTATGTAGTTTCACAATTAATTGTACAAGTTAGACATATTCTTTGCCTTGAATGACATTATACTAATCTCAAATAAGCCCACGATCTAGGTGATCCCTTCGACTGAAATCCCATGGCATTCGGAAATTGATCGCGTAAAATATTGCTACTCACTCAGATATAATCATATATTTCTTTTTTGCGATGAACTGAGAAATACCAGCTTTCTCGCACCGCTTGGTCCCAGAGAGGTGTTTCCCACAACCTTACGTCGCTTCTAAACCCGAGCTTAGGGAACATGTTTCAGCGAAAGGTAAGCAGATATACACGTATATGTCTGACCAAACGAAAGCAGCAGTAATGTAAACACAGAGCGGAATAAAAAATCAGAGAAAGAAAGGCGTAGTTTCAGGAGGATGTTACTTTTGGTAACAGAATGTACGTAAAATATTTAAGTACTGTACACAGTACATGAACTCGAAGATAGATAGCACTAGACATAGTACATAGAATAATATAGAAGCAGGAGCAACGACACTGCGTTGAGCATACAGGAAGACCACAATAGGCACACTAACACAAGAAAACATGACAATAAAACGTAAGTACACATATCGCAACATTTGATATATCAAAACAGTGAAAATCAAGATAGTGTATACTAGTCATTCTAATACACGTTATATATTACAGTATTAATGGCTGCAAAAATACAGCTACCACGAACTAAATTTTGACGTGCATGAATTGAGCACGGATAACAATTAGAGTGCAGTGGTCTCCCTAGAAAATAAAATCACGTGATGATGGTCAATGTGAGGTCGAAACATGCAGTGAAAAACTAAAAATCTAAGAAAACATATGTAAAATTAAGACAGTCCAAAGAATGTCAACATCACTTTTAATGTATAAAGTTGTATACTTGTAGTGTCCTATGAACATTTTAATGATTTTAATGATCATAGTATCGAAATAAATTTTAAGTGAATGATATATTTTTAATGTCTTTTATATTGTTGTACTATTGACAGACACTCTATCAAAAAGGATGATAACTCAACACAACGGGATGCTAAAATATAATATAATATTTAGGTAATATTACTTACGTACAATATGAATTTCCTTAAGACCCTGGACGTCTGTGCGAGTATATACGAGTATTTAGAAGCAGATTCATTATTACAACAAAATTCGTTGCAAGGAACATCCCGGTGAAATGCTGCTCATGTTTAACAAGAATGTAGTTCATACATATATTAATAATGTGATAAATATGACCAATGCTGAGCAACGGTTCGGTGAGCATGTTCCCGATGCAACGAATACACGCGGAATTAATGCACGTTGCTACGAAGGTAGATTTATACAGACTAATTCAGTACAAGGCAGGCAACAGACTTTTTCCATAGCTACCGTATACTATACAAGAGCCGTGCAGAGAAGAATGATACTTAATTACTTACTCATGGAGCTGAGTCCTTCTGGAGGAGCCGCCAATTCTGCAGCTACTCAAGAATTTCCAAGCATTTTATGGAACCCGAAGGTTCATTACCGTGTTCACAAGAGCCATCCACTGGTCGCTGCCCTCAGCCAAACGGATCAAGTCCATACCATCCTCTTCTATCTATCTAAGATTAATTTTAATATTGTCCGCCCACTTACGCCTTGGTCTTCCCAGTGTTCTCTTTCCCTCCGGCCTTCCCACCAATATCCTATACGCAATCCTCGTCTACCTCATTCGTGCTACATGACCTGCCCACGTCATCCTCCTTGACATGATCATTCTAATTATACTTGGATAAGAGGACAAGTTATGAAGCTCCTCATTATGCAGTTTCTCCAATCTCCTGTCACTTTATCACTCTTCGGTCCAAATATTCTCAACACCCTGTTCTCAAACACCCTCAGTCTATGTTCCTCCCTCAATGTCAGAGACGAAGTTTCACACCCATACATACCGGCAAAATTATAGTTTTTTTATATTCTAATTTTTATATTTTTGGACAGAAGACGATAAGACAAAAGTTTCTGGACTGAATGGTAGCAAACATTACCCGAGTTCAGTCTCTTCTTAATTTCCGCCTCAATCAGGTTTTGAGTTGTTATCGTCGTTCCCAAATATCTGAACTGTGCTACATTTTCAAAACACCTGTTTCGTATCTTTATGTCATGATTTTGCCCTGCATTTTGGTGACGAGACAGTAACATATACCGTATTTACGCATGTATAGGCCGCCAAAAATTCAAGAGGAAAACTGGGGTGCGGCTTATATTCGAAATATTCGAAATCACACTTCATTTAAAATATATATATATATATATTGCAACGTCTGCATATATTCATAATTAGTAATACAGGGTGTTCTACTCCTGAAATAATATTCCAAGAAAATTATTTTTTCTATAATTTCTGTCTGAAAATTGTGCTGCGGCCTATACACGCACGCGGCCTATACATGCGTAAATACGGTACTTAGTTTTCTCTGTGTTTACTTCTAGACCAATCTCTTTACTTGCGTCAGTTAAAGTCTGTGTGTTCGTAAGAAAGTTTAGTGTTGAGCTGTGGAGTGCTAACCAGCGGACACCGGAAGCTGAAGAAGTGACCGATTCGTAAATCAGAACAAAGTCAATCACGGCAGAAGATGGAATGAGCAAGTCTTAGAGTGTCACTGATTGTGAGCTGCTATAATCGATTGTAGTCGTAAAGAAGTGTCAATAGATAGATAGGTATGATATTTCTTAGCCTTTGCAGACAAATTCAGGCACAGGAACTCAAATTAGGTTATTCTCGATTGCTTCCAAGTATTTCCTTTTTCATTTTGCATCGATTATCACATCGTTCTGCGCTGTGTGTTTAATCTTAGCAACTGTATGCATCATTACAAAAGCTAAGGAAGAGTTTTTAATGCTAGTGGGGTGGGACTAAGTCCCTTGTACCGCGGCCACTTCTGGCCTATTGTACCAGCCCCAGATGATAGGTGAGGGTGATTGTGGAGCAATTGGTGGAATGAAGATTGGCAGGGGAAACCGAAGGACTCGGAGCAAACCTGCCACAGCGCCACTTTGTCCACCATAAATTACACTTGACCAGACCCGGGATCGAACCCGGGCCGCCGCGATGGGAAGCCAGCGACTAACCGCTTGAGCTATGGCGCGGCCTTAAGGAAGAGTTAAGTGCAGTTTATTTCAAGAAAGGAAACGATCAAGAAAGTTATATACTCTTTCTCTACCTATTTATGCTGAATAAAATAATCTTACGTAATAGAACACACAATAGCGATATATTTTTCTGTAACCTAGACAGTAGTGCGCCGATCACAGTGGACGGACTGTGCAAACAATGAACTGTCTTCGTCCGCCCAAACGCCAGGATCGTGGATTCAAATCCCACTAAAGGCATGAATGTCTGTGTGTATTTATTATGTGTTTGTGTTATTCTGCGTGTAGCTAGTAACCTTGCGAAACACTGATCCTCCGTCCAAGGAGTCCTACCGAATGTGTAGGGTTAAGAAACTGAAAAAGGGATCAAGGTCCAGAAAAAGGACTGCAGAGCCACAGACAGACAGACAGGCAGGCAGGGAGGCAGATAGATAGATAGATAGATAGATAGACAGATAGACAGATAGATAGACAGATAGACAGACAGGCAGACAGACAGACAAATAGATAGATAGATAGATAGATAGATAGATAGGTAGGTAGATAGATAGATAGATAGATAGATAGATAGATAGATAGATAGAGAGCAGTGTATGCCATCACACGTGTCATTGATTTGTTAAGGTAATTGGCTTGTATTTTCACGTCGTAAGCAACATAAACAACGTGTGAATCTTTCCTGTCTCAAGTAGAACAAGTGACGTCCCGACTCGAGTTTCAAATCACACAAGAACTTGTGAAGAAACTTCATTTTTGCAGTTATCTTTCAGAAACCCATGTATGTTGGAGGACATTTGAAAGCCCTGTCAGGATCGGATTTATAGTTGTGAGGGGCCCCGTGGAAATTAGAATGTGGAAACCCCTATCATTAAAAACATATTTACGTTATTACATGTGTTTTCGTTTTCATTTCTTGCAATAACCAAAACACAACCTGACTTTTCATACGTTTAGATATGCAAATGTCCCAGTAAAATAAACGGCTTCTACTTATGTTTTGTGAAAGCCTCGGGGCAAAGACCCTTGTCGCTCCCCCTTAAATCCGTCCCTCGGTGTTGTGTCACTGCGTTATGTCCATCCCATTATCCTATCTCTGTAGAGCAATAAGTTTTCGTGGAGAGAACGAAAAAGAAGAAAGCCTACAGAAATGTTATGTTTTAAATTTTTCTTCTTCTAAATCATTAATAGGAACCATACAGGGAAGGAAAAGCTGTCAGAATTTAAACTACACTAGGGCAACATTGTGGAGCAATACCCTCAGTTTCGTGGCTGTATAAACTGTAAATAATTTTAAAAATTTCATGAATTGAAAGGGTTTGAATGAACGGATGTTACTGCAGTGAAATGTTATGACTAAACCGAATATTCAGTCCATCAGAATCATGGTTAATCGCATATCAACCATCAAAACGTTATATGACTTTAGCCTACTTCTCAGTGTTTTGTCGCAAACGTCGATAATGTATATTGTAAAAGTTGCAAACATGGATGCCGTCCACCACAATCCAGTGTAAATATAGCGGTTCCGAGAGCAACTAGATGGCGCTTATAGGGTCTTCCCGCCCATTAAAGAGATTTATCTCTTTATGATTGTCATCTGGTTTGGCCATCCGAAGATAACCTCGAAGGCCGAAGTTTCCACAGCGAGATAAAGTGAAGACCAATGTTTTCAAGAGGTTCCGTACAGAATTTCGTGCAGCAGGAATTTAAGAGTCGTCGCATTGAATGGTATGGGTGTTGTAGTAACGTGCTACATTCTAACAGAGATTTAAGGGTTCGTTGGCTCCGTCTGCTTGCACGCAGCAAGTCCCAGCGCGAACAAAATGAATGACTCCGTTTTCGCATTTTCATTTGAGCGTCAGATGGTGATGAGTGTGATTGCATACTCAAGCGATGATCGCGTTGGGGCAGAATAGAACTCGCCAACAGAATACTCAACAGGAGCGTCAATGTTCCTGACGAATATGTAATTGTTGCCACAATTCTACTGCAAGACGGAGCGCTGATCTTTAATACGAAAACATTTAGCACATCGAGAAATTGCCGTAGAGCCTGGTCTGTCAAATTGAAGCACTTTCTTTTCCTCTTCTTTGAAAGTAGGGATCTATAAATGTCTAAAATTGCGAACTTGAGGTTCTCACAACGGTGGTTAAGTGTTCTATATTCGGGGTTATAATGCAGAATAGTCCGACAAAAGACAACCGATGTTTTGGAGGAATAAGCCAAGCTTGAAAGCAGGAGGCAAGCAGAGGCCTCTGTCTCTTGACTTTCAACGGACTAAGGAGCACTGAATTCCAGACGATATAGGTCTGCGTCTGGAATTAGGTTCTTAAATACTCGTAATTTCAATACTACAATACTTTACCTCAAAATCCGAAACGCAGTGAAGATACAATCATTTTGTTGTTTGCATTTCTTGTGCAATCAATTCTAACTACGTAGGCTTAGACTGTAAGTTACTTGGACATACTACATTACATTTTAATTCTTAGTTCAAGGTAAGAATCGCGTTGTAAGACTCATTAGTTATCATTGTTTATTTCACGGGAACCAAGGGCATAACCTGACTCTGACGTATGCATATTGTGGAACACATTAAAGCTTTGCCGAATTTAATATATGAACTAAGCAAAAGGGGCTGGTCAAGCTAGCCGAGCGGTCTAAGACATGTACAGTTTTCGCTCACTCGAAAGCCGGGAACATGGGTTCGAATGCCACTCAGGGCATGAACGTTAAGTGCTTGTGTGTGTGCGTTTTTCTGTGTTTGTGTACACATAGAGGCCTTGCGACGAGCTAATCACCCGCCCAAGGAGTCCTACCGAATGTTTAAGATGTAGTAAACCGAAGTGAAATAAAGAGTTTCATGGAGGTAGGCCAAGGCCCAAATTGGGGTTGTAACACCAAAGAAAGAAAAAAAAACAAACAGGGATTCTTCTCCTTGCCTTACGTTAAGGACGATGTTAGCCAACGTGAATACGTAACCAGGAAGTAATTTCCATACAGCATTCATTAGAATAAAAGAATTTAATTTCAGGTTGTAACGATTTAGCTTGTTTGGCAGCAACATTTTACAGACTGATAAGAAATGGAGACACGAAACTTGATGGACGTAAAGTGTAATTTCCTGCTCGTTGCTGAGAATTTATCTCAGTTTTAAAGACCTGCAGAGAAAATTGGAGAGGAAAAGTGACTTATAACACTTGATACCAGAGTTCATGTCATCAGATTTTAAAATGAGAATTCTATTCTTCCTATCTTGCACCTCCATCGACCCGGTTTGCTACTGAACTATCTCAATGTTGTCACTCTCATTCCCCGCACAGTTTCATTTTCATTAAATTTCCTGGACGTCGTGGTTCATTACTCTGATAAGCGAAGTAGGGTGGGACGCTACGGATAATGAACATTCTGGTGAAAATACGAGAAGAGGGAACGGAGCTCAAGGATAGGAAACGTGAGAACTATTAATGTGTAAAATCGCTTGTCTCACTTCCTATTCTAAAACGTTTTTGTAGTCTTTAACCCTACTTTCCGAGGGTTCATTAGCCCAACACTAACTTCATAGATTGTGTATTAAATAACCTGTTGCAAGTATGACTTCCTCTGTTCTGATTATCTTGACAGATTCGGGCGGCGCCATAGCTCAAGCTGTTGTTAGTCGCTGACTTCTCACCGTGGCGGTCCGGGTTAGATCCCGGGTCTGGTCAAGTGGGATTTCTGGAGGACAAAGTGGCGCTGGGGCGGGTTTTCTCCGAGTACTTCGGTTTCCCCTTCCAATCTTCATTCCACCAAATTCTCCATCATCATAATCACCCGGGGCAGGTTACAATAGGCCAATCAGTGGCCACCGTGACGAGCGGACCCAGATAGACTACACGCCCCCCCTAAGCGAATCTTGACAGATTTTAGAGTAAAATCTACAATCGTAAGCCAATATTGTATCGCTAAACTAAAAAAAAAACATACACAAAAGCAGCCACCTGCTCACGTTGGTTCCTCGCTCGCTGATTTCTTATGCCCTGAAGTTGGAGGCGATATTTTCCTCCGAAACGTCGGTTTATACATCTACACGGCGCCACATCCCAGAAGACGGTATTCTTCATAAATTTTCGGAGATTGGATTCTGTCTCCGTCTTCAGGTGGAACCTACTCAGTTGGGCCCAATCGATAGAGCTGATCCCTATCTCCGAACTGAGGATGAACAATGTGGAAGTCTCGATTAGAATACTACAAGATGGCGTAGTGGTTCTTACCTGAGTGAGATGCCACCGCTTGGACGCCTTGGCAATGGGATCTGTCACTTGTGTACAGGCGGCTCCAAACAGCATCACCTTGTGGGGGCCGATGTGCATCATGTCGAAGAAGGCCTTCACACCCACAGCAGCATTACACTGCAACAGAAACAGAGACGTGGTTAAGCTTCCTTGCTTGGCTCACTCCTGAAACCTGAGGGCGACATATTCCTCAGGACCGCAGGATGACTTCCAGCGAAGTACATGACTTCACATCACAGAAGGTAGAACTCTTCGCTTATTTACTTACTTACTTGGCCGCGAAACAGCTCAAGCGGTTAGTCGCTGGTTTCCCACCGCGGCGGCCAGAGTTCGATCCCGGGTCTGGTCAAGTGAGATTTCTGGTGAACAAATTGAGCCTGGGGCAGGTTTTCTCCGGTACTTCGGTTTCTCCTGCCAATCTTCATTCCACCAATTGCTCCACAATCACCCTCACCTAACATCTGGGGCTGGTACAACAGGCCAGAAGTGGCCGCAGTACAAGGGACTTAGTCTCACCCCACTAGCAAAAAAAAAAAATACTTAATCCGTTCCTCTTGTACCTTACGTGTCGAGGTTCTTTTTTTCATTTTGATCATTTTACTGACGGTAGGACTCCTTGGACGGGCGATGAGCTCGTCGCAAGCCCTCTACCTAAATACAGGACAACACAAACACAAAATAAACACGTACACATACCAAACATTCATGCCTCCTTTGGGATTCGAACCCACGATCCCGGCTTCCGAGCGAGCAGACGACATTAGTGCTTTAGAGAATACTGTCTTCTGGGCTATAGCGCTGTGTAGTCCGTTGGAAGCCAACCGACGTTTCGGAGGAACATGTCACCTCCATCTTCAGGATGGTGATATGTTCCTCCGTTGGAAGCCAACCGACATTTCGGAGGACCATGTCACCTCCATCTTCAGGTTGGTGATATGTTCCTCCGTTAGAAGCCAACCGACATTTCGGAGGAACATGTCACCTCCATCTTCAGGTTGGTGATATGTTCCTCCGTTGGACGCCAACCAACATTTCGGAGGAACATGTCACCTCCATCTTCAGGTTGGTGATATGTTCCTCCGAAACGTCGGTTGGCTTCCAACGGACTACACGGCGTTATAGCCCAGAAGACACTACTCTTAAAGCAGAGAAATTCCCAATACCACTTCAATCATTACACCATTTTTATGTACCCAATGACGTTCTGAAGCCCAGCTTGCATCCCAAGTTTGGAATTCAGGTTTCTGCGTTACTATTATAGTACAGTGGAACTTTTCCTTCCCAAACTTTTGTCAGCACTATTCACTGGTTTCAAGAAGCGGTTCCCATCATATTTGCACCACGGGTCGCTTATTGCCTGGATTTCCTTTGATGGTCAATCGGAATAGTAAAAGAAATATCTTATAAAATTTGAAGAGAGCGTTAGCGAAGTTCAGCCAGCACTTACACACCCACGATTTTTAAATTAAAACAGTCCAATAAAAAGATTTTGCCACACCAATCACAAATTTATTTCTATATAACAATGTTTTTGTGAAGTAGGCTAAAAATAGAGTTAACTCGTACCTGTTCAATAAGATAGAATGAAGTCACTTTCACCTCGATGATGGATGCGTACAATTTCAAATTTTTTCACGGACCACTAGCGGTCCGTGGACCGTAAGTTTGTGAAACTGTGGTATGAAGTAATCGAGCGTAGTCAATAGAGATTTTAGAATCAATTGTCTGCTTCAGCTGGTTGCAGTTATCATATTTATCCTCTCGGAGGAATTCGTTAGGAAGCTATTGGGAGCGGCCACAATTAATTCCTTGCTTTGTATACAAAACTAAAGCTTGTTGTAACATAAAACAAAACTCCATGAAAGTATGTCTAACGGCTGGTAGTCCAGTAAGGATATTTAAAGATGTTTTATTACCTGATAAATGTATTTATCTAAGAAGCGAGATTTTGCAAGAATTGTAAGGAGAACTGGAGATCAATTCAAAAATCCTAATCCGGTACCACCAAAAAACTTTTGTGCTGAATCAGTTTGTTCTGTCACTGTAAGAAACAGCCATCTTTCTATGCCCTACAAGTAAAATGTTACTGGAGCCGAGATAGCTCGGTCGATATAGCGAGAGTTTATGTGCTTCGCAGTTGGGGTTCTTTCCTGGAAGGGGTAAGAGATTTTTCTCTCTCCACAGGGTTCAGATTGTCTCTGGAACCAAACATAGACTACAATGTGTACCGCTAACTCTATCCAAAGAGTTAAAGCGGCCGGGGAGTAAAGCTGGCCATCCACCTCAATCTATTGCTGAAGTCAAGAATGGTGGGATTATAACCCCTTCCAGTCCACACGTCTTTATGGCGCGGTATTTAATTAATTGTATGCCCAGAGACAACTTATTCTTTTGCTTTACTTACCTAGTGTTGCTAGCTTCAACAAACCTCATTAATGGTATTACATCACGAGAAAAGCACAGCAGCTGTAGTGAGTAGGAGCTATCATGGTTATTAAAATCACGGTGATAAGTGAAGTGTTATATAATAAATAAATTATACTCGTACATCTGAAACTAATTACTATAACTGGGGTGAAGCTAGTACTTACGTATATTAATCTCCTATACATGCAGCGTTTCATATACTCAGCAGAGCTCTGAACACTGAAAGTGTCTAAAGGATAGGGCGCACTATTTTTTTTATTGCTAGTGGGGTGGGACTAAGTCCCTTGTACTGCGGCCACGCCTGGCATATTGTACCAGCCCCAGATGATGGGGGGGTGATTGTGAAGCAATTATTCGAATGATGATTGGCAGGGGAAACCGAAGTACTCGGAGAAAACCCACCCCAGCGCCACTTTGTCCACCACAAATCCCATTTGACCAGACTCGGGATCGAATCCGGGCTTCAGCGGTGGGAAGCCAGCGACTAACCGCTTGAGCTATGGCACAGCCTATAGGCCGCACTACGTGTCGGAATCTCTGTTTCCACAAAGAAAAGAGTATTAACAATTGTACTAAAATTCTGTTTAAATAATTTAAATAGAAACAAAACTTAGAAATTAGCATACGCGGCTTGAATTTAATAGATAACCGAACTGAATCTCGTCAAGGCGTTGTTACCTTAAATCGGAATTTTAGCGGGATTCCTTTTGCCTGCTCTGTCCAGGCATCATGCAGTCGTCACACGCCATTACTAACCCAACATTTACTTGACGAATAATTACAAGAGAAACATATAACAGAAGGAGCCGGGATAGCCTAGTCGGTATAGCGACTGGCTACGGGCTGGACGACCGAGAAGTTGAAGTTCGAGTCCCGGTAGGATCATGAATTTTCTTTTCTCCACGTCTTCTAGACAGGCTCTGAGGGCCACCCAGTCTCCTATCCAATATTTACAGGAGCTTTTCCCCAGGAGTAAAGCAGCTGGGGCGTGAAACTGATCACTCACATCCAACTAGTCACGGGTTCAAGAAATTATAGGTTTATACATCCACTCCCCCATGCGCCTTCAGGGCGTGTTACTTAATCAGTTGAGCACAGGGACAATTTTAGCTTTACATATAACATATATTGTTTAAAACGCTAGAAGCAAAGTATATGGGTCGATATTCTTAAGGTTTGGGGAACGTTAGAAAATGTAATAAAAGGCAGATAATCAGTGTCTTAACATTGTGTCCACGCGCTTCATAATAAGAGTAATAAGAGAGAAGGTTAGATAGGCACTTGCGCAACTGGCTTGTATTCCAGAAGTATCTGGTTTAAATTCTAACGTTACTGATATTTTCCTGGTTTTCCATCATTCATTCAAGGCCAGTGATGGAATAGTATTTCGAAACAAGCCATAATCACTTTCTCCTATGTAATTTTCAGTCTAATACACAGAAATCATATTTTAAACTAATTTTCCGCCAAATAACCTACAAACCAACCAAGTGGATCACTGGACCATAGGGAGCTAATACTATTTTTGCGTAGTGATGTGAATGCGTTATCACTGCAGAATAAATGAAGCATGTTGTTGCTGCTTTTGTTGTACCTGACACATGGGACCAACCTGACTGATGTAAAACAAAATCAATATTATACATGCGCATGACCTTTCTTTCTCTCTGGGCATTACTGTACGCGTTCTGTGAAATATTATGCATTGTATCTAATGCATCAATTTATACGAGCAACAGAATATTCAGTAAAAATATCTGCATCGTTTAACGGCTCTTAACAACTGCTACGTCTAGGAAGCAACAGACCGTGCAACACGATTGTCGGGCAGACTTTCGGACTGGAGGTCCCGAAGCAAATAGTCGGAACTTCTATCTTTTTTTTTCCTCGGCTCTACAGCCCCAGTGGGCCTAGGCCTACCTCCATGAACTTCTCCATTCACTTCGTTTTTTCTAGATCTTACACATTCGGTAGGACTCCTTGGGCGGGTGATCAGCTCGTCGCAAGGCCTCCACCTGTGCACAAACACAGAAAAACGCACACGAACATCCATGCCCTGAGTGGGATTCGAACCCACGATCCCGGCTTCCGAGCGAGCGAAGACAGTGCATGCCTTAAACCGCTCGGCTACCGCGACCGGCCGCAACTTCTATTAGACTATGTAAAATAAGGGACTGGACATTGCGGAGGTGTCGACCTCATGCGAAATGGTAGGAGAGACAACTAACAAACACTTACGAGCCATGGATGTAGGAGCATTGACCACTCTCGAGTCTGTTGCTCTCACCGATTGGAAAAGAAGGTTGATTGTACCATTTGACTGGCTGGCTCTCTATGTGGGAACAGCTAGGGACGAACGGCATTAAGGAGGGAGTAGCGGGGGCAGCTGTATAGCACTCACTGGGAAAACCGAGCCACGATGAAGAAGGTGAGACCAAGTACAGACGTCTCAAAGACAGCCCTCGGAAAAAAAAATGGTGCTGCGTTTGTAGGCTCTTCGGAACGAATAGCCTTAAAGAGGGAGCAATTAGCATGCAGAACCGTATCTGGACAGCGGCTTCGTAAACAAGTTCCCAGAGCAACGGATATGCATGCAATAATAGAGGTATGCTTGGAAACTGTTTTCACTCAGTCCGTGAAAAGGAGCTGTATAAGCACACTAGTGTGTGTGTGTGTGTGTGTGTGTGTGTGCGTGCGTGCGCGCAATAGTGAAATTTAAAGTGTAGCCACGCGCTGTATCAAAGAGTTCAATAAATCCAATCATCAGTCCAAACTCCGTCTATAGTCACACTCCATAAAATTTTGGCAATATATATAAAAACTTTATATGAAAGCTGACACATTAATTTTCGTTACAAGATATTTTTAAACTATTTTCCCTCCAGATATTGTGAGTAAAATATAATTGGTCTCCTTCCCGATACTCTCCCTTGATTCGTATGATGTATATTAAGATAATGCATCGTATGTCTTGTCGTAATATGTTAAAATCAAACAAAGTAGGTCACTTCAGGGATATGCAATTATATTATTAATAAACTGTTCTTGTTAATCTAAAGGAGATTGGAAATATTACTCTTAATATGGAAAATATGTTCGTTATAGACTATGTACGGTATTTCCAGATTTCATCACTAAAATTAAATTGGAAGGCTACTGAAATTGGAAGCATTTAGACATAAGTGTAAATGTCAGAGACTGGATACAAAAAAATTGATGAATCAACTCGTGTATAATTAGACTTCAGTAACACAACTGACATTCCATACACGTATTGCCCACTGCCTCAATAATTACATAAATGCTTAGATTAGCTGTAACCGCACTGGCAAAGTAATGTTATGCCCGAAAGGTAACTATGTAGACTATAACATTGATAAAGCCGATTTTTCCAATTGCAGATCTACAGCATCTGTGGTGTTCCATTTCTCCAACTATGATTCTCCGTTTAACCTATTTTATTCTTTTAATGTGTGTATACAGGGTACGCAGTAAAGTAACTGGCACTATGCTACAAGCCAGAAGGTTGCGGGTTCGGGTCCCAATGAGGTGGAGTTTTTCAATTTACCTAATACTTCCAGACGCATTATATACCTGGGGTTTACTCAGCCTCTAACAGAAATGAGTACCAAGAAACTTCATGCGGGGTGAAAGGCGGCCGCCGTGTAAAGCTGACAACTTTACCGCCATCTGTGAGTCGACTGTCTAGAAAATGTGAGAGCCTCAACCTCTCAAAACCCTATGCGCCTCCACGGCCTGTGACAGGGATATCTTAAAAAATGTGTGCATACAGAGAAAATATGTTTGATTCCACATAAAGATCTGCATTAGCTGAAGGTAAGGCTGTGATGGTATCCCAAAGTAGCTTCATAGCTCCTGATTATCGTTGCAACACTATTTCGTGTGACGTTCTTTTATACTCGTGTTTCGTGTCTAGCGCTGTGACGCACTTTGTATCTTGTCAGGAAGCAGATAACTAACTTGGGTTTCATTCAGTGTTAACAGCAGTCGCGGTTACATAACCTGCGTTATCCTGAAAATCCTTTCGGCTTGCCAGTGCCCTCTTTTGATAAAGTAACGCTGTAATACCGATGTTAATGACGTTACATGCCGCATGTCTCCATACACTGCATTATTTTGTTGCTCAACACGTTTGAAGTTAACATGGGCCATGTACAGATAGAAATCACGCAAATATATATTACGATATTTATGGACATGTGAATTCAGACATTCCTACATACTGCCGCTGTAATACGTTCTTATGAAATTCAAGTTTGCTTTAGCCTCTCAGTCCAAGATCAGAATTCTCGTACACTATTTCATATAAAAATGCTAATTACGTGTGATGGATCACTGAAATCAACTGAATATACAAAGAGAGGCACTGTATCTTTTATTATATATATCCAAAGAACGTTTTACCTTACTACAAAATAATAATAAATCGTAGAATTAAATTATGTAGAGAAACAGAAAAGTTAAGTGATTTCGGATGGTTTATTGCACACGTACTAACACAACAATACCATTTCTATTCCAGAAAATCTTACAATTACAGTCTCACTAACTGAGCATTTATCTGCGCAGAGTCAGTCTGTTTAATCATTCGTACAAAGATCATTATATATCGCATTATTATATCCTTAACAGGCTCAAACTTGAAGAAAGCAGTCTTCTGGGATGGGGGGCCGTGTAGATACTGTGTTAATCCACGTTTCGGAGTCACGTATCGCCTCCATCTTCAGCCTAGATGAAAAAAGAAGAAAATCGGCAAACGAAGAACCAGTGTGAGCAGGTGCCAAACAGACTAATGTCGAGATATCTACCCTGAAGATGGAGGCTATAAATTCCTCCGAAACGTCGGTTAACACAATATCTACATGGCGCCACATCCCAGAAGACTGTTTTCTTCATAGTCACCGCCCTTCAAAATCTCGAATCTTAGAGGTTCAAACTTCATGACATTTTGCACATAAAAGACTGAAAGAAAGGGTCATTATTAAAGGCTTGCATTTGCAGTAGAGAAAAAGAAATTATGGAAAGCGAAGCTGCAATTATTTGTATATATTTTTACGAATATGACCATTGCTAGACAACGCTTCGGTAAAAACATACATTCTCGAGGTTACGCATTCAAAAGTGCGACCTCAGTTGCTAGGTAGCAGTTCCCCAAACACAGATTCCCATGGCAACGAATGTTGTATTCCCGTGACAATGGGAGAGTGACCACTAAGTGTTCAAGGTGATGACCTATATTCGGCCTCCTGGAAGTTATAAAAGTGTCGTAATTCATTCGTAAGGGAGTTTAATGTACGAGGAGTGATTCGTCGTTCGTGATTCGTCGCAGTGGAAAAGAAGACACTCATAGCCCAGTAAGGAATGGAGCGAATCGTAAGTAGCCATTGATTGTGAGCTGTTGTAATTGGTTGCAATAGTAAAGAAGTGGCAATAAATACAATCATCAAATCCATAACCCATTATTATTAGTCACGCAAATCCATAATACGTGAAAATATATATAATGCTCATGAAATTTAAAACGAATAAATGATACTTAAATAAAATTGCTTTCTTCATAGTCACCGCCGTGAAAGCCTCAAATCTTACAAAATAGCTTTTCTTTATTTTTCGCTTGATCTCTTTCGATAGTTTCGTCGTAAGAAATATTCAACACTCTATGTTAATTCGAAAAACTTTCTTCTATGTGTCTTTTAGTACGTAGTGACATTCAATATTAAACCAAAAATACGGTCCCTATTTTGACACAGTGTAGTCCCTTTGTATAGTTAAATCAATATGCATATAGATACTGAAATTAGCTAACACGATGTATTCCAACAGGAACGTGCGTTACCTACAGTTGTCCACACAGCCAACTCCAGGTTCTGGAATGCTCACCTCGTACTAATGTAGGGCCAATCGATGCTGCAGCCCCAGTTTCACCCACTTCTCGCAGAACTCTCCCGGGTTCTCAAACGAAATATTATCAATGGAAATTGAACCATTTTTATCCTTGTGAAGCATTGCCTTTTATCACGCGGAACCCCTCAAACAACATCACTAAAACTTGATAAGTCAGAGGAAACACATAAAATATATATATATTTTTTTTTCATTTTAGAGATTTTCCTAGCAGTTCTTTTACTTACTTCCAACTTTACTTGAGAAAGTAGAGGCAGTAAAGGAAAACAAAAGCTGTATTGTGACTGACAGAAATATCAATAATGGAAATAGGTAAATATTAAAATGGGCTGTAGTGTCTCAGCTGAGAATGTAGTAAATTAGGATAATATATAGAGAAGCCTTTCCTTAATGCCACTGCCAATGCAAGACAGACAAATTCTGCTCCGTCTTGAGTATTTCTTCTATGCAAGATAAACATATTAATGTAAAATTTTGCCTATTTCATTTATTTTACCAGGAAATTTAGGCTGATGGTGTTGTGTGCATGTGTCCGTTCCCTTTAATATTTTGAACCGATTAACTAATCTTTAATATTTTGAACCGATTAACTAATCTTTGTGAAACCATAATGAACACTTTGCTTCTAGAAGTCATGTCTTCTAAATAACTTTTAATTTCATTTTGTCAGGATCAAAACATAGCGATCGCACTGACTCAAAACGTTCCAGTGACGCTGTCAGTGTCCTGGAGTAGGATCCCAGTATCTCGCATGACGCTGTATCACAAAAGCAGTCAACAGTTTTTAACTGAACTTTCAGCAGGGTGTAAACAACAGCACGACACCCAAAAGAAACCGTATGAAGATTTCTGATTGGTGCAGAGGACTAAGGAACTACTGGACGTTAGTATTTGAAATCTTACAGAAAATCAGGGCGAAACAACTCTTAAAGTTGGTTGAATGTTGTTAATGTTACAATATTAACAATTACTACGCATCTTGGTCACAGTTTAACCTTCTTTTATGTTTCAGCATACGCTGCAGAATAGAAGGATTCTTATTTAGATCCGTGAATGTAAGTTTGGACCGCCTTTGTGGTCTAGTGGTCAGAGTTCCTGGCTAGATCCAGAGCTATCGGTTCGATTCCCGGCGCTACAAGATTTTCTGAGCAGTAGTGGGTCTGGAACTGGGCTCATTCAGCCTCGTGAGGACAACTGAGGAGATATTTCATGGAAATAGCGTCTCCGGTCTAGAAAACCGAAAATAACGGCCGTGGGGATTCTTTGCGCTGACCACGCGACACCCTCTATCAGCAAAAGTTGGCACTAACTTCGCCGACAAGCGGCGGTCGCTTGGTCGGTATAGTTCGCTTGCGGACTACAGGCCACGGAGTTTTTTCGTTTAGTTTGAATTGAAGTTTGTTTTCCGATAGCCTATACGCCGATGCTACAAGAGCAGCACTCTCTCATCGCTTCATCTGCTTCTTCTCCCGAATTTTTTTGGATTCTAAGTAAAATTAATTCAGAGACTAAGATTAGAAACTGCTCCCAATCAGTGAATTTGTCAACCGAATCAGAGAATTTCCTAACTGTAAAATGATCCAGTATGTGGAAAACGATCGGTATATGATCTGAGTCCAGAATATCAGAGACAATGACTTCTGACAGCCGGACATTCTTGTACACAATTTCCAGCACGTCACCATTTCCCGCCGGAGAGTAATGAGTTGGACATTGCGATGCTGAAATTTCGAACACATTTATGTGCAGTAATTTCAGTAGTTTCGCGCCCGAAGGTTTGGACACTACGCTGCTCCATAATTTATGTTTAGCGTATAGATATCCTGCCAGTAGCGACTTGTGTCTAAAGCTTAAGAGCTCAGTGATATCTCAGGAATTTCAGGCTCGGTTTGGTGACTTACAGACTACTGCAAGTAGCACTTCACATGTTGCTACATTATGCGACCAATAAACTCAGTTATCCGCAGTGATATGTGGGCGTGTTGTTTGGTTTATTGCTATACTTGACAGGAAAACAAAACTCTTATATAGTACTGGCTCCATTCCTTAAAGATGCAAACCCCTGTGGTTTCGATTGAAGTACGAGTAAGAGGAGTAAAGTCTACATGGTTGTGGGGAAAGCCTTTCCTCAATGCAACAGCAGTTCCACCTCTTCCCCCGAAGAAGCGGCCAGACCGACAAAGGTGATAATTTGGAAAAAAAAAATTACCCCTCTCGAGGTTTGAGATGTGTCATTAAGTGAACAGTCATATCTGTTTTTATGTTTTGTAGCTCTTTACTGATCTCATAGCGCTGCCCCCAGATGTCATTTGTATTAAATACCACGAGTTTGAGCAGCCATTTTGTTTCATTAGGTTAAGTACAACTTCTGTAATGACCATTATTTTGTCTTTTCCTAATATAGCTCCACTGAGCTCTGTCATGGTCTGTTACACCAGAGTGGCTACTTTTAACGTGTCACTGTTAGACGTACTGGAAACTGTACTGACAGGCTGGTTTTCTAAATTTCTTGTTGTGGCAGATACTCCTGGAGGGGTACCGCACCACTTTCCCACATGTCTGAGGTGTCTGTGGCTGCTTTGACGCAAGGTAGCTGCGTAGGACTGCTCACAAGAGGTGAACTTAGAGAAGCACGCTCTTTCAGAGGACCCCTTGGGAGCTCATGTTCTCCTTTGCCGTATTCCTTTCTCATGGCTGCATCCTCGGTATGAAGCTGGGTAATGTTTCTCCTTCTACTAAGGCGCAATTGAAGAAGCTTTGCGTAGATTCTTGTACTTGTCTTTTCAGGGCATTTCCTATGCATTTGGCCACCAATGCACCACAGACATGCTTGCAGTTGGCCCACACATGGCCAAAGTTTTGTCAGTTGTAGCACTGCGTAAGGCTACTCTAATTCTCCATAACTCTACTTTCGTGATGATATGGTTAAGGCTATTCAGCTAGAATATTTCTTGAGATTTTATATTTCTTGTTAAGATAACAAGGAAGAGAGGGAGGGGTTCCACGTTGGTTTGTGGGTTTGTTGCTCTTCGAGGGGTCGGCATTTGCATCACGTTGATGACGTTGAAACTTAAGACTTTAAAGCTGTTCGAAATAATTTCCACTGGCGTGTCTTGGGGAAGAAGTCGGATTACTGCCTTGACATGCTTTTTCAGGATTGAAGGTGGAGGTAAAATAGTGGAGATTGCCTTTTTTTCCAGGTAGAATTTGTTGGGTGAATAGTCCACCATTTCTTTTGTTATGATACGGAGTACATTTGACTTGCTTTTTAAGTCGCTTTGGATTGAAGCGAAATTTAAGATATGTCATCATTGCTAGTGGCTGCACATTTATTTTTCTGGGAGCTTCCTGCCCCGGTTGATTGTTCTCTACTCCAGCAGTCTCCGTGTCCAATTCAGTAGTTCTGAGAAGTGCGAAGATTTTGCAAGTTAACACTGCTCTTGTAAGCAACCTGACAGTTGTGGATGTTGAGTTTGATTTATTAAAATTTTGGTTGTCTGCGCAATATTATTAAAGTTAAGCCTCTTGCGTTTCTTTACTTTCTGGAAGTCTTCATCCTGGGTCGTTGACTCCACTGAGGTTTTCTACACTGCACCACTTTGTCCTGCCTGTGCACCCATCTTACGAACGGCCTTCAAGTCATTCAGTGTTTCCGCGTTCATGCCGTAAAGAGCGCTAAAAAGCGACTTTCCATGTAGATCTTTACAAAATTATTGGCTGCTTTCCACTACAATATCCGCAGTAGTGGTCCACTGAGAATTCTCCCCCAATCTAGCCGATATGCACCTGGTAAGGCTTCCAATGTCACTCAGTAATTTGTATACTTGTCATTCTACAGAAGCTGCTCGTGGGTATTTGTTCGTGGTGGCATGACATTGAGGTTTCAGCGATGTTAGCTTCTGTGTCCAGAATTTCCGAAATCCCGGCATTGGGACGTCTGTCATCTTGGTATACATTCAATTTCCCCGCTTGTTTTGACGTTTCGCAAATCACTACGCACAACCTAGGTCGGAGGGCAAACTTCACCCATACCACATTTGCCAAACGGTAGTTGGCCGTGAACACACTAAGTAAATTGCCATTAAAATACACTCTGTCCAATACACGTTTGATTCAAATAAAAAAATCCAACGAGGACCTGTTGTAGCTTAATCTCGGTCTAACTGTGAGCTCAGTAGCTGACTCCTCCTTTAATTCTCCCTTAACTCTGTCCTTTAACTCAGCTCCTCCGGCTCCGTCTTGTCTCTGAAATGTATTGTATATAACTTAATATATTGTAACGTGTTTTGTCTCTGAAGACGCCGTTCGGATTGTTAATCGGTTTATTTAACCACCTACAAATCGTAACTACAATTACTTATAACACAGTTGCGGGTTAACACACTTTACAAACCCTACTCACAAATCTCTTCACACTATCTTCAGTAGTCTTCACTGATTCACAGTACAACACGGCGACTGCTAGGCTTCTGCCGCACTCGACGATTTCACGATCCGCACTGTGTCACTCCTGATCACACACTGTCTGTCACATACTGCTCAGCCGGCTTTTTATACCGTTCCCTGTTGCTTCGTATTACCAGAGATGTCCCGTTATGTCACAGTGGGAAGTGCTGTTAGTCACCGCGGGGGAGGGAGACGGAGTGTTGACTGGCATGTTACCGTAGCAGCGACAGCGCTCCGAAGCTGTTACGTCACCGCTGGCGGGGGAGTGGGTGTCCTGCATAGCGCAAATACGTCACAATATATTTATGTAGTTTAAATTACATTTGCATAAATACAGTCATCATTACGTGATTATCAGGCACATTCGTCAGCAAATCATATATCTATGGCTCTACAATTGTTTTGTTGGACCGTGGCCATTTTTCAGTTTCTTAATCCTATACACAATCGATAGGACTCCTCGGACGGGGAACCAGTCGGTCGCAAGACCGCTACCTACATACAGAACAACACAAACTGAATAAACGCACATAGATACATATGCCTTGAGTTGGATTTGAACCCATGAGGCCAGCGTTCGAGCGAGCAAATATAGGTCATGCCTTAGACCGCACGGCCACTGTGAACGGCCAGAAAAAAACATAGGCTTGTACACTTTATTCTCTCCGAAACGTCCCAGGAGAATGGGAGGCTACACGAAGCTGAAGATAATGGTCACGTGTCTTGCATGATTGAATGTTCACATAATCATGCTGTGTTTATGCTGTGTTTGTTAAATACTCGCTTATAACACTGGCACTGTCACAAAGTGGGAAACCCGGCTATGTATTTAGATACAAACAACGCTCCCTGATGAGAATTCGTGACACTTTGTCCAATTAGACGCTTTGTAAATGAGAACGTGTCTCATAGCATGTTGGACCGCAACGAAATATACTGCACAGTCATGATGAGACAGAGGAACTTAATTGACAACTTCGGAAATATGGTTCAGTAAGAGATTACATGCATGTATTGTCTTCTCTCGCTTGGAAACCGGGATCGTGGTTCGAATCCCACTCAGGGCATGGATATTTAGTTTGTGTGTGTGCGTTTTTGTGTTTATGTATAGGTAGAGGCCTTGCGGCCGGTCACGGTAGCCGAGCGGTCTAAGGCATGTACTGTCTTCGCTCGCTTGGAAACCGGGATCATGGGTTTGAATCCCACTCAGGGCATGGATGTTTAGTTTGTGTGCGTGCGTTTTTGTGTTTATGTATGGGTAGAGGCCTTGCGGCCGGTCACGGTAGCCGAGCGGTCTAAGGCATGTACTGTCTTCGCTCGCTTGGAAAGCGGGATCATGGGTTTGAATTCCACTCAGGGCATGGATGTTTAGTTTGTGTGTGTGCGTTTTTCTGTGTTTGTGTACAGGTAGAGGCCTTGCGACGAGCTGATCACCCGCCCAAGGAGTCCTACCAAATGTGTAAGACCTAGAAAAACGGAAGTGAACGGAGAAGTTCATGGAGGTAGGCTTAGGCCCACTGGGGCTGTAGTGCCAAGAAAAAAAATAGAGATTACATCGTAAAATTATTTTGACAAATTTGATTTGTTTCATTCTGGTCCGTCACACTAACAATTACAAAGACAAAAACAACACCGTCCATTGTGACTATTTAAGTTTTATCACTAGAAAACTCATCACCCTTACATGTTTCGATCCCTATGGAACATCCTCAGAGGGCATCAATACTTTTTCCGGAAACTACTATTACAATAGGTGTTAATTTATATACATACATATATAATCTATGTTAAATAGTCACACAGCACGGTGTTGTTCTTGTCTTTGTAATTATTTTGACAGGTAACAAAGGAGGTATAATTTAGTTGGCTGGTTGGTTGGTCTAGAAGTAAACCTAAGAAAACTAAGTATAAGTCGCTAGGTCGGCATCAATTTCAGGATAAAATCATGACATAAAGATAGGTAACATGTTTCGAAAATGTTGCATAGTTCCTATATGTGGGAAAGACTATAGCAAATAAAACCTGATGCTGGTGAAAATTAAGAAGAGATTGAAATCGGATAATGCTTGCTATCGTTCAGTCCAGAAACTTTTGTCTTCTCGTCTAACGTCTAGAAACATAATATTTAGAATATACAAAACAATAACTTTACCTGGCCTCTGTATGGGTTGAAACTTGGTCTCTGACTTTAAGAGAAGAACGTAGACAAAGTGTGTTCGAGAAAAGGGGGGCTGAGAAGAATATTTGGACCGAAGAGAGATGAAGTGACAGGAGACTGGAGAAAAGCTGCATAATGTGGAGCTTCATAAATTGTACTCTTCTCCAAATATAATTAGAATGATCAAGTCAAGGAGGATGAGATTGGCAGGGCATGTTGCCTGAATGTGGGGAAGAGGAACGTATATAGGATGCTGGTGGGAAACCCGAAAGGAACGAGTCTACTGGGAAGACCAAGATGTAGGGGGGCGGACAATATTAAAATGGTTCTTAGAGAGATAAGATGGGATGGTATGGATTGAATTGGTCTGGCTCGGTATAGGGACCATTGGAGGGCTATTTTGAACACGGTAATGAACCTTCGTTGTCCACAAAATGCTGGGAATTTCTTGAGTTGCTACACAATTGGCAGTTTCTGAAGAAGTTCTCAGCTCCATGAGTGAACAAAGGCAGTGGTTCTTGTAATAAAAAATTATCATTTACACATTCAGAATTGATGATATCAAATTATAATTGTGCAGAATATCTAAGCCAAATTCCTTCTCTATTTTGAGCAAGACGAATTGGATCATGAACAAAATTGCGACGAATAAGTAATCTCAGAATTGTTCCTGTTTCACAGATGATGCATAATATTGGTAACAGGAATGTAATACATGGATTATAATTTAATGCTTATAATTGTAAGTAATCACATACACAGACAAAAAATCATAACGGAGAGAGTAAACACCTTTCTCTGACAACAGAATTTTTTTGTCTAGTCGATTGAATCTCGAAGTCTTATTCACTTAGACGTCTGAATCTCCTACATCTTGTATTTCTCTCATGATTTAATCGACACGCCGAATTAACTTCACTGATTGTTTCCCTAGAAAACAGGAGGACACAGAGGCTGTACACACAGGAGCCAGTAGGTTAAAGGAGAATAAGAAAGGCAACAGTTTACCAAACGTTACAGAAAGCCTCCTTCAGTTCAACGGAAATCCGCTTGGTACGTTGCTATCTTGCTGACTTCAGGACTCAGGGAGGAGTGAATTCAAGTGGACTATAATCGCTATTTACTTACTGGCGATCAAAGGGACCTCAGGGCGAGCAGACTACTGAAGAGGAAAGAGGAAATCTCTGTACACTATCGCACTCAGCGTAACGTAATATGTTATTCAAGTGTTGTGCGCAATCTTATGGAAGGATCTGAAATACAAAAGCTCTAGTAGGTTTAGGTATTATTTAAGCAGAAAAGGCCAGAAGAGCGGAAAAGTACTCTAATTCTGATATCAATTTCATTTACATACAAATTATTGTTGCAAATATTATCACATTACCTCTAAAATAAATTGGTTACCTTGTTTTTCCTTATATCATACCTAAGAATGTTTCTAATAAAAAGTATATATCTTAATGAAGTGTAGATATAATGTTTCTTGTCAGTGTTTCTTAGAATGAACCGATTTTGTTGAAAATGATACTGATCAGATCGAGCTAAATTCGCACTACGTTTAAGAGATGATAAGGAATAATTTATCTAACTCTTTCAGTTTATCTCATTATTCGCTCAACACTCTATAATAACACGCAAAAATTTTTAACGATTATGTGTCCTTTAAGTAAACCAAAGAGAATGAACCTAACCTCGTACAGTGCTTATAACTTAACCTCATATAAATAAACACAAACTATAAGCAAGTTACTTGTGAAATATAAGAAAATCAGCAAATTCACGTTACTGTGCACGGGCAAGAGCTACGGGGGATGGAGAAGGTAAATCGAATGACATCTTTATCGACATAAGTGCAGAGAAATCGAGGATTTCGTTGCCCGAAACTTTCATAATGGGATCATATATAACAAAACATACAATCCGACACCTAATCCGACGGATAAAATGACCAGACAATACGTGATATTACTCTAATAAAACAAAAAACTCCGTGGCTTGAGTCCGCAAGCGAACTATACCGACCGAGTGACCGCCACTTGTCGGCGAAGTTAGTGCCAACCTTTGCGGATAGAGGGTGTCGCGTGGTCAGTGCAACGAATTCCCTCGGCCATGATATTACTCTCAAGGTGATGACAATTTAACTAACTTCATGGACCGGCGCCCTTCTTGGAAGCCATCAGTCACGCAGCTACTGAAGATCTTCCCAGTATTTTATGGAAACCGAATGTTCATTACCGTGTTTACAAGAGCACCCCCCACTCCTCCCTAACCTGAGCCAGAGTGACCCAGTCCATACCACCCCGTTCTATCTCTCTTACGATCCATTTTAGCATTGTCCACCCACCTACGTCTTGGTCTTCATAATGGTCATTTTCCTTCTGGCTTTCCCACCAATATCCTACATGCATCTCTCCTTCCGCCTTTCGTGCTACATGCCCTGCCCGCCTCATCCTCCTTGACTTGTTCATTATAATTGTACTTGGAGAAGAGTACAAATTACGAAGTTCCTCATTATGTAATTTTCTCCAATCTCCCATCACTTCATCTCTCTTTAACCGTAATCTTCTCGCCAGCACCCTGTTCTCAAACACCCTTGAATGTACGAGTAGAAGGGGTGGGCCTTCTTGGCCCTTGTACCGCGAACACAGTGATTTATTGTTAGCGTTCCTCCCTTAATGTCACCGAACAAGTTTCGCAACCATAGAGAAACTACAGGCAAAATTATTATTTTGTATATTCTAATTTTTATATTTCTAGACAGCAGACGAAAAGACAAAAGGTTCTGGAATGAATGGTAGCAAGCGTTTCCTGAATTCAATCTCCTCTTAATTTCCTCTTGAATCATGTTTTGATTCGGTGATGATAATACATTGGCTGAAAATGTGGACCTAATTTATTGGAACGTAAAATATTAGATCTCCATTGTTTGCAGGTTTTCACTTACTGTGCTACATTACCAACCCCAAAGCAAAGCTACTGACACTTCCCTCTCATCCCTAGGCCTTCATATGAGTCTCTGCCACATTGCTCCTGTGGATAGGCTCCCTGCTGTCATCCACTGTACATGTTGCTTTCACTTATGAAGTTACGTCACAGTTTCACGGATCTTACTACCTTCTACAAGTTTCTCTCCAATGCTTTCATCTCGGATATTTCTTATTGTCACTTCGAGGCCGCGCCATAGCTCAAGCGGTTAGTCGTTGGCTTCCCATCGAGGCAGCCCGGGTCCGGTCCCTGGTCTGGTCAAGTGGGTTTGTGCTAGACAAAGTGGTGCTGGGGCATGTTTTCTCCGAGTACTTCGGTTTCCCCTGCCAATCTTCATTCCACCACTTGCTCCACAATCACCCTCACCTATCATCTGGGGCTGGTACAATAAGCCAGAAGTGGCTGCAGTACAAGGGACTTAGTTCCACCCCGCTAGCAATAAAAAAATAATACTGTCACTTCAAATAATTATCATGGGGATCTCATTTGTGAAGTCTCAGTACCTGGTTCTTCTATTTTATCCAGTTAACCACTGTTAATTGTTCAAGTGGTTAATACTGACCAACATACTTGTAAGCCACGCAGTCAGACTTAAATTTAGAAGCCAGATTTCAGTAGTATTTACAGAAATATATCACCTAAGTTGAAACTGAAGCAACTGTTTCACCAGCGAAATCTTTCTCTCAATCCGTGTCAACTAACCCTTTATACAGAAACGTAACCCAAAATTAGGCAACATACGAGAATAAGATGTGCCAGGATAACACAGTCGGTATAGGGACTGGCTAAGGGCTGGACGACCGAAGGGTCGGAGTTCGAGTTCCGGTAGGGTCAAATATCTTCTCTTCTCCACGTCGTCCAGACCGGCTCTGGGGTTCACCCAACCTCCTATCCAATGTTTAAGGGGGTTTCTTTCCCGAGGATAAAGCCGCCGGGCTAGTGCAGAGGTCAAAGAAATATAGATCTATATATCCACTTCCCCATACGCCTTCATGGCCCAGTGCTTAATTAGTTAAATGCAGGGACAACTTTACTCTTTTACCTTACGAGAATAAGAATATTTTTACAGAAGCGCATGCGCCGGATGTTTCGACGAATGTGAAGATTTGGCTAACGAAGCCTTTCTCGAAGCAGACGTTTCACAATGGAGGAATGTTATGGCGAATAAGTTTCAGAAGAAAAGAGAAGCGGACAACATATACTAGAACTCAAAATTCACACCGATACCTAAACTGACTTCAGGGCCGAAATTTGTTTAGCTGATCGTAAGATAAGTCAACCATACTCCATGGAGACTTGTCAAGGGAACGTCGTATTACCAGTCGCTACTTTATGCAGCTCAGTGAACAAGAAAGCTCATTCACTTGAAGACCTCTAAGCTGGGTCGTGGCCCGAGGCCGCCTGGGGTGAATCGACAAGTCCTTCGGCCTTCGTGTTATAGATGAGTGTAATACATTCCTCCCGTGTTGGGTAATAATTGTGGCTTGAACTGACCTCCTGCTTTGGATATTGACGTAGTGTACCTTTGTAACCTAGACCATGCTACTGAAGTACTGTTTTAAACATATGTCCATGACATATATTTTCTTATTTATATTATATAAGATAAGTCCTATACGCCTGTTTTTAAGTGTAGTTCGAAGATCTGTGCCCATGTAGACACTCTCTCACGCAGCTGAGCCCTTCTTGAGAAGCAGCCAGTTTTGTAGCTATTCAAGAACTTCCCAGCATTTTATGGAACCCGAAGGTTCATCACCGTGTTCACAAGAGCACTCCAGCGGTCCCTATCCTAAGCCAGATCAATCCAATCCATACCATCCTATCTCTCTGAGATACATTTTAATATTGCTCGCCCACTTACGTCTTGGTCTTCCCAGTGATTTCCTTCCTTCCAGATTTTACAACCATATCATATACGCATTTATCTTATCCCCCATTCGTGCTACATTCCCTGCCTATCGCATCCTTCTAATTGTACTTGGAGAAGCGTATAACTTATGAAGCTCCTCATTATGTAGTTTTCGTGAAGGCAAACAACTTTTCCGAAATTATTTCCCGTATAACTACTTCAGCACACAGCAGCATACAATTAAATGCCTATAGAGTGACGTCACAACTGAATGAATTCTAAAAGGTGTGTGTTGAACAGCCATACTCCAGTTTATATGTTACATCTACGAGAGCTTATTAGTAACGCTGTTCTTTATGCAGTAATCATAAAGCAACATAAAAATACTGTGATACAATATCACTAAAACTGTTTGATATTATTTACACTAGAAATCTATGTAAACACTGAGAAATATCTACTTGTATTTTATGAAAGTTTCAAAGATGTAAATCCTTTAATCGTTTAATATAATGTTATGTAAATCCTATTTAATTGCTCCTGTTTCAACTGCTCGATTGCTACACATGACGGATTACTTAAGAGCAGGTTCATTCTGATCTCTATTGAAACTATTGGCACGGCTTCATGTATCATGTTGCCTACACGTGTTCTTTATGAGCTATAATTAGTCCACTGATGAAGGCTCAGAGCTGGCCTTGCTCACTGTGCTCGACTAAAGCCTGGAGCATTCATACTGGAGCGAGTGGGTTGCTGTGTCGGGATTATATCTGTGCATGTCTCTGCAAGTCGAAACAATATGGCTGTAATACAAAAGCAGCAGCAGATTTTAGGAAAGGGGTGCTGGTATTCAATTGACAATAACTGTCTTGCGTATGCCTTTATTTGCGTAGCTGTTCAGCCAAAATACTTTAATAGTAACTGAAAGTGTTTATTCTTACGTCTAAATTTTACTAGAATTTCCGAATTTCTGTGTAGCGTCTGTTGCAAGAATCCCCAAATGGGAAGAGAGGAAAACCGAACTTGATTCGCTCTTAACACATTCGTTTTTCCAAGTCTCTTTAAGTCACATTTTCTAGTTGGGAAATCGACTAAATCCACAGAGAATTCCGTTGACATCAGCCATGAACAAATCTGATGATAGTGGATCAGTAGTATTTTGCAGCTGTCAGGAGTAATCAGAAAGTTTCGAGCAATTGCCATTTACTTAGTTCCTAAGGTCGCAAACTTAGTAAAGAATTCATACGAATGTTTGTGACGAAAATATAGTAAAAAAAGTAAAGGTATCTATGTAACAGGCCATGGAGGCCCATAGGGTTGTGAGATGTTGAGGTTCTCACATTTTGTACACAATCGGCTCATAGATGTGGCAAGGTTGTCGGCCTTACGCGCCGGCCGCCCTTTACCGACAAGAATATTCCTAGTACTCATTTATTTTAGAGGTCGAGTCGACCCCAGGGCAATAGTGCGGCTGAAAGGATTAGGTTAATTGGAAAACTCCAATGACCTTATCGGGACTTGAACCCGCGAGCTTCCTGCTTGTAGCATAGTGCCTCAACAAACTACGCTACCGCGTGCCCATACAAAACATACTTCATACCAGAACTGGACGTCACGGAGAAATTCTGGCTGTGTACAACTGTGAATTTTTAGAAATGTTGAGGCATGAAGAAAGTTCTATAGTTAGAAAATTATTCAAAATATATAAAAGAACCTCAAAATAAAAGCCTCATATAATCACACTGTTTCTATGTTTATCGTGTGCACTACTTATGCATTCTATGGTGTAGTTCCATGAATACACTTTCACTCTGTTATAGCGGACAACGGCGGAAACGGACATCCTGTCCCCTTATAAATCCGTTATGAAGACGAGTTATGTATTAACAAGTGCTGAGATAAGGGCACGGAAGGAGGAGGTGGTGTTTTATTTTAAGGCATCTACCAACCTGCACTGCTTGCAGCAAAGACGCAGAATTTAGACATTCGTAAATATTTAGGTTGGAAGGCCCCATGAAAGAAACAAATTTGGAAAAATTTCTTGCACATGAGAAGGAAAAATTGAGGTCCCGATGTTACCATTTTACAGACGGTATGTCTCTTTGGACGAGTGATCAGCTCGTCGCAAGGTCCCTTCGTAAATACAGAACAAAAACACAGAATAAACACATACAAACATCTATGCCTTATGTGGGATTCGAACCCATGATCCCGGCTTCCGAGAGAGAGATGACAATACATGCCTTAGACCACTCGGCTACCGTGACCGGCTTCTTAATTTTTTGTTATTGCTAGTGGACTGAGACCATCTTTTTTGTTGCTAGTGGGGTGGGACTAAGTCCCTTGTACTGCGGCCACTTCTGGCCTATTGTACCAGCCCCAGATGATAGGTGAGGGTGATTGTGGAGCAATTGGTGGAATGAAGATTGGCAGGGAAACTGAAGTACACGGAGAAAACCTGCTCCAACGCTACTTTGTCCACCACAAATCCCACTTGAGCAGACACGGGTTCAAACCCGGGCCGCCGCGGTGGGAAGCCAGCGACTAACCGCTTCAGCTATGGCGCGACCCTGACCGGCTTGTTACTACTACATTTATTACAAAATATCTAATGATCTTAGGATATAACATCATGCATAGATCTGTTAACCAAATAAGATATGCAGCTTTCACTGATCAGAAGCACATTTATTTCCATGAACAGCTTTCCAATTCCGCCGTGTGAGAAATGTAAATTGGTAGACAACTTCAAGTACTTTTTCTAAACCAGTAGCTCCACCTTCAAATAAAAGTGAAATTCACCACAAGTATTTGAACGAACCCTGTACTAATCGAGTTCGTTACGATATATGCTAACGACCATAAGTCGCGTGCCCTACATCTTCAGCATCGTGTAGATTCTATTTTCACTTAATTTAATGAATCGTACTCACTGCTGCCTTACTCCGTCTCTCCTCTCGGGAGATCTTTTCAAAACACTCAAATGGCCGTGCAACAACAACGCTTAAAGCAGCCAGAAATAGAACAAGAAAGGGCGTATCGGAGTAATTTAGAACAGTTCCCCTCTGAACAAGCTCGGCAGCTTGCACTGGTGCTCAACGTATGCAACCACGCGTTACAGTATTCCCGAGGCTTTGATAGAACCACTAGACTAGAAAACAGTGCTACGTTTCCTAATGGAACTTCAAACATCCTTCAACTCTAATCGGCCAGAATGAAAATATACCCCAGGTTATAGAGGCGGTATTGATGAAGGTGTCGCGCTTTGTGTGAGATGAGATTAGAATGTTGAGGCGTGTATTGAATCACACCTCAACAGAACACTTGATTCGAAGGAATAGGTTTTGTGTATTTTTAAATCTTCGACACCTTTTATACACCTTTTGTTCATGAGTGCCTGATGATGACCTAATTATACGGTAGGAACATGTAGCACAGTTTCGGTTATATTAAACACGTAAGATATACACAAACACCTGTTGTCTTTATTGAAGATATTCCCATATTACTTGTTGTGTTGACGGTCATAATATAAGCAATTGAATTTTATACAATACACAGGTGATCTAGGGACAGATGGTAGATATATTGTAACACTAAACATGTTACAAAGTGAATGTGGTCATTTATAGAGGTTGCGCTATAATTTAGGTCGTTAGACGGCGCCTTTCAACACGGAGTCCGGGACTTAGCGCCAGCATCCTCGGTTTCAGTTTCAGGCGACAAAAGTACCTTCTTTATAATCCTGTTAGTTACAATCGCGCAAGGGCCCTACGTTCATATGTTGCTGCTCCTTGGACTGTGAGTTTATGTCCGACCAAAGAAGCATGGAATCTTTTTCTCCCTTCAGCCAGAACTTCATTTCTCAAGAGACACCTTGCCGGACGCAGAATGCAGTAGTTATTAACGCGAATATATTTAATTAGGAATATTTAATTATTTATTGTGGGCCTCTAATTACAGGGTATAACTGAAAGGTGCAGACAAACTTTAGACAGGAATTCGACATATCGAAACAAGAACAATATCCACAAAAACAGTGTTCGGAAACATTTGCTTTGTACGTTATAATTGAAAAGTACTGTGCAGACACCAACAGCAGTTTAGAATTAATGTGCGGGCAGGGGATGTTGAAAATTGTTTGGTAAGCCCACAAGTTTCTCCACATCACCTTACAGGCAAACACTACCGAGATTTCCTCTTACATAATTTGCCAAACATACTATCAGATGTGGGCACGCGGTAACGTAGTTTGTTGAGGCACTACGCTACCAGCCGGAAGGTAGCGAGATCGAATCCCGATGAAGTGGATTTTTTTAATTTACCTAATTCTTCCAGCTACACTATAGCCCTGGGGTCGACTCGGTCTATAACAGAAATGAGTACCAGAAATATTCTTGGGGGTAAAGGGCGGCCGGCTCGTAGGGCTGACCTTACCGCCATCTATGAGCGGATTGTCTAGAAAATGTGGGAGCCTCAACATCTCACAACCCTGTGAGCCTCCATGGCTTGTTACAGGGATACCTTTACTTTTACTCTACTGGCAGATGTACCGCTGGTAGTCAGAACACGAACGTGGTTCATGCGTGATGGGGCTTCGCCACATTTTAGTCGTGCTGCGGGAGATGCTGTCAGTTACATATGTCGTTACAGATGCATAGATAGAGGAGGACCCACTGCATGACCGCCACGCTCGCCATAGGAAGGCTGTCATGCTATCCGCATCTACCCCGCCATCTCTGAACAGATGCGACGGTCCAGCATGAGACATGTCGAGGCGTGCATTGGATCTTATGGAGGATATATTGAATACTTACTATAAATTGAGGTTTTAAATCCTAACTCACAAATTAAATGTTTCTGAATGTTGATATGGACAACGCTCTGTATAATGCTATGTCACTGCTTGGCAGTTTCTCTTGAACTGAGGATTGAATCATTTCATTTATGCTAAGAGAACATCATGACCTCCTACTTCTTCAAATGGATCAAGTTACTGAATTAACCCTTTAAAACACAGTGGTTACCATATACACCAGCTGCTCTAACATTAAAAATTTCCGAATTTTCCTCACATTAATATTATGCGTTTCTATGACTCTCGAATTAACCAACAATTATTTCCTTAAACAGCATTAAGAATTTAGTCGTTGTAATGAAAAAGCAGCTTATTTCGGTGAGATTGGAGCTGAATTTTTAAATATTATTCAAAATTAGTTCACGCATCAATATGTCCACTAACATGTGTTCTAAAATCCACCTAAGGAAATTTTAAGTGATCCTGAAGCCAAAAGAATTACGATAATAATACAATTCAGACTGAAAGCACATTGAGGTTTGGTCCATTATTGTAACTGGGGCTCTTTACAAATTTTAAACGCGATTCACTGAACCGCCCCTTCCACTTCTCCTCTCAAATTACTTATTATCAGAGCCGTGAACGGCCGTGAAGGAGGGAGAAGCAGCCCGTCGTCGCTGGCTCTCTTGCTGTGTTCGCAAGCTCCCCAAGATATACGTGGGGTATCCAAGCCATATGGAGAAGCTACAGTGATATGTCGGCCTTTCAGATAAAAATAACAAAGTTTAATAACAAAATAACAGTATTACACAAAATATACAAAGAATACATAAACAATGCAGAATGGGGTACAACAACCCAATCTATGATTGCTGAGTAATCACTCGTCGCCAACAGTCGCGACAAAGAATAAACTAACTCGCCCCAGTTTCCTAACTTCCTTTAGGCGTTAAACAGTTTACCCCAGAAAAACACAAATAATAATAATAATAAAAAATAAGTAAATAAATGCGCGCATCACAATCGTTCTAAGGCAACGGCTTGCGATCGCGGGCAGCCTTACCTTACCAGCCAGCCAGATATACCTAAAACAATTTCCAGTAGCAATTCCCACTAGCTTGTAAGAGCCCACTCAGAATGACGTCGTCTGATAGACTGGGAAGCAGGTCTCGTCTCCTTCCGAGACGATAGAGACGATGAAGAGGGGTAGAAGGTCACGTGATACACAAACATGACGAGGACAATACGTCAACCCATGGGGGTGAAGATAGAATCTGGGAATGGCAGACGCCATGACCTCACGCACCAGAGCAAGCTGACCTTCAGCACGGCTCATCAGTTTTGTCTTTCGAACGCTTTGGATTTTTATAACAAATAGTTTTCTTCTTTCTACACGTATCTTAGGAAATTAATTCCGTATTTCCCGGTATTGCTAACATTCTTCAAAGTCACTACTCCATAGGTCTATGTTACAAGCCGGAAGGTCGCGGATACATCCGGTTGAGCTTATTGGATTTTTCAATTGACGTAATTCCTCCAGCCGCACTATGGTCCTGGAATCGACTCAGCTTCTAACAGAAATGAGTACCAGGAATCTTCCTGGTGGGTGAGGGCGGCTGATGTCCCATATATTGAATTTATGGGCATGGTTCTGCTAGTTTATTGTGTGATTATGGAAATAAAACGGATTATCGGCTAAGGTTACTGATACATATACGTGTAAATATCAGAATCAGTATAAATAAGGGATTTTCTTCCGAAATGGTTACCACATTGAATGATCTCGTTTTATCATATTGTCACATGTTAGAGTGACTCTCGACAGGGTTTCGAATTGGAGGTTGGATTTATTGAACACACACGAACTCGTGACTGCATTTAATTACAGCATCATCGCTAATTTATACACTTTACAAATCACTAGAGCACACAGACTGGTGTTCTCAGTTTGTTACAGTCTCCACTAGTCATTTTCTAGTAAAATTTTCTAACAGTGAAGATTCCTCAACTGCACCGACCAAGTATTCTGTTCGCATTTTCCCTTACAACTCACTGCCTTCCTTACAACTGACTTTCAACTGACTAACTCCCAGGCTGTCGGCCATTTCACATCAACCACCTTATCTTCTCTTCACAGACTGACTTTCAACTCACTGCCTCCCTCACAACTAGCTGAGCTCTAAACTCTGTTGCGCTTATAACCCTTTGGCACGGACCACGTCGAAAACAAAGCTCTTCTATTGTTGTAATTCAACTGTTGCTGAAGAGACGTGTTTATTGCGTCGTTGCTTAGCAACAGCCACGGCGGGGACCACAGAAAACAACGTTTCCAACAATTCCTCTATTGTTTCTGTTAAACTACTGCGTGTTACGAATTTACTGCCTAGAAACGGCTGTTCCATTCTTTGCTTCGTGGTCGTTGTCTAGGAACGGGTCCATACGCCACAATATATACATATGATATTTCAATCAATAACTAACTTCGTTCATTCCAACTGCATCTATGGAGATACTGGATATTGTATCCTGAATGTTAGTAACGGATTGGTGACATTCCTAGCCGATCGAGGGTTGCGAGGGTGAACTCGGGGTTGATCGATATAGTGCCAGTACTCCAGAGCAATCCCGAATGTTCAGGATGTGGGGTCCTCATAGCGGTGATTTGTGAACAGTATAGTCCTCTGCGACACAAAGCCGTGCAGTCCGCTTAAAGCTTAAAGCCAACGGACTTTTACGAGAAATATTTTCGGCTTCTTCTTCCGGATTGAAGAGTAAGCCAATCAAGTTGCCTGTTTCATGCTGCTTTTTTTTTTTCGATTGCTCTTCAACTCTAAAGTTTGAGGAGACATTTCCCTTAAAACGTCCGTTGACTATCAACGGACTACATGGCTTTAAATCCCAGAAGATAGAACTATTATTCAATACATCGTTTGTAAAAAATAACAACAGAGGCTATATTAAAACATTAGATACACCCTGAATACAAGATCTTCTGAGACTTCTGAAAATAAAGTTCATTTTGCTTGTCGAATTTGTGACGTAGTTATGCTGGTTAGCAAATTGGTCTCTTTCACACTTAGAGCAGAGATTACTTCACCATGAATCAGATAGCACTCGAGATGAAGAGAAAAATGTATGATTTTCTGATGTATTTGTACGGGTCAACAAATTGGCCACTTAACATCTGCATCAGATGTCGCTGTTATACATGAAAGAATAACAAATCTCAAAAGAAACCTGTGGGTGGATTTTCTGAATTATTTATAGGCCTACATCACAGTAAATCAAACAACTTTCTAGAGCATCCAATTTTTCTTAACTGCTGAATGTATTATTTATCTTCCTACTTACATATATTTTCCAACCCTCCCGCCACTCTTCTACCCTTTCCATACGTATGGGCTGCTTTATATTGTCTTGCGGACCGTAGAAAGACACATGTACACACCATGTTTTCGCTTTGCCTTTTGTATCTTGATCAGATTGTTTCTTCAGGAAATAACATTGGTAGAATACCGAGTTACACACTCAGACTCTAACGCTATATGCAGTTTACGTCAGTCCCATTACCTGGCTAATTGTAGAATACAAAATATAATGCAATACAATGAAGTAAGAGTCGGGGTAGCGTAGTCGGTATAGTGATTGGCTACGGGCATGACGACCGAGGGTTCAGAATTCGAGCCACTGTAGAGTCTAAGAATGTTCTTTTCTCCACGTCGTCCAGACCGGTTCTGGGGTCCACCCAACCTCCTATTAAATGGATGCCGGGGGCTATTTCCCCGGGTTTAAATTGGCCGGAGCGCGAAGCTGACCACCCATCTCCAACCAGTGCTGAGAGCAAGAAAATATGGATCTATGCACTCTCTTTCCCATAAACCTTGATGGCACAGCGCTTAAGTAGTTAAGCACAGGGACAACTTCATCTTTTACCTTATAGAATGAAATGTACTCGTACTAGATATATACATTTGCAACGAACGGTTCTCGACTCGTTTAACATCACACACAACAATGGAACATAGGTCACTGAAGTAAATTTGGGCACTTACTAACTTTATTTTGATTTTAGTGTTATTCTAAATAAAATTCGCATTTAATACGATATCGAGTGTTGTTGGGCACAATAATTGAAGTCTTAACTGTCTTTTATTTCAGTAAATGGATTAGTTTAAATCAAGGATCTCCACGAAGAAGAGTCGCTTTTCGGAAGTCAATTTTCGGTCAGCTGATCAAAAAATCTCCACATTTATGGAACCAAAATATCACTACTGTGTTCATAAGTGCGTGCAAGTAGATCCTATCATGCGTCAAATATACATAGACCATACTGCAATATATTATTATTCTAAGATCCATTTCAATATTATAACTTGATGACTGAAAGCCGGAATAGTGGAGCCAGAGCCAGACGTTCGTTGTTGAACAACGGCTCGGAAATCGCGTTCCTGTTACAAAGTATAGCGGCGAACGAAGCGTTATCTGGTAACAAATTGATAAATACAAGAGTCCATTAACAACTAACTGGATAACAGAGGGGACTAACCGTTCAACATGGTGCTCTCTGTGAGGTACTCTGGAAGTCATAAAAGGCAGTGGATTCGTGAATCCAGTGTGGCAGAGATTCAAGGGTAATACAGAGTCCCAAATTCAGACAACAGTGCGAGAGTCTTCATAGAGATTTGGCAGGCATATGACATTCAGAGCTGTTATAGTAAACTGTAATTGTAAAAAAGTGCCAATAAACCCAATCGTAATATCCATAACCCATTATTATTAGTCACGAAACCCCCTACAGGTGACCATATTATACTTCCATCTATTTTAAAACTACAAAGTTGTCCCTTCACATCAGGTTTTCGGATTATATTTTCGTAATTATTTCGTATGTCCTATGCCGGCTATGTATTCTACCCGTTTGACTCTCTTCCGCCTTATTATCCTAATATTTGCTGAAGAGTATAAATTATGAAGACAATCATTATTTTATTTTACATAGTATCCTGTTTCTTCTCTCTGCCAGTTATTCTCCTCAGCGTCCTAAGTCGTCAATTTAAGCTCTTCGGGTAATGCGAAAGATGGAACTTCTAGGTTTGTAATTCAGGCAAGCCAATGAAGCAAATTATAACGTAATAACGTACAGAGTTTGTGGTTCTGTGATTCTATGCATTCAAATTAACTGAGTGATAACATAGAAGTCCCCTTTAAACACTGAATTTCTTCTAACTACGATATACAAATTCAGTGTATACCTCACAAGAAACATTTTACTTTTTGGCTACAAATTACAAGCGGTTAATATTGTTTAGGGAAACAAACGCTAATTATTGCGAGAACCATATAGAACACACAAATATATTCTTTGGACATATTGCAGAGTTTTAGTATGTTAAAGTAGGTGATACATATAGAAACGACTGGGTATTATAATGTTAATATAGGCCAGAAATAATTAAAATGAGATAGTTGTGAATATTAGCGCGTTTGCATTTAGCTCAACTGGTTATTAGAGATGGAATAATCACCGACAGCCTTGGGTATAATTTCAATTGAGTCTTCAGAATAGGCCTGTGATGACTGTCGTTGGAAATACGATGTAAAGAACGACATAAAATGTTTACATCCCCAAACCTCCATCAGCCTGTTGCGCCTATCGCAGCAACGGCAGTAAACATTACGTACGCTGTTCACTGTTGTCGTTGTTATTTTACTAAATATAGCGCACAACCTACAGGGACGCGGTGCTCGGTTGGTTTTGTTTTTAATTCATTTGGCCAATCTCATTTTTCGTTTTCGTATTCCTCTTGTTTTTCTTTGGTATTCAGGTTTTAAAAATTCATGCTTCACAATCACGTGCTCCTCTCGTCACTCGCTTCTTGATTTAATCCGGAGATCACCCGATGTTAAATTGCTTCTTTTCTGTAGTCTTCTCTTCATATGCATAATGAAGAGGTTTCCTGATTGTGATTCTTTGAAGTAAAGAAGCTCTGTAGGAAGAACAGATCGGAATGGTGCTTACTTAACCCATATATGAAGGATTTAAAAAATCTTACGCTGGCAAGCAATGTAATTAGGTAATTTTGAATACTGACGACGTTACTTATGGTCTCACTTGCAATTCACGAATTCTTTATTCTTTCTTACCACAGCATAAATGAAGAAGTAGCAGGGAACTATAATAAGTTCTCATATTTTTGTATCAATTCGACTCGTTTCATTTTTGGTCCGTCACACTATCAGTTACAATTATAAAAGACAAGTCCGTCCAGCGTGACTATTTCAGTTTTCTCACTTTATGATTCACTAGCCTTACATGTTTCGATCCATTTGGATCATCTTCAGAGGCACCAAACACTTTTTAGAAACCACTATCACAACAGTTGTCATATCAATGACACATGTATTGGCTAAGTACACAATGTTCCATCTATCAGTCACAGCAGCCTTTCTGGTTGTAGAAATATTTAAAGTTGTTTTAAAGTATAAACAGCACAGTGGGGCCAGGAAATCATAACGGACAATATTAAGAATCTCCCAAAGCAAGTTACATAGGAGGCACAACATCGGCCACCTTGAAGAGGGACGACAGGGGTTATTGACACGAACCGTATGGTTTATGTATTTTAATTTTGAACAAAGTTTTAAAACTTTAAAACAAATTTAAATATTTCTATAACCAGAAAGGCTGCTGTGAGTGATAGATGGAACATTGTGTACTTGGACATTA